>NC_044575.1:1200000-1500000 GCF_901933205.1 Camarhynchus parvulus | reverse complement strand
ACAAATTGTACTGGTTGCTGCCTAACTGACCATTACTTTTACAAATTTTTAATCTACATACACAACTGCAGTCAGTGCACAGGTTAATTAAATGCTATTGAAAATCAGATTTGGTGTAAAGGTTAGTTGTATTAAATAAATATCAGGCTACTTAGGAATTATTAATTGATCAGTATTGAATGCAAGATGATATACATTTCAGAACAGGCTTCTGATGAATTTTTATGATGCTGCTGTTAATCATTTTTATTGCATACTTGATAGAACTGGGAGTATGTAAAGATTGATTGCTCTTAATGCCTTTGAAATAATTGGAAGAAGAAGAAGGCTCCCCAGGCAAGGCTGAGCTCAGGAAGAACTTGGGCAATGCCTGGACTCTAACTCAGCATCTTCTGGGGGTCCATAAAATCGTCCATGGATCTATTTTATATTCTGGTTGTTGGAATCTGAAATGCAGGGAACTCTCAGAACTTTGGGCTTGTAAGCCAAAGCTTAGAATTAAACCCAGGATTTGATCTGAGACCTTGGAAAAGGCTTCCAAACTCAGGTGCTGGAAGTGAGAATGTGGATTTATAGTTTGAAGCAGAGACACGTTCAGCTAAGTAAAGGAAAGTTTAGAGTTTTAGAGTTTAAGATATAGAAAAAATTGAAATAGTTGCAGAGGTAAACAAGGAGTTTAAATGCAGCGCTGTAGGTTTGTGTGTCATAAGATGATTGGCTAAGAAAGCTCACACTGTAACATGGGTCCATAAGACAAAATATTGAAGGATTGGGTCAAAACCATAAATATCCTTGTTGGCAGTGTTTCATTGGTCAATAAATCCTTAAAAGGCCTTGCAACTGAGGGTCTTGTGGCCTTCTGAGCCATGCAGTGAAGATGTGAGCTGAACTCACCCTTCCTGCCTATAAGAAAAATAAATCCCATCATCAAAAACAACTCAGAGATCCCATCTCTAACTCATTCAAAACTCCTTCAAGAATCCCCATACCTGTCCATTGAAATGGAGTAATAAAATGGAAACAAATACCTGAGGATAGCTAAAAGATTAGTGACAAATACAAAAATATAAAGGAATTTTATGTTAAATTCACAATTATGTTTTTAGATCATTAGTTGTAAGATAGGTGGCAGTCCAGTAAATTCAGATTATTTAATTACATTTACATTACATTCCATTTTTTCATTTTTAATGACAACCATCCCCAAATATCATTGTAGTTATTGAAAGTTTTAAAGTTGAAGTTGTGCAGTCAATGCCAGGACTTAGATACCACAGAGGTGATTGCTCAGAAGTCAGCAGCTTGTTCCATACAGTACCACTGAATTAATTATTGTGGACAGACAATAATGGAGAGGAAAGACCAGAAATGAAGTTTTTCTGTCTTTGTTAAACAGAATAATAGAGAATAATAGTTCTTTTGGGGTTTTGTCTCTCTGTCCTCATTTGTTTAAATGTATAATAACCCATTTCATGGAGTGAAGAGATTTCTGACCAGCCCTGCTGTATTTCGTATTTTAACAGGCTCCTGAGAGTAGGACAGCAGAAATCAGGCCCTGTGATTTCTTCAGAGGCTGCTTTAACCATTAAGGTCTGCCACAGAAACCGGGGATGGACAGCACCTGCCCTCTATTAAACCAAGGACCTGAGGAGTGAGGTACTCTTCAGCGAGCAATGTAACACCTGGTTTTCAGTGCCTTCCATCTTCAATCCCTTTTCTATGCACCAAAACAGGTACCTTGCTATTTCTGTTGAAGTGCAGTGAGTGCTGCACACCTCAGTTCCTCCTATACCTTTGAAAATCTCCACCAGAAGTTATATTTTAACCCTCCAAGCAATTTCTGCTTCACAGTGATTAGATCCACGCCTACTCAATTGATAATTTTTTTTTTCCTTTTCCTCATTTCTTCTTCCAGTTCCTAAGCAATGTTCACTCCTACTTTGTCCATTCCTAGGCTGCTGCTGCCCTGTTGAAGGTCTGAAAATTAACACCATTTACCTTCCTGGTAAAAATGATGAAGTTCAATAAGAGGTGATAATAAAAGGATGATTGTGAGGTAGTTATCACTCTGTAGGTATAACTAGTAACAGCAGGGATTCCTGGCATATCAGCCTTGTTTCAAAAACTGCCAATGTCACTTCTTTTTTCATGCTTTTCCCAGCAAAACTGAATCGATGGTCTAAGAATGTATACACTGACTTTAATGAGTGCCAAGCTGCCTGGGGAATTAGTAGATGGGGAAGAAGTTAAACGAACACATCTTTTGCAAAGCTGTGATGTTGCAAAGGATTGTGATTTGGTGTATCAAAAATAATTTCCGAAGAGAGGGAAATCTAGAAAGAGAAAACCACCCCCCCCCCCAAAAAAAAACCCAACAAAACCAAACACAAAGCCAAACCAAAAAGAACCAAAAACCAAACCAAAGAGGAAAATAAATGCTTTAAAAACCAGGGGAAAATATCTCTCTTTAATTTTAGAATGTTGAAAAGTTTGCCTGGCATTGATGTGCTATAGAATATGAATGTAAACCTGTTTGGGACTATTCAGTTCAAACAAAAGCAAGCATAAGAACTGGGAAAAAAAATGTATTATTTGGTCCAATGTGTTTACTGATTGGTAAAATATATCAATTGCAGCTATTAATGTTTGTTAAATATGAGTATAAATGATTTTGAAGATAGGTACTTTGTAAACTGAGAAAAGCTGCAAAACTGAACCAACGCTCAAAACCAGATATATTCATACTATAATAAGTTGTCTGAATGTTTGTATAACTGTTAGTTCTAAATATATGAATGTGTCATAATGTTGATTTATTTGAACATGTACTTCTAGAAATGCTGCAACTCTGTAATTAAAAGAAAAAGGGGGAATTGTAGGGGGATAGGGTATAAGTAAATAAAGGTAGTATAGAAAGTAATCTTACACCCTAAAGAGTTGCAGCTGAGCCAATTATTAGTGATTGGGAACAGGCCTGATTTTAATGGGCCACACATGTAGCCAATAAGAAGTGTGTTATAAAAGAGTGGATTGGTTGGTTGAGGGGGAGCTGGAGTCAGATGGCTGCTGTGAGGATGAGGAAGAGCCAGTGCCTGGAGGAGCTGCCTACAAGAAACACCAAGGAGGTGTGAAACTCTAGCAATATGGAACCTTTGCAGTATAATGACAACAGATTATTAGGTTTTATCCTAGACTTGCCTAGGACTTTCTCTTCAAACACGCATATAAGTTATGGTTTAAAAATACAAATTCCGGAATTGAGAAAATCTTGCAGTTTGTGTGCTAAAGAAAAGATGCAAAATTTTTAATTCTCCTGTATGTAATGCAAACTTGGATGATTATGGTGGTTACCTATTTGAACCTACCAATTTGTGTAGTTAAATTTTTTTTTTTTTTTGATGAGCATTACAGGGAAAAAAACAGACTTTGGAAATTAATTCCTAATCTCTCTATTATGTCTAAAATCTTCTTGTATGACAATATCGGTGTATGAATTTTAAAATTACTATGATTCAGTACAAACTACTGACAAAGTACAGAGGAATTGCACATTTTAATCTGCTTCTGTGCTGGTTTTAAACTTTTATAAACATATTGAAATGTAAATATTGTTCCTTTTGCATTTGGCATATCATTCTGTGTCATACAGTTTTAGCCATAAATTAACTCAGAATTTTAGTGGCTAAAACATTTTTAGATTTAAAAGCTGCTATCTTTGTAGTATAGATAACTGACTGCTGTCACTGAAAGTGCTAGCTGAGTAAATCTGTTTTCTAACCTCCCTGTTGTTGTTAAAACCAAGGTTTTAAAACAATGCTAACCTGGCATTATTGATATTTTTACCAGAACATTTGATACTAGAATATCAAATGTGCTGCTAAAATAAAAAAAAGATCAGCTGGGAATTGCCACAGGTTATGTTCTTTAAGCCCTTCAGACACATGAAGACCAAAATGGCTTCAAAATGGAGAGTACAAAATAAAAGGTAACATTTTTTCCTTTGTTGAAGATCCTCTCACCTGTCCCTTACTCAGCAGTTTCCTGGGCAGGTTTAATAATTTCTGGGGTTTCCCAGTCCTTCTCAAAATAATTTCTGATTGGTCAAAGATCATCTTCATCTGAAAAACTAAGATTCATGACCTAAACAAAGTCCATTCTTGAGGCACCTCAGTTGTTTCCAAAAACATTACTGAAGGCATATATCAAAAGGCAGTATTATGTTCTAGTCCTGATCTTTACTTTTTTTTTTCTACTATAAAGTTTATTCTATACAAAGAATTACAGTAATTTTTTCTTTCCTGTAATTAACCCAAAAACTATAAAAATGTAGCAAGAAAATGAGGTTTTCACTATACTGGATACAAAAATCCATTTTTCTGGATCTGAGTTTACTTTAAATGGGTTTCAGCAAAAACCTCACAAAGGACCTTTGGCCAGCGAGCTCATATTTAAAAAAACTCAAGACAAAGAATCATAAAGGGAGAGACACTCCCATGAGTCTAACAGAGCTAAAGCTGGAATTCCACGAGTCTTTATCAATCCATTTGGGGTGCCTTCAGCTGCAGAGAGCAGGGCAATTACAACTGTAGCAGCAAAGGGATAGCTAAGCCCTTATAGTTCGCTCATTCTTGAGTTTCAGTGCAAGATTACCCACAGAAGCATTTCAGTCGGTGATAACCACCACAGTGGCTTCTGGAATTCCAGGCGCTTGTCAGGGGCTGAGCAAAGCATGAACTTGGTTTATACAACTGTCAGCTGTCAGAGAATGGCTCCCTCAGTCAGTGCCAGCTTGCAGAGGCTCTAAGTGGTGACACATTGCTGTCACCAAGCAGGCAGGCCATGCCCGTGCTGTGATCACTCAGTATTGGCACATTGTCCCTGGGAATCCTCTTGGAAAAGGAAAATTTTGCTTCTGGGTAATGTCTGTGAAAGAAGATAATGCTGATCCTGATTTTGAGGAATAATTTTTGAGCATAAAAAGGTAAAAAAACCCCAAAAACCCAACAAAAGACCAAATAAAGGTTTGGCTTTGCAGTGCCATGGCTGTGGTAACACAGACCCTCATCTGCCCCACTTCAGATCCTTAGCCTTGTCCACAAAAACATGTGTGCACACTCCTAAACCACTTTACACATATACGTACTACTAAATAATTTTAAAAAGGCTTTTTAGAGTTAGGAAAAAATTTTAAAAATTACAAGTAGATTATAGACAAATTAACTAAACTATTGAGAGAACAAGTTGAGTTACAAGCGCCAACACGGGAGTCTCTTATAATGACAAGTGGCTCGTGCAATCTGGCATCAGGAACCTGGACTGATGAGTTGTGTTTGCATGGAAAAGGGGTGGTGTTGGTGTTCGGGGACCTGTGGCCAGGAGTGGCCAGCTGGCTCCTGAAATTCCACGATATGCAGGATGCTTCCCAGACCCAAGCTGGCACCAGTGCCAACTCGGGCTGGTTTGACAGTGCCAAGTGTCTCCTGCAATCTGCCATCAAGAACTGGGGCTGGTGAGTTTTCTTTGCCAGGGAAAAGGGCCAAGGTTTGTGTTTGGGGTCCAGTGGCCACGTGTGGCCGGCTGGCTCCTGAAATTCCGCGATACTCAGGATGTTTCCCAGACCCAAGCTGGCACCAGTGGCAACTCGGGCTGGTTTGACAGTGCCAAGTGGCTCCTGCGATCTGCCATCAAGAACCAGGGCTGGTGAGTTTTCTTTGCCAGGGAAAAGGGCTGAGGTTTGTGTTCAGGGGCCTGTGGCAATGTGTGGCCGGCTGGCTCCTGAAATTCCACGATAACCTGGATGCTTCCCAGACCCAATCTAGCACCAGTGGCAATTTGGGCTGGTTTGACAGTGCCAAGTGGCTCCTGCAATTTGCCATCAAGTACAAGGTCTGGTGAATTTTCTGTGCTGGGAAAAGTACTGAGGTTTTGTCTCGGTGGCCTCTGGCAAGAAGTGGCCGGCCGGTAATGAAGATTCCACGATACGCAGGATGGTTTCGAGACACAAGCTGGTACCAGTGCCAATTCAGGCTGGCTTGACATTGCCAAGTGGCTCCTGCAATCTGCCATCAAGAACCAGGGCTGGTGAGTTTTCTTTGCCAGGGAAAGGGCTGTGGTTTTTGCTCAGGGGCCTGTGGCCGGGAGTGGCCGGCTGGCTCCTGAAATTCCACGATACACAGGATGGTTCCCAGACCCAAGCTGGCACCAGTGGCAACTCGGGCTTGTTTGACAGTGCCAAGTGGCTCCTGCAATCTGCCATCAAGGACAAGGACAGGTGAATTTTGCTATCCAGGGAAAGGGGCTGAGGTTTTTTCTCAGGTGCTTCTGGCTGGGATTGGCTGGCTGGCTCCTGAAATTCCACATTACGCAGGATGCTTCCCTGACCCAAGCTGGCAGCAGTGCTGAGTCGGGCTGGTTTGACAGTTCCAACGGGGTCCTGCAATCTGCCGTCAGGAACCCGGGATGGTGAGTTTTGTTTGCCAGGCAAAATGGCCAGTGTTTGTGTTTGGGGGCCTGTGGGTCGCAGTGGTGACTGGCTCCTGAAATTTCACAATACGCAGGATGCCTCCCAGACCCAAGCTGGCACGCCTGACTCCTTTGGTTTGATTGTGCTGAGTTGCTCCTTCACACTGCAGACAGGATCCCTGGGCTGGTGAGTTTTCTTTGTCAGGTAAAGGGCCCAAATTTTCTCTTATAACCCTATAATATATCAGTGCGGACCTCCCTTGTCTTCAAGCAGGAATGGTTCAGATTTGGCAATATCTCATCCGCAGCTCAGTTTAAGTAGAAAGATTTCTTTTTTAAAACAGCCAGGGGGAGACTAGCTTTTTACACACCTCTCTGGTTTTCATCATGGATCATTCAGGAATGTGACCTTCTACTCCTGTGATATTAATGGTGGTTATGGTTATATTTTTATTCTAATAAATAATATTTATTAGGTTTTCCTTCCTGGTCATCTTCTCTTTCTGTGTTATAACTGTTTTATCTCAACCTTTTAATAAATATTGATTTATTCATATTGAGTATAGGCATAAATGAATGAAACAGTGTTGGTTGCTTAAATTACATTAGTAAGATCTGAATAAATTCTTTCTCCTAGTATGTTGGAAACTTTTTCTTGTTTTCATTTTTAAGGGTAAGAGCTTTGAGCAGTGGGTGCAGGTTAATATGGTGGGATAACACCATCTTCACTTCCTGATGGAACTGTGTAATACTGAAAAAGTAAATGTCAAAAAAGCATTTGAAATACATTAAAATTTTTTTCACTTCAAAATATTTTTATTAATCCTCCTGATTTCTAGAACTTCTTCTAGAAGTTATTTTTCACTCTTCTCCTTTTTCAGAGGTATTTTCCATAATAGCTCTGATTATATTGATTACTACAAATCCATATGGGATCTATTAATGGGACCATTATATGAACTATAGATGTACTGTATGTATTTTTGACATATGTGGGGAATAAAGGTGATGATACTTATTTAGAAAATAATACATTTTTTTACTGACCTAGATGCCAAAAATCTCAGAATGAGAAAGCCACAAGTTGATGTCATAAAGCATCCTGCAAGGCACTGTTTTGAGTATAATTAGGAGTTTTTCTTGGAAGGTTTTATGAGCTGTACTTGTTCATGCATTTTAGCACTTATATCATTTGACCTAGAAAATCCTCTGTCTGTACAGATTTTTTGGCAAAAGGGATCTCTTATGGGGCATTGGAAAAATAGTGTTGTCTGATTTGAGAACAAAAACTATTAGATGCAGTTTCACAGGAGGGGTGGAATGTTCAGGTTTCCTAAAAACAAAAGAGTAGAATCCACTGTAGTTTTTACAAATCCATAAACATCACTTAAGGCAAGTGTAAACAACTTAATATTATATTAAAGTGTAGTAGATAAACCTCAGTGTGGAAAACACCAACAGTTTAAAAAATAGTGTTAAATGTAGCAGTGTTTATTACTCAATATAAAGATAGTTCAGTTTTCATTTCTATTTCATGGCTTCATCTTTACACATCTTATACTGAAGAAAAGAGCTATTTCTAAATTTGGGTTATTCTCAAGCAATCCCTTATGCCAAAACATGTCTTTCAATAGTGGGAAAAGGCTTGTAAAACACAAGGTGAACACAATATGGAAAGAAAATGTCACAGACTGTTTTTGCTTTAGCATCTAATGAATTATTTGTACATATGAAGCCTTAGACTAATTCAAATACAAATCAGATTAACAGATTATTTGTTCCTTTGACTTGTTCTGAAGAGAACGATACATAGACATTTGCTAGAGCTCTGTGTTCCTGAATACTTCTTTTATTTTTGCCTCACTTTTTTTCAGTATTTCAGGCTCAATAACCTGAGGTACATTATTTTTATCTTAGGGAGGTGAATATTAGCCTTTAAAGCTGCTACACTGGCTGAGACAAGGAGGCCTCGCCAGTGGTAGTGAAATCCCACAGCAGATGGACTAAAAAACTCAGGAATGGCTCAAATTCAATGCAAATGTACAGTATGCAGGGGTATTTCAATACACTTTATATCCCAGATCAACATAGTATTTTTCATGTCATTCAAGAGCTTTATCAAAGACGGATATTTAAGACCCCAGTGAGATCCTGATCAGATTAATTACACTCTATGAAGGCCTTAACAAGACACTTGAATATACACATGATTTCTGTGTAAATGTACTTTGACTGATGAGAAGACAAGAACTATGATCTTTGCAGAGACTAAAACAATAGTCATGTGCATATGTGCATGAATATTTACATAAAGGACAGTAAAACTGGATTCAGTGCTAATAACTCCTTAGGGGGACTCTCAAAACAGCCAGGAGTGAAAAGCACAAGGAGTGAAAATAGTTTGCTTTCAGAATTTAAAAGCTTCTTTTCATTCCTATGCATGAGCAGTCAATATTTCAGGACCTGGTCATGCAGAGCATATGTGGTCAGGTTTTAGGATATGTGCTGTAGAACTGGGGAGAACTGGAGAAACAAAACTGTCACCAATTTTGCCCTTGGAAACATTTTCCTCCAAGCTGTATTGCAATTGCATGGACTGTAAAACACAAAACAAAAACTGGTGCTAATAACCTTAATACTGTGTAGCTTGCCGATGTGTTATGCAGTTTGTTCAGGGTGTTGACACCATGAAATAAGGCCCAACAGAAGATAACAAGTAAAAAAGTCAAAAAATTCAGAATCAGACTGGAGAGATAAACCAACCATATGTGTACAACATAAACTGTGGGCAAAACACATTTCTGTTCTGAAAACGGAAAGGACAGGGAAAAATGGCAATTTGAAAATTGAGCATTAGGGCAGAAATGGCTCTGTTCTTCAGTATAAGATGTGTAAAGATACAGCCATGAAATAGAAATGAAAACTGGACTATCTTTATTACAATTTAAGTAATATCTGGACCATCTGTTGGCCATAATCAACTCCAGAACCAAACTTCACTGAGGAAGACACTGTTGGCTAAGCCCAAGTACCTTGATTTGAAAAAAAAAGTGATTTTTTAAAAAAAATCAAGTACCTTGATTTTTTTTTTAAGGACTCACTGAAGTATTTAAAATTAATTGATTGGTTGTTTGTTTTATTTACCTAACCTAAAATGTTGAGAGAAATCTGTAGTAATACCATTACCTGAATATTTTTCCACACTGACATATTGCTCATTGTTACAACTCAAAAGGAATTTTTCATTCTTATTTAAACTGCCATCACCCAAACAGATATTTGTTGATATGATCAACCAGCTGCAAAAGATTGTGCTTATCTGAATGTTTATAAACCCAAGAAGGGAACTTATGCCTCAGGAAAAATAATTGCAGAGGTAGAGGTGCTAAAAAAGGGATCTGACTTTCAAAAGATGTGCATTGTATGGCTGAGAGGCTAAAACAACATAAAGCTCACTGCAAAAGACATGGAGATCCAAGCATTGTTTTTTTATTAGGATTGATTTCTTCATTAGATTATTTCCACAGATCTCTGTAGCACAATCAGGCTGTTGAGAATTTAACTAGAGTTTCTAACTGTATTTTTTAGAATGAGCTACTCTATATACGGTCTATAAAATATATTTATATGTATATTTTTGAAAAGCTATTTTATTGTATATGTGTTTATCATAAAATTAATGAAGAAATGGTCAAAAATTATCTTCTCTGATTCAGCTGTTTGCTGTCTAGTCATCTTGGGTTCATCTGATACGTCTTTGATGTGTACAACCTATCATTGACCCAAAAAGAAAAAATATGTCATTACTAAAGCATTGGAAAAAACAAAATCTCTTCAGTAGCGCAGTGTGTTGTTGGGGGCTGAAGTAGAATTATTTTTCCCTTTGTATAGGGCTGTGTTTTGAATTTTTGCTGGAAATAATATTTGGGTAGGAGTGGTTTTGTTGTTGCTGAGTGTGAGGATTTGAAGGAATTAGAGATGAGATCTCTGAGTTGTTTTTGATGATGGGATTTATTTTTCTTATAGGCAGGAAGGGTGAGTTCAGCTCACATCTTCACTGCATGGCTCAGAAGGCCACAAGACCCTCAGTTACAAGGCCTTTTAAGGAGTTATTGACCAGTGAAACACTGCCAACAAGGATATTTATGGTTTTGACCCAATCCTTCAATATTTCATCTTATGGGCCCATGTAACAGTGTGAGCTTTCTTAGCCAATCATGTTATGACACACAAACCTACAGTGCTGCATTTAAACTCCTTGTTTACCTCTGTAACTACTTTTATTTTTTCTATATCTTAAACTCTGAAACTCTGAACTTTACTCAGCTTAATGTATCTCTGCTTTAAACTATAAATTCACATTCTGACTTCTAGCACCTGGGTTTGAGAGCCTTTTCCAAGGTCTCAGATCAAATCCTGTGTTTAATTTTAAGCTTTAGCTTAGAAGCCCAAAGTTCTGGGAGTTCCCTGTGATGCCTCAGGTTTCAGCTTTTATATTTTCACATTCTGTGCTGCTTTGGTGTGTGAGTCTGGGTTTCACATGAGGGGATGGTGAGCTCTGAGCACAGAGCAGGGAGACAAAACAATTCCTGCTCCAGCTGGGCACCAAGGACAAATGATCCAAATCTCAGCCCCAGAGCACAAACCCCGTGGGCTGCAGAGAGAAAAACAAGCAGGGTGGGACTGCAGGGGCTAAAGCTGGAATGGGACAATGAAGTGCAAGATGCAAATGGAGCAGAACTGATCCCAGGGAGAGACCCCGGGAGCGCTCGTGCATTTTGGGGCCATTTTGGTTCCTCTTGGGTGCAGCCCTGGCTGGGCTCTGGTGCTGCCCAAGGTGGATCCATGGAGGAGATGCTTGGAATCAATCCCTGCTTTATTCTGTAGCTCTGTCCAGCCTCTGTCCTACAGCAGTCTCCACAAGGCATCATCTGCATTTCAGATTCCAGAAGCACTCACACAGAGCCAAGGCCTTTCCTGCCTCCCAGGCCAGCAGAGAGGGGCTGGGAGAGGACCCAGCTGAGCCCAGCCAGCCCCAGGGGTGTCCCAGACCCTCTGGCTCATGCTCAGTGTATGGAGCTGGGGGAAGGAGGAGGAAAAGGGGATGTTTGGGGTGGGGTGTTTGTCCTACCAAGTCCCTGTCCCATGGGATGGAGCCCTGCTCCCTTGGGCTGGAGCCCTGGGATGGAGCCCTGCTCCCTTGGGCTGGAGCCCTGGGATGGAGCTCTGCTCCCTTGGGATGGAGCCCTGGGATGGAGCCCTGCTCCCTTGGGCTGGAGCCCTGGGATGGAGCCCTGCTCCCTTGGGATGGAGCCCTGGGATGGAGCCCTGCTCCCTTGGGATGGAGCCCTGGGATGGAGCCCTGCTCCCTTGGGATGGAGCTCTGCTCCCTTGGGATGGAGCCCTGGGATGGAGCCCTGCTCCTCTGGGATGGAGCTCTGCTCCCTTGGGATGGAGCCCTGGGATGGAGCTCTGCTCCCTGGGATGGAGCTCTGCTCCCTTGGGATGGAGCCCTGGGATGGAGCCCTGCTCCTCTGGGCATGGCTGAGCTCCATCAGGAAAGGGGAATGAATTCCTTGCTTTGCTTGTGTGCATTGCTTTGGCTTTCCCTACTGAGCTGTATCTCAATCCATGGTTTTTCTCACTTTAACGCTTCCAAGTCTCTCCCCCACCCCAGCATGGTGGGAATGAGGGAGTGGAAGCCTCAGCACTAAAAAAGGGATCTGGGGTTAAACCTCCACACATGGAAAGACCTGGAGTGTTTGTGTTGCTCTTCCCTCAGTTCATGTGAATTACCAACTTCCAGCATTCTGCTCTTATATTACTATTATTATTATATATTATTATATTACTATTATATATATATATATATATAGTTTTAACTCATCCCAGGCATGTCCTGGCAGCTGCAAGAAGTTCAAGTAAAATCTGCTTCAAGTACTGCACAGAAATGACTTTAAAAATCTTTGCTGGAGAGATTAACTATGCATTGCAGAAAGAGAATTAAGAATAATGCACTGTATGTATGAAATGCCATATATGTAGACTTATTTTGCAATAAATCTTTTTTTTTTTCCCTAGAGATGCAGTACTGTTCCCTGGAATCCACACTACAGTGCCCTACACAGAATGTAAGGTACGGACTAGGAAGTCCAGTTTGGTTAGAGAATATTCCAAAACTCCCTTGCCAATGTATTTTTTTCCAGGCTTGTTCTATTTGCATCGCTGTGTCTAATACTACATTGCTGCTTTCTTGGTCTGTTTTACTTTCTGCTCTCCCTCATCCTTTCATTAAAATATCTCCACCAAGATTTCTCCTCATAGCTGAAATTGTTCTATTTGCAAAGATATGATTGTTAGGACAATTTTCCTTCCTTAGTACATCAGATTTTACAAAGGATATTAATGTTTTTATTTATAACTATAAATATATAACTGTTAAATATATAAATATAAATATAGTAAATATATCAAATATAATAAATATATATAAATATATATAATAAATATATATAATATATATTTATTATATGTATATATGTAATTACATAGTATATAAAATAGATTTAAAATATATATTTTATTTTTATATTTATATAGAATTTATATATAAATATGTAATAAACATATATAAATATACAAGCATATAAATATATTAACTATTTTATTTATAAATATATATAAATATGATCAATATAAAAATATTGTATACCAGGGCTTGTACCTTTCCATCCTGATTCAGGGAGTTTGCAGTCAAACTGTAATAGTATATTCATATTTGTTCTCATTGTTGTAAAACAGCATTTTAAACATATTTGCTGTATTAAAAGTTAAAGGAGACCCTTGAGTACCAAGACCATATTTTAAATAGTCAGAACATTTTTTAAAATTCTGATTATTTTATATTATAGGCTGGATTCATCTGCATGTTGCATCAAATAAGGCCGTATTAAATTGAAGTTGCTTGCTACAAGTAAATAAAATTAAAAAACCCAGTTCCATTCTTTTTCCACCTTCCATTTTTTTAATTTATAGTATTTATTTAATTTATAGTGTTTATTTATAGTATTGTTTTTAATTGATAGTATTTATTTACAGCATTTTATTTTATTTGTACTATTTTAATTTATAGTATTATTAAATTTATTATAATAGTTTTAGAATAGAATTATATTATGTATTAAAATTATATATATTTTAAGTGAGAAATATATATATTATATTATACTAATATACTAGTGTATTATATATTATATACTAATATTATTATACTCATAGTATTATTATACTAATAATATAGTATAATAACACCATTATACTATATAATTTATAATAGTATTATAGTATAATAGTATTATTAGTAGCATAATTATCTCATTTTATTAATTTATAGTATTTTAATTTATAATATTTTAATTTATAGTATTATTAATTTTAGTATAATAGTAGTAGAGTAGAATTATATTATGTTTTATATTATATATATTTTAAGTGAGAAAAATACATCTATTATATTGGTTTATTACTATTTTACGAGTAGTATTATTATACTAATAGTATAGTATAATAAAACTGTTACACTATATAGTATATAAAAATATTATAGTGTAATAGTATTATTAGTAGTATAATTATGTAGTTTTTCTAATTTATAGTATTAATTTCTAGTATTTTATTTAATTTATAGTATTTTAATTTATGATATTATTGACTATTATAACTTATACTTAGAGGTTTTTAGTTCAGGCTCTATTTTAAACTGCTGTGGCAGAACCCACAATGATGAACTTGATAAATTCTTTATTTTATCTGCTGCACAAGTGCCCCTTTGAGCCCAGGGTGCAGGAGCCTGCTGAGATCACCAGGATGAAGTTCCCAAGCCCTGGGTGAGACAGGGACCAGCTCAGGTCCCTGGTAATTAGTCGAAAGTTAATTAATCAGAAGTACCCCACACAAACAGGTTGCCAACCCTTGCCAGATGGCCCATGCCTGTTATTGAGGAAGAATGTTTGTAGCTGTACATTGGGGGTAAAATCCAAATTCTTTTGAAGCCAGGACTTCAGCGAAATTTAAAATATCAGTAAGACTTTCATATAAAACTCTCTTCTTTCAACAAACTCAGTTTTAAATGATAATTTGTCTTATGTCAATGAATTCTCTGGTTTTAATTTGAATTTTCTGTTCTTAATTTGAATTTTCTGTTCTCTTTTAAAGCTTATATCTGAGATTATTGACATTTGCATGATAAAATATCCTTACTGTAGGCAGTTTATCCATTTGGTTGTTGGTTTCTGAACTCCTACATTTATATTGTCTTCAACTGAATTGAGCATGAAAGGACTGAGATTATAGATGAGGGAAGCTGCTTATTCTATGGCTCTTTAGCTTTTAAAAGCTAAAGCAATACCATCT
The DNA here is from genome assembly GCF_901933205.1 of Camarhynchus parvulus. Classification (NCBI taxonomy): domain Eukaryota; kingdom Metazoa; phylum Chordata; class Aves; order Passeriformes; family Thraupidae; genus Camarhynchus; species Camarhynchus parvulus. The sequence continues at coordinate 1,485,126 of NC_044575.1, read as the reverse complement.
TTCATCAATTTGGATATTCTTGAATTATACTGTAATTTGACTTAATGGAGAAATAATGAGAAAGTGAGTGGGAGCAGAGGATGCATGCTCACCCTCTGAAATAAAAAATAAACAGTGTAGGAATTAAATAGCAAGGGACACAAAAATTACAGCGGATTCCATTGATGTCTTTTCCTCTAATAAAATGAAATATATTCTGTTCAGCCAATATGCCTGTGGTAATTGGCATCACCAATCATATTTCAAAGGAGCACTATGAATGAGATTTGCCAGCAAAGAACAGTGAATTAAATGACTGCATGTGAGGAGCACAGACAGACTTTCCCCCTCATTTATTCAAGATTGAACGTAATAACCAAGGAAAACTGATATAACTAACCACTTCTGACTCCTGTAAATTGATATGGGATGGAGCTGTCAGCTTCTAATCAGATTAAGTCCTTTCTTAGGCCATTTTTAATCTGAGTTCCACCATGAGGTTTTACTTTAGGGGAAAATAAACTGCTTGGTGTTCAGATAGGAAACATTATTGATTTAATAAGATGACCAAAAGATATTCCACTGGTAACCAAACCTTTTAGTTGTAGTGTATATACTCTGAGTGCCTTTTCACTTGTCCTTTACAGTATTTTGGATACTGTGAGAAAAATGGGAGTTGGTATATTAGATTACCTTCAACCTTAAAATTTAATACTATAGCATGTTTGTTCTCTTGAGTAACTGTGGTACAGGAAAGCATTTAATGTAGTCCTTAACATAAAAAGTCATGCACATAGGCAGAAATTTAATTTTTATGAGGGACCTTATAATGCCTCTGATTGCATACAAAACCAAAAGAATACCAGTAAACACAGGCAAAGCAGTAGCAACAAATAGAAACAGTTAAGGAAATAGACCGACCCTTACTGTAGCTAAAAGCTTCACACAGCTCCAAAATAAAAAAATCAAAAAAGAAAAAAGAAATTTTCAGACATCCAAAATGATCAGTGAGTCAATTATCATTTCTGTTACAAGGAAGTAATTTACATTCCTGATGCATTACAGATGTCAGCATTTTTCTGGGTTTACTGCTCCATACTGCAGCTGGAGGTTTACAGTTTTCCATCTCCTTGGTTTCCCAACCTCTATAGCTTATGCTATTACAATCCCCCTTATGCTAACTTAAATCTACCTAATATCCCAATAATGCTTGAATTCTAAAACCTGATTATCCTTTCCACTTCTGCAAGGGATGAAATGATGATCCTCTTTTGAGAGGTGATGAAGGAGCAATATCAATAATCCTGGCTTTCTTTGGACTCCACTGGAGCTCTGTGCCATCAGAGGTCCGCAAGGTTTTGGGTAAAAAAAATTAGAATAAAATAAGTGAAAGGGATTTTATGCAGCCTCAAATTTTTGAACAGCAAATCAAGTATTTTATTTTCTATATGGATCTCCTTTTGTTACTGTTGTGCAGGAATGATTTAGGCTTTGGAATGGTGTGGGTAATGCTTTAGGAAAAAGAAGGTCCACTGAGTGGTTAGGGTGGCGCCAAGCACCACTGAATGCCTTCCCTCCTAAACTGGGGCTACTTTCTAAGGATATTTGGGAGCAAGAGCCATATTTCCTTTTCCTCCCTCTTCAGGTACCCTACATGTGAGAATACAACAACCTAGAAATTCCAAAAGCCAATCTAAACTGGTTTTTTAATCTTCTGTTCTACTGTGATTTATTTCTCCTTACCTATTAGCTTGTTTCTGGTTGTGGGCAGCTGTCAAAAATATAAAGCTTTTGATAGTAACTTGACCAACAGACACAGTACCACCCTGAGATTCTGATTTATGCCCTCTAAGTTCTACAGCAGCTTTTAGTCTGCAATCTGTGGGTTAAAGCCAGATTGTGATAGTATGTACTCTTGGTCTTTTCCTTCATCTGGTTATACTTTTATTATTAGTTACATTTCTTTATTTATTAGTTACTTTTATTTATTTAGTTATTTGCATGGTTTTCTGGATAGAATACAAACTAACTCCATATAATAAATGTAACTCTGTACATTTCTATTTATGTGCTAACTTTAATTGCTATTTCAGCATGCCAAAGAAGCAAGATTCAGCTGCCACAGATGCTGCTCTTTCTCCTCCAGAGAAATGTAAGAGCCAGGTTTTGATAGAGGTGTTTTGCATACAATCTAGAAAAGGTATGTGGTTACTAATTTCTTTTTTTCAATTAGAAATTACTAATTCCATCACGGTGTAGGTTTACAAAGTTCATTGCTATACCTTCTGACTTCAAAGAATTGATTCCTACATGAATTCAGAAGCAGGAATTTAATGTATTTGAAATTCTCACTGAAGCAAACACACACTACCCCTGACAATCCAAGATTTTTATTTGACTTTATTAAAAATATGTTTTCCATTCTATAAGAGCCACAGATGCCTTAAAAGTGGTAAATGCATGATAAGATCCATTAATTTTTTCAGCAGATACAAGTAAATCTAAAAGAAATTTCTGTGACAGTATTTTGGAATCAAATTAATTTTTTCCATGCCCTAGGAAGCTTTGCCATCAAATTCATGGCTGTAGCTTCCAGGGGCTGTTGTCACTTGTAATATTTTCCTTTTAGTGTGGCATAGGCTGCTTTCTCTTCAGTAGAAAACAAGCAATAAAACTGTCAAAACAAATAGAACACAAAACTCAAAGAAGTTCTCCAAGTAAGTGAGTTAAGAAGTCTGTTAGCTAGTTTTTCAGAAAGTTAAAATGCATGAGAAACTTGCTTTTAGTGTTCCATTCCACTTTAAAAATATGCAAATAAGAAGTGATATTGAGTTAGGATTAATAATCAAAACCTGATTGCTACTAATTCATTACTCTTCCCTGATTTTTCCATCTCATCTGCAAGCAGATTGCAGGCCTGATGAAAAGGGCTCATTTTGCCAGAATGAGCACTCACTTAAAATCCCACCTACTTTCCTTAGAGAAATTTTTCCATAACGCTATTTTCCAGTGTGGGTGAGCTAGCCTAACATTTTGAGTGGAAATGAGATCCCCAGATTCTCTCTTGCTCCTCACAATATAAGCACTGGCAATTCCTCCAGAATGGCATCTCTCATTTTTAAATCTCTCATTTCTAAAGGTACAAAAAGTCATCCTGGCTATAGGAAATCTTCCTTTTCTCCTAGCATGGGGAGAAAGAAATCCCAGCTAGCAAGGAAATATCTATTGGTTCTCCTCATTGAGTTTCTCCAATTTGAGTTTCATTTAATTTCCTTTTTATACTCTGAAATGAATAAAAAAAAGAAGTACAAATCTTTCTTTGTTGTATCTAGTTCTACAGTAACCCAATGGTTAAGGGAAAATTAAGTGCCTAAACCTCCAGTACATTATCAGCTACTCATAAAAACAAGTGTTATCATAGTTCAGTATTTAACCAAAAAGGTGTTTGAAATGAAGTCTGAATAATGAGATTTCTGTAACAAAATAAACAAAGTTGAAGGCACTTTTGTCTTCAGTCTTAAGTGAAAATTTGTCAAGTAAATTACATAGCTTTCCCTCAAAAATACTTCAGTTTCTGAAGAAATATTCTGAAGATATTAAATCTTAAATTGATTGTTTGGTTAAGCCATGAGGTGTGGATCTGATTGCCACGTACCACAATTTTTTAACAAACCCATTCATTCCTGAAAGGCTTTTGTAAATTTGCGTCAGGTATTTGAAAGCCACAAATCAGAATGCAATATATTTTTTAGATGAATCAGAAGCCATGCTGTTATTAAAGTGGGAAGATGCAAACACCTCAGAGTCTGACAGCATCCCATGGAAGATGCATTTCCTGCTGCTTCAGGATCAGGAGGGTGATCCAGAGGTAAATCAGCAGTGACAGGTCAGTGACCACAGTGCACACTGAGCAGCCTCAAGAGAGCTCTGCTTGCCTGCACATCTCAGGCTTGTCTTGTCTGAAGGGTTTTCCTGTCCATAATTAACAGGAGGATTCCAGAACCATCAAGCATTTATTTGCAAGGTGTTCTCAAGCAAAATAAGGAATAACTCATGCTGTGACTGAATAGCTCCTTTTCTGTGACTGGGCTGTGGGTTTGGGCAGGGTGGCACATAAATTGAAGTCTCTGACACTTTAATGCTGCTACAGCAGCTTCAAATCAATTACAGAAGAAGCAGAGATATACACTGCAAGATTGCAAAATATGCAAATCCAGCTCAGGAGTTTGTTGATTCTCTTATCTCTCTAGAATTTATATGCTTATGGTTCTGCTGACAGAATAACCTTATATTTATACGTATTATACATTATGGATAGCCTTATTCCATGGCCTTCTTTCTTTGGATTGTTTTATGAAGAAAATTTGATTTCTTATGTGTGGACAGAGGCTGTTCAGTTTCCTTAATAGGTCATTAATATTTTTTTAAAAATAAAATGTTAGCATTTAGATGTAGGCCAAAAGAAGTTTAGAAAACAATGTTGTTCCAAACTGCTCACTTTTTAAAGAATGTCTAATTTAAGAACAATGAAGAAGTCAATATTATGATGCAGTTATGATTATTGTAATTTTCTTCCATGCCAAAAATCTTGGCTTACCCCTAAGCCTTACTAGCAGTGCCCATCTCTGCTTGAAGAACAGATTACTCAGCATGTCATTAGCCAAGCAATCAATTTTACTGTAATTTTACCCAGCTTAGGATCAGGTTGGAAGCTGTATTTCTGGGAGAAGTTTGGCCAGAAACAGAAATGCTGTGAGTGTCACATATTTAACAGCTATGACACCGTCCATAGCAACATGAAAGATCGTATATTCTCAAGGGCTTGGTTCTCAGAGAATTGTCAAAGAGGACTTTCTCTGTGCACAGGAAGGAAGTTCAAACTTGAGGAAAAGTTCCTCATGCTCAGTGCCTTGTCAACAAGTTATGTATCTGGTGAAGCTCACCAGAGGGAAGTAAAGCTCACACACTTGGCTAAGCTGAAGCCTAAGCCCAAACCAGCATCTCAGCAAGGAGAAAAACACAGTGTTTTAAACAAAGAGTGGCAGAACAAATGTCAGCCATCATGGACCTTTTTACAGCCAGGAAAAGGGAAAATACTAAAATTAGTACTCTCATGCAGCTGTAGAGAAAAAGAGGTTTGTATACAGTCTACAGAACTGATCTTTGGAGAAATGGTGCTCTTCACAGAAAATATCCCAGAACTGCCCATGGTTCCACAGGACCTCCTCAGAAAATATTTTGCATTGAGGGGTGTGTAAGTCTTTAACTCTTTGGGTTTTTTGTGTTGATGAGAAGGTACCTGTACACCAGCACAGGATCAAAAATTGTTATAATGGAAGAAAAACTGGCAAGCAGTGTGACTACCACAGAAATGCAGAATCTTTTATAATTTCTGTTTTCTAACTAAAACAATTTGTCACGCTCAGTGTCAGCGGGTGATACAGCCATTTAGAGCAGCTGTATCTTTAGGCAAATTTAAATGCCAGCTGTCTTCACTGGGACTCTTTTCTGCTTAAAATTAAGGACATCTTCAAATCCTGAAGAATAAAAAACTAACCTTAAGTGCTTCTTTTTCAGTACCATGATGGTTAGAGACATTCACAGTTGTTGATGTTGTTAGCATTTGCCCCAAGACAGATCGCTGAGGCTTGATAATTCAGTTAGAAACTCACCTTATCCAATGAGATTCTGCCTATCAGAGGTAGAGCTTTATATCATCAGCTCAATCCCCACTGGAACGTTAGCCTGGCAATTCTGGACTCATGGAAAACTACATTTTGAGAATTTTGTTCTTTTTCCAAGGGACATGGCTGTAGAAAATCAACAAACAGTAGTACTAATATTAGAGCAGGCTTAGTTTGAGCATCACATTTAATTAAAATTCCAAACCCTAGCAACGTATTCTTTTGTAAAGGAAACACTGATTCCAAGGAACGTTCTATTTTCAGAAGTCAGGAAGGAAAAAAGAAAACTTGATGTTATTCCCTTTAAGGATTCATCTTGCTCTTATTCATTATTATTAGATCCTGAAAAAAAGTAAAGGTGCTACCTTAGGTGACTTTAAAGGACCTAAAATACATCAGTAGTATTTTCTTCAAAGGTGAGATTGGGAAAGTTACCATGATGATACCCACAAGAAAAAATGATTTAACACTAAGAAGTTACCAGTTAGAATTTTTACTTGTCTTTCTTCCTTTGATGTAAAAAAAAATAAAACCTTTTGAGATATGAATATAGACTTAAAACCAGCAAAACTGCTTAAAAAATATAGTGGAAGACTTAACCTTTAGACTTCTGGCAAATGTCCCAAAACTTACTGAACATGTTCAAGGTGATTCAGTGAAATGAGTTCAAAGAAATTGTGTCTCATCTGCAGCTAAGAGTTGAAGCAGTCCTTTAATTTGAAAGGTTTTCTCTGCATTTCCACACTCCTCTTTCATCCTGTGATGTTCCCTTCTTTCTCCCAAACTCAGTTATTTCTCCCATCTTTGCCACCTTTCCATGGTGCAGTTCCTGTCAGGTCACTCCTCTCGTTCCCAGCTGAGTCAAGCTTTCCTCAGCTGAAAGTCCCAGCAGTGAGCAGGGAAATTCTGCCTGCAGAAATGCTGTGCCAGCAGAGCCTGAGCCTGCTGCTGGAACCTTGGAAATCATGAAAGGACACATGAAAAAGATGAAAGTAATTCACTGTCAACACCTCACACAAAAATTTTAATATCGATTTATGTTTTTGTAAAAATACAATTCAAAAATATTTTTGTGTTTTAAAAATGTATATCAGTTTTATTGATATAAATAATTTTTATTTATATCAATTTTTATATAAATTGTGGCTACTCATTTGTATATTCAGTATTCAAACTGTGCAAAAATGAAACACTGAGAAATTCTTAGAAGATTTTTGGAAGTGATTTTTGATCAATAATCTGTCATTTGGGAAAAAAAATGTAAGCAGCTTTACCAAATATTGGGCCTTACATTTGCTTAACAGTAGTGAACTTATTTAGGCTATCACAATCACAAGTTGCATCATAGAAATCTGTTCAAAACTGCAAAAAATAATATAAAGGGAAATTTAACTGTCACCTGTGTCCATTCTAATAATTTAAGTATCACAGTAATTGAATGGAGAGTAGTGTTTGGTGATGTAGTTTCACCTAAAATTGGAACTCTCTGGTGTTAGTTACTATCTATCCTGGGTTTTCTGCTTTTATTAAAAAAAAAAAAAAAAAAAAAAACCTAAACCAAAAATCACTAGCCAAAGCAAAAAAATTAAACAAGAATAAAAACCCCAACACATTTGTCCCACACAGGGTATAAGAGCTTTTTGCAGTGAATTCAGCAGCTGGAATATGCTAAGGAAATAGAGCCCCAAAAGCAATAGGGTACTCTACCCTATGAACATTAGGTGAAGAATTTATGAACATTAGGTGAAGAAACCACAGATTAAAAAAGAGGTTATTTAACAATAATCAAACACTAATAGCAGGGTTGATGAGATTTCTCACACTCTCAGCTACAAATGCATTGAATCAGGTATCCTAAGCTCTAAAATATATGAATATATTTGACTATAATTGCTCAAGTTACCGTTGCTGCGGCTTTCATTTGGAGGTGCTTCAAGCTGGTCAGCTCCAGAAAAAAGTGTTCTGGCATATAACCAATCCCTCTGGCCTTTGCTGGGATGGGCAGAAGTGACTTTAACTCTACCACCAGTAATGAAGGGATGGGACTATTTTGGGGCCAAGAACGATTTATTGCTCAGATGAACATCAGCCTCAGAAGCTGTGAGATTTTAGAGGAGCAAGAACTCGGCCATAGCTCAGAGCAGTCACAGGTTCTTTGTTACAAGGCAATACAGAACTTTCTAACCCAACAGACGGCTGCTACAGGGTCTATTTTGCTTTTCTAGCCTATCACCTCTACTTAATTCTATTGCACTGTGGATACTTTTGTCCAATGGGCTTTTAACTCACAGGCACACGTGCTTCTATTAAAACTTCTAAATTCTGAGCTGCTCTATACAACCACACCCCTACAATATAAACCCTTCACCATCTTACCCATACAGCTTCTCACTTAAGTTTCTCATATTCCTTCTTCCAACTATAGAAGCGTAAGTTGATAAGTTTTTCTGCTTAATGTCTGTGTCTTGTATTTTTACATCAATCCAAGCTTCTTCCAATGCTGCAGATCAAACTTTTCAGTGTCTGTGAAAGTTTCTGTTTTTCCGATTCCCACAAACTCCACCAGCAAAATAATGAAATAAAAAAGATCTGAAAGAGAAGTATTTTAGAGGACACAGAATAATGTAAATCAAGGCTTCTCCTGAAAGTAGAATGAACCAACTTTGTGGTTTAGGTGGGTCCAGACCTGTTCTGCATTTCCCCATCCATAGAGCACATCATGAAGGCCCTTCCAGAAATGCAGAGATGTGTAGAAATTCCAGGGATGTGTAGGAAACATCTGCAGAGAGCAGGGCATCCCTGGAAAAACAGCCACTGTTCTTTGCTGTGCACTCACTGCAAACAGTTTCCAATTAGGATTCCAGCTCATCAAGGCAGTGCCAGCAGGCTTCTGGCTGGTTAAGCCTCCAATTTTAATTGAAGTGCCTTTAGCTGGTGATAAAATCGGTCTTTTTAAACAGGCAAACTGCACAGTTCCTGTAGCAAGTTCAATTCAAGTTGGAGTTGCAGTCAAGATAATTACATGGAGTTGGATCTAATTGATTTAGTTGAAACGTGGATTTTATTCACCAAAGTGCTACAAAATGTAATTATGTTTTTTCCAGTTCGTATTTCTCTCCTCTTTTTTTTTCTTCTTGCCATCATGTTGTTCCTTTCAGAATAATTAATTTCTAAGGAATAAGGCATGAGAGGAGTTTTCTGGTTGAAAACTGAGGTTCTTCAGAGTTTCCATATATATAGAAAATTAGTCTAAAGGCTAAACTTAATTCACATTATCCATTTTGTACTGCCAAGACCATTCAGTACTATGGGAAATTTTGAGAAATATATTATAGTAATTTATAAAGCAGTAATTCCAGTGATCATTGGAGTGATCACTGTGGAGAATCAAAGATTCTCCATCTTTGTATGCAATAAAAGAAGGAATGAGACAAAGCGTATTTTTCAAAGCTATTCACTGATTGAAACATGGTTTTAAAACAAGAAAATTATGACAAACTTTAGAAGTATGGAATAATCTCATTGTAATACACATAGCAGTCACGGATAAATAGAAGTACAAGACAATTTTTGTGGGGGAGTGAAAATAGAGCTGAGGCATTCTTTAAATCTCATAATATGAAAGAAATTACAATTATTAAAGCAATGACATTCTTAATTAAAGAGGTAGAATGAGGGTACCTTTTAAAAGTTCCAGGCTGTTTTTAATACTCCTTTGGTGTGACTGGGACAATATGACAATATGGTGAGAAAGTAATAACTGATCTGCAGTTGCAAAAGCAATATTCAGGGTGAAAAAAGGAATTTTGAGATGTTAAGCAACAAAATCTAACAAATGCAGCAAAAAATTGTTCTTTGAAGTGTGCATGTTATTCCAAACAAGTATTCTCTAAGGTGTGTATGCTATTAAAAACATTTTAAAATCAAATTTTTCTACCCAAAATAATCATCATTTGAAATATGACCAATGCTCCATCTTCCAGCAGTGTATTGTAAAACTTCTTCTCTGACACTTAGTGACAAAGGAATGCAATTTTATTACTTGGCCAGATAGCTCAGATTTCTGTTCACTCTTAGTAAAAACCTTTTTTTATAACATTTATAAAACTTTATTACAGAGTTATGAGAATAAAATTGGATTTCATAACTCACACGAAATCTTGAGGGACCAGCATCTATAAGCTTTAAAATCAGTATTAAACTTATTGCATTTATTCTACTAAAATGTGTTTTTCTTCCAATTTCTCTGAAAACTTTAACCATATTATTTCGTTCCTTGGACAGGTGAGATTGTCTTTGGCAACCATTTTAAAAGTGATTTCATTTTTTTAAAATCCTATAATTAGTTGATAAGTTAGTTGGAATTTACAGGTGTATTTTTTGTGCACAAATCAGATTTGCAAGTAGGTATCTAAATCTAGATGGTACAAATATCTCCTCACAAGGAATTTCTGGACAGTGTTCTTGCATATCCTGTCTCTAAATGAAGTTTAATACACTAAAGGACAGGCTTGTTGTAGTTCTAGATTTGAAAAGTGGAAGCAAATTAGCATGAACGATGTAATTTACCTGAGACTAAAAAGCTTCACTTGTTAAACACAGCCTTCTTCGAAAAGTTAAGAAATGTTACAGCATCATCTGCATCATGTCCAAAATTATTTTTATTTTCTTATTTTATTTTCTATTATTTTTTATTTTATTAGGGATACTATGCAAGTTCCTCACCAGAGGTAAATTAGAAATGTTGCAGTTAAGTCCACCTCACTATGACTTTAAACCCTGTAATTGAAAACAAATCTGTTTCTTTTCAGGGCTGTTTTTTGGGAAATGGGATTTCTGTATCATACAGATGCTAGGATCCATTAAGTGCATTATTCTGAAAATCCCCTTCTCTTCAGTTCATCTCTGGGTTCTGCTAAGTGAGGCTGCACAAAACTGGTTATCCAGAGGGGAATATCTAGATTTTATCTCTTGAATCCATACCTGAAATAACTCGCTCCCCTGTTTTAAGGAAAAATTTAAAATTCAGAGTCATGGCTAGACCAGGCTCATCTATTTCAGATTTCATGAAGAAATCACAGAAACAGCAAAAAAATTCTGGGTAGAGATTATTCCATTAAAAAAAAAAAAAAGAAAAAGAAGAAAAAATAATTTTTAAAAAGACAAAATAAGGGATGAGGAAGAATATTCTCTAACTCTTTTCCCTACTGGGTGAAAATACAGAGTGAAGGAGGATATATGCAAAGGCATGAGTGAACACAAGAATGTGGAACCCCGAGACACACGTTCCTTCTAGCTGTGGATGCCTGGGTACACCTCTGGAGCTGGCTCCAGGTAACAGCCCATTCCCAGCTGCACTTCAGCAGCCTTCACTCATTTCATATTTTAAGCACAATTGCCTAGTCTTGTATTTCCTTCTTGCATTGAGAGCTTTGTCAAACTCATCCATTATCATGAGAAAACAATTTTCAACCCATGACATGAGACATCCTTACAGTAAAGACTGAAGATCCAGGACATGCTCAGATGGCAAATTTCCCCACTGGGGATAACACACAGATATCCAAACCACGACTGAAACTGGGCAAGGTTACAGATGAAATGGTGCCACGCACATTAGGAAGAAAACTGTAATGTAGTTTAATGCAGTTTTTAACTTAGGCTTGATAAAGCTTTTCCAAATACACAAAAGACCTGGCTGGAAGCTATGGTTCTCCAGCTTGTATTATTTAGTACGATTGAAGGAGGCATAACTCAATAGTCTAGACATGTATTTTAATTTAAATAGTTTTGATCTCATTATTTGAGATTCTGGTTAAAGTTTTTAGGGTATATTAGGAAGAAAAAAATTATCAGAAAGGAACAAATAGGATGTTCTTAAAAGTCACTTTGATTCTATGTTAGATCTCATTATTAAAAGTATAAAAGAGAAATCATTTTCCACAGAAAAAAGCTAAATCTGATGCCCACAGTGTTCTATTACAGAGACAGCAGCAAGTGGACAATGATAAGTCTCTGATCTTCATATTATTTTAAGATAATTGAAGTTGATGGGGTTATTCTAATGTAACTGAGAGTGAGGCCCAGGCTTTTGAAATATCTACTTAAAAATCATGAGAGTCGTTTTAAGAACAGGACCTTCTATAGTGACACAAAATTTTGATTATTCCAGAATTGCAACCCCCTGACAGTCAAGAGGTTTATTGACATTTGTGAGGAATTTTGTAGTAATTTGGGATGAGACCTCTGAATTATTTTTGATGATGCAATTTCTTTTTCTTATATTTTATATTAGTGAGAAGAGTGAGTTCGGCTCACATCTTTATAGCATAGTTTAAAAAGTCACAAACCCCCTAGTTACAAGATTTTTTAAAAATTTATTAATCAATAAAATACTGCTAACAAATATATTTATGTTTTTAACTTAATCCTTAAATATTTTGTCTTATGAACTTATTCTACAGTGTAAATTCTCTTAACTAATCATATTATGACACACAAACTTACAGTACTACATTCTAAACTTCTGGTTAATGGCAAAGAACCATGAAACCTATGCTTTGTAGATGTTCCTCACAGATTTTACTTCTCTTTCTAGAAGTAGATATATTTAAATCAAGAGATGCACTAGTGCACTTTTTCCTATTAGCAAGGCTTTCAAGGATAAAACAATTATCAATAACAGTATGGTTTTTGGATTGGGAAATAATTTAATACCTTGAAATATGCTATTTTTGTATGTTTACCATCTGACACCTAGAATTACTGCAGGATCTATAAATAGTAAGTTCTTGTTTTTAAAAGTTTTCAACAAGAAAGACTACATGTGGGTGGTGTCTTTGGCACCAAATTTGATGCTCTTTCTTCTGTCTCTTATCATTTACATGATTATTAATTCCAGCAACAACTAAGTCTGGCGTGGATGTAGCATGTATTTCTGTACTATTGTTGGTTTATGCATTCTTTACTACCTAAACTTCTTTGTTTGGCAGAATCTCCACTGGAGTTTTATTTGCAGTTCTTGACTCCTTTGGATACACTGGGTTCATGCACCATCTCAATTTGGATGAAACAACCCATGCCATAAGATGCCATGGATTTTTCTCTTACTTAAATCATAAAAATGATTCATTTACCAGGTAAGCAGAAATATAACTTTTATTCATAGTTCCAGCTACTCTGATATAGTGTCTGATCCCATACATCTCTAAAAAAAAGCCCCTTAACATACTGTCATATTTAGTAAATCTATACATAACAGATTCTAAGTGTTCTTTGGTTCATACAGCAGTTTTTATTAACCCATATCTTTTTAGTAGTTTCATTAAAGTAGAACAATTGCTTTGAAGTTTATTTTAAAACTTGTTTCTGATAATAAATGTAGGAAGAAGGGAATACTCTCAGTCCTAGGGACCAACAAGAGGCAGAAGATTTGTACCAATTCCTACTGAGATTTTTGTTACTTCTCTTATGGTAGTGATGCACGAATAAACAGAGATTATTTCCTATCTCTTCCATTGCAATTTTCAGAGATTCTGTCAGGAGTGGGCTCAGGAGGAAGACCCCAGGATATGAAAGGTTAATAAATTATCTTTTTTTTTTTTAATAAAAAAGGATTGGCTGTATTGGTTTTTTGAGGTTGAGATTGAAGGTACTCGAGATAGTAGTTTGTGTTTGGACTTGGGTGTTAATTATTTCTTATTAGTAAAACAGTCTTACAACTATGAGGTTGGCAGCTTTTCATTAGTAAGGCACAAAATGGCTAACTGTTCCTTCTAAACTATTTCTTTCTTGTTACAAGGTCTTTTAAGACTAAACAATTTAATTAAGAAAGGACACTTAGATTATTTTCCCTTTAAACTTAATAACTGATCTCTCTAAGCTTGCAATGTGGACTTTTCTGTCTAATTACAAAACATTACCCAACCCATGAAGAAGAAGGAAGAAGAAGTTAAAGAAGAATAACTTGCCTTCACCTTAAAACCTCTATCTTGCTTCATATTTATTTCTATATTCTAAGTTTTGTACCTTGTGATATTACACACTTCTAACCAACTACACACATGTAATCTCAGTACTATCAATTAATTTTAGAAGCCTGTTTCACGACCTCAGTGTTCCCTTGTGGGTCTGTGCCTTTAAGCACAGAAAGTTTCAAATTCTCAGCATCCAGAATTCCAACACGGTAGGATTCAAGCTGCTTTTGTGTTGATCATAACACTTGTGGGATTTGCTGTAGCATATTAAAAGCTACAACTGTTATTGGGAAGACAGGAAATGCACTATTGCATTTCTGAAACACATATCAAAGGAAAGTACAACAGAATACAAGCATATGTACATATTCTAAAATATAATTGTTGGGAAATAGTATTTGCTACTCTAATATTTCGTCTCTTTAACAACACGCACAAAACACCAAGAATGCTTAGGGCCCCTCAGCCCAACAATGTGACTCTTTTTGTTCAGAGTCCTTAAAATACAGAATAATGATCATTATGGATCTCTGCCTTATCCTGACATCTAAAGCCTCATGGAAAACACACCAGAGTGGCATATAATGATAGCACCGAGCATGGACACTTAAAACCCAAAAAGAAGGCAGAATTAGGAGGCAACACATTATTGGGGTTTTTTTTATTATTTATTTACATGTCGTGAATAGGGAGGCTGAGCCACGTATGTCCACATCCTCCACAAGGTTGATGCAGCACTGAGAAAGCCCTTCAGATTTAATTATTAATTTTTTTTTACTATCGCAGGGAGCGTGTTCCAGCTGGTATCACAGCCCAAGAGCGCTGGAACACATAAAGCACAACTCTGCAGAGCAGCTCTTCGGAGTGCAGAAGCTGTGTGGGTGCTGTGGGGCTGCTGAAGGAGGGGATCGCGTTAATTGTGGCTTGTAACCCCTGTACTGTCCCTGTCCTTGTCCTTGTCCTTGTCCCTGTCCCTTCTTGCTCTCCCTGCCCCGTTCCAGAGCCGGATCCTCTCGCACCCGCGGCTCTCCGCGGCTCCCACGCTGCTGAGCCGGGCAGCTCAGCCCCTTCTCCTCTTTAAATCGTGCTTTTATTGCCACACTTCTCGCTTTGCTGTCGGTCTACAAGCAGCCAGAGCACTCGGGCAGATGCAGGGTCACTTTTAGCAAAGTGACAGTCTTTCATCCCCCCCAAATCTGCTGGCGCACGGTGTTCTGTCGGACCGCCTGGCGATGGGATGACTCCATTAATTCAGGGCATGACTCAACAATCCCAGACCCCCTTCTGGCCTTTTCCCTTCCCTCGGGAAGGCCTGGGCACGCTCGCCGGTGGTCGGGATCCGCATTTGCCGCCCGCTTTATCCATCGCGATCACCGGGCACGGCCGCCCCTCATGAGGGACGGGTGCCCCAGCGCCGCCAGGTGGCGCCTGAGGGCCGGGCCCGTGCGGGCTGCGCGGGGCGGCCCCGCGGGCCGGGTCTGACCCTCGGAGGGGCCGGGAGTGAGCTGAGGGACGGGGCTGAAACACAAGGGGACAGGGGCCGGACAGGGCTGAGGGACGGGGCAGGGCTGAGGGGCATCGCTACCCAACGGTGGGAAGTGGGCACTGGAGGCTTTTCTGACGGAGTTCGTTTCCAGTTTATGTCCAGGCCCACTCGCTTTACTTTTTCCAAACTCCTACAAGTTTTGATGGGTCGTGGTAAAGATGAACCAGGGCATGGGGATTAGCTGCGTTTATCTGAGGACAGGCTTTGCCTTTAGGTGCTGGCGAACATCTCCACGATCTTGTCCTTAATATGTTGTAGTCTCGAGTTCATATATTTCAGTGGCCTCTTCCTGGCTTGTTTGTTGTGTTTTGAAGGCCTCCGCCAGACTTTGCCGAGTTGTTCCCAAGTGCACAAATACAGCTTGTCTCCTAGGTGGGCACGTGTTTAAAATTACCTATATTCTGTGGTCGGAGCCAGCCCCGGTGAGCTGTTTCATTCCCTCGGGAGCTGAAGGAGCGCTTCCCAGGGCTGTGGAAGTGCAGGGGGCGCCATGGACACGGGCAGGCGCGCAGCAGCTCTGCTGGCCGAGCAGTAAAGGTTTTATGGTTTAATGTCTCCTGCGTTGAAGTCTTCTTGGACAGAGAACAATATACTCGTGTCTTAATATATGGCTGCACTAAAGCTTCAATGACTCTGGTTTATTTCAAATGTGAGTTCATTTGCCCCTTTGTATACAGTGACATAGACAGCAACTGCGTTCATTTCTCAGGTGTTGTTTTTTGGGGGTAGCAAGGCTGCAGGGCACAGATGGGCTGAGACACTGGTTGTGGGTTGGAATATTTGTGCATCAAGTATTACTGAAATACTACTTTTCAGAGGAAGTGGACTCCTTTGAAGTGACTGTGCCTTTTTGTGTGTGTGATTTTTTTTTTCATTTTTGTTTTTTCCTCAGCCTCCCCCCCCCCCCACCCCTACAACTGATGTGAGCCTTTTCTTAAAATGATGCATTTAGGGTAGGGTATGGCTCTGTCACAGTCAGCAAACACAGCACAAGTTTATGCCTTTAGGGCTTAAAGACTGATTGCAAGACAGGTTGCTCAGGCAGACATTCTCTATTTACAAGATACTCAAGGACTCCATTTTCTTAATGTGTTTTCTCTTTTCTCAACCTGCTACAGGAAGCAGTCTGCAATTTGTGTCCTATGAGTGCTCTCCATCGAGTCAGGCGTGATCTGGGCTTTGACATAGAGTTTCTAGTGAACTGAACATATGTAAATATATGTATGGCTATATTGTTTTGCCTTGCTGAAGGTGACAGTAGGTATTCTCAAGTTGCTCTGTATTCAGTGTAATGAGACCTTTCTTCTCTCTCTTTGCCTCTCAGGCACACCAGAGCTATTAACCAGGGGGAAATTATATCACTACCATGTGATTTCTTTAAAAATCATCCAGCCAAGGAAGTCACTCTTCTTATGGTAACAAGAAATGAGTACGTCATCTGATGTTCTTTTCCTAAGCCTAATTTAACTGCTTGAGGGGAGATAGGCTGCTTTAAAAACAACTACTTTAATTAGCATTAAATGGTTGGAATTGAAGTGTTTTGGGGGGAGAACTTTGTTGGTAATGAGATAAATTTTAGATTGACCATATAAACACACCTTGCATGTGCTTAAGCTTTCTGTTTCTCATGTGTTTAGTCCGTTTTCACATACACAAACTCTGGATCAGATGAGCTACTGAAACAGAGCACAGCTGTGCTGTCAAGAAAAGAGCTGTGCCCACGTGTGCCAGCTGAATGTGTGTCCCCTCTGTGGTCACACTTACTTGTGATTTATTTTTAAGTAGAGAATGGGATGGCGTCTCAGTCAGATACAGGATTTATAGTCAGAAATGAAAGTTTTTATTTCTGCCCTGGTCTTGGCTTCTTGAGCAACCTGGAGCAAACACATAATTCCCTTACTCTTTGTCTATAAATTGAGTATTATTAAGTTTAAATCAGTGATGCATAGAAATGGGATAAATACCTAGATTAGTTGGCCTGCAGTGTCAGTCAGAGTGTGAAAATAAATACCTTTTAAAGCTGTGAGCCAGCTCCTCAGCCAGGTTAAGTTGAAGTGGTTTCCCTAACCCCTGGAGGTATCAGGGTAGGTTCATATGATCTGAAGGCCTGATCCATGTGCCTCTTGGGAGGTCTTCTGAAGTCCAGCCTTTGCAAAAATACCAGGTTTTGCATATTGGAGATGCTGTAAAGGCTGGAAGGAATCTGTAAATGTTACTTATTAATGGTCTCTATTATTAGAAGGAAAAAGGCTCGTGTTAAATTTTTCAAATTGGCAGTGCGTTTAAAGCTGAAGCAAATTTGATTCTGCTGGCTGCACAGAAGTGAAATAGGTCACCATCACTACTATGGTGGGCTTTTTTCCTTCTTTGCTTTGACAACACTTTACAAAGCTTGAGGAGAAAAATTATACACAGCTGTAGTATACTTACTTTAATTAAAGAAAAATCTATGTCTGTATAATCTAAGGGAAGGAAATAATAAAGCTGAGGAAACACAAAAATATCTGCAGGCTACTTGGCTTTGGTAAAATGACTTTGTATTGAAAATATATACTGTACTTGCTCAATAGAATGTAAAATATTATTTATTTACTCTGTGATGAGGGCTGACCCTCTTATTTCTGTCCCATATTAAAGGGTGAGGGGCATGAACACTATCTCCAGGTTAATACTTCACTGTTCTCCAAGTCTTTTTGTCCTTGTCAAATATTCCACAGCTTCTGTGTATGGCTGAGCTTTTCTTGCTAGATGTGGTTAGGAGAGAAAATTAGTTTTGGTCCACGCCATGTAGACCTCCAAAAGAAAAAGCCTGAGGGGGAGATTTTATTTAGTAACCCTTTGCACCCCTGCACAGCAATCAAGTGCCTCAGCAGAGCCCCAAATGCCTTTGTGTAGCTGTGGAAGGCACTGGTTGGTGTGCAGAGGGCAGCTCAGCTCCACGGTGCCCACAGCAGCACATCCCTCTAGCCCTGGGCTGGCAGGGTCACTGCAGAGTCTGTGCAGCACTTCTGTGTGGGGTTTGTGAGGGTCCCCAGGAGATGAGAATCTGACTCCCATGTTCTCAGAAGGCTGATTTATTATTTTATGATATTATATTATATTATATTATATTAAACAATGCTATACTAAAACTATACTAAAGAAAGAGAAAGGATACATCAGAAGGCTTGGCAAGAATGAGAATGAAAGTTCATGACTGACTCCTCAGAGTCCGACACAGCTGATGGTGATTGGTCATTAATTAAAAACAATTCACGTGGAACCGATCAAAAATTCACCTGTTGGTAAACAATGTCCAGACCACATTCCAAAGCAGCAAACACAGGAGCAGCAATCAGATAATGATTGTTTTTCTCTGAGGCTTCTCAGCTTCCCAGGAGAAAATGCTGGGCAAAGAGGATTTTTCAGAAAATATCATGATAACACCTGCTCTGGGGCTGTGCTCTAATCACACCCTGCAGTGTCTGCATGCCACTCTGGGCTCTGGGTGTCACACACGTACCCAGCTCAGGGTAACCAGCTGCTGGTTTATAATCCATAAAGAAATTGATGGGGGTAGAGTATGGATGCCAAGCAGCAGAGCACTCCATATCCAGCTTCAAGCTCTGGATGTGCACAGAACATCTGTCTTCTACTTCCTAGGCTACTTACATCCTCTGCTAATTCTTTATATGGCATGGGTCCATTTCTTTTCAGTCCCTCTGACCAGCAAAGGGTGTCTGGGTGACAGAGTAATGGAGTGCAGTTGTTTCACAGAAATGTGTTGCCTCTTACCAGCACAGGTCCTGATGCTGGGAACATCAGGATGTTAAGGGTGAATAATAAAAGAGAATGGATGCACTCCATTTTCGTGCAGACTGGTAGGTAGGCAGTCCTTAGCTTTAGGACATCAGTGTTGGGATACACGTAGGAAGATGTTGCTCCCAGACATCTTGTCTCTAGGCAGATATCCACATTAAATAAGGAAAGACCAGGAGGGAGAGTAAGGTGGGAACTGCAAGTCTATGCCAGGCAATAAAAGCATGTAAACTATGCTATTTGATACTTGGAGAGAATCCGATTTGGTTTTCCCCCTTTGTACTGAAGGTGATGAGAAGTGGTGAGCCTGGTTCTGTTCCCCCACTGCAAAGTTTAAGATAAATATCTCCACACAGCTTGGCTCCAGGGGCAGGTTTTCTGTCCCTACTTTGTTCTCTATGTTTAGGCTATTTGCGACTCTCTGACATTTTGCTAGAACTTCTATGGCTTTTCTTTCATCAGTATATATTTTTAAATTACAGTGTTCTCCTTTTCCTCTTCTACATCCACCAGAGACATAAGCATTTGTGTTTTGCTAGACCTTTTGCTATATGGTGGTTCCCTTCTGTCACAGGAGAACATTGGTTGAAAAGAATACTACTGCTTTGTCCCTGTGCTTTCTCCTCTGTTGTGTCATTTTGTTCTGCTAGACAAACTGTCTTTGATTTAGTGGGGTTGAAGTATGAGTGCATAATAGATTATCTGTCACTGGACCAAATCCATCATGGTTAACAGTGTATTGACAGGGCATATAGCAACTATCCTTGACCTGAGGTTTAAAGTACCTGTTGTCAACATCATGAGGCTCTTGCTCCTGCTTGGCATGAACTTTGATGCAGAATATTCTTTATCAGCTCTTTTATTATTATATATGTACTACTTTTGTCTCTAACCTTTTTTTTTTCTTTTTAATTAATATAGGCCTCCCTTTTCATTTGTGTAGCAGAGAAGAACCTGGCCAGACAGCGCTCAGAGTTTTAAAAATAAAGAGAGAGAACCTCTTTTGATTTAAATAGAAGCCAGCCTTTGAACACTGAGATAACTCTGAGATGTTCCTTGTAGTTAGGCTGCCATTTAATTACCCAGGCCAGGATGTTTTACATATTTATTTGTGGTACCTGTTTTTGGAGGGCAAGTATGGAATTATTTCCATCCATTGTGGCAGTTCCTTTGCTCCATTACTTACTTTAGGCATTTATGCTTCAGCATTTCTTTCCCACAGCCCTATGCACTTGTAACAGCATCATTGAATGTTATAGCCAAATGTTCCTGCTGTTTGCTGTGTAGCAGCAGAGCTGCAGTAGTTTCTGTGGGAGAAGGAGTCCTTTTCCTCCCCAGAGAGGGTAGGAGGGTGTTTTGGTGTTTGCCCCATGCTCCTGGTGACGGGGCCTGACAGAATGGCTCTTCTGGGCTGTGATGGACAGGTGAGGTAGTGCTCTTGTTCCCAGTGCTAATGGTGCTTGTCTGAATTCAGAGATCCCACGGCTGATTTGAGCATTTGAACATCCCTGCTGGACTCACTGGTACTTCAGTTTGTGCTTAAGTGCTGTGCTGAAGTAGGAGCTTATTTTGGGTCTCCATGCATCTTTACAAAGATGAAATAGTGATGTGGAGTAAGTAAAGTAATTACTGCCAAGTGAAAAGTAAAAGACTTGGAGGAATGTTATTGATGTACTTTCAGGAGAAATGTATTTGGTCAGCTTCCAGGCAAGCAGTGTCTTTGCTGTAGTTTGGCTTGTGGTTTATGGACAAATGAAAATAAATTTTGCCTACAAACAGTGGTACTAAACCTTCATCATACTGATTGGAACATCCATATATTCACTCAAGAATGACCCAGCTTCTACCAGAATGGATTTTTCCTCATTGTTCCTTGTTTTATGGAAATGGGAGGTGCTTAGCCTGGGGAAAAGGAGGCTGAGAGGACACCTTATCATTCCGTTGTAGAACTGCCTGAAAGGAGGTTGTGAGGATGTGGGTGTTGGTCTCTTCTCACAGGTAACAAGTGATATGATGAGAGGAGATGGCCTCAAGTTGTACCTGGGGAGGTTTAGATTGGGTGTAGGAAAAATTTCTTCACAGAAAGGGATGTAGAATATTGGAATAGACTTCCCAGGGAAGTGGAGGAGTCACTATCATTGGAGGTGTTAAAAAATCATGTAGATATGTCAGCTGAGGGCATGGTTTCATGGTGGAGAGGATGGTGGTACTGGGTTGATGGTTTTCTCTTAAAGGTCTTTTCCAACATGAGGGATTCTACAATTCTATCCAAATGCTTTCTTGCATTGTCTCCTAGTCCAGACACCTAAATGCCTTCTGTTTGCATAATTAATGATATGTTAATATCTTTTCTGCTCCTTATCTCCCAAACAGGAGGTTTCTCGAAGAGGAAGGAGAAATGTTTTCCTCTGTGGGCCAGCCTGGAAATACATGCTGTTGGCAAGGACGAGGTGGCAGTTTGCTTCCTGTTTGGGTCAGAAGTGAGGAGGTTTATGGTGAATCTTAGCTCCTGCTCTTCTGTACATGTTCCTGTCATGGTTTGACACTGGCACAGTGCCAGTGCCCCATGAAAATATACTTCCCTGGTGTTTGCTGTGAGATGTGACCAGGAAATAAGCAAAGCAGGCCTCTACCTTAGAAAAAAAAGTTTATTAACTAAACTACAAAAGGAAAAAAAACCACACACATACACACGCACACACACACCTGGAAAATGAAAACTCCACAAAAAGCATTCCTCCTCCCCCCACCACATTTCCAATACATCTTCCAAATTTCAAGTCTCCATCCATCACCCTGTAAATACTCAATTCCAGTCCATCAAGAGGAGAGGAGTCCTTCTTGGGACCATGGTGACCTCTTCCTTGCATGCCCAGCGCTCTCACCACTGGACATGGAACAGAGCTGCTTCAAGGGTTATCCTTTTAAGGGTGCTTTGACCAGTTCCAAAAAAAGCACAGTTTTCTCTCATCTCGGGACCTCTTGTCCCCCCCATACTTGTCTACCCCCTGGGGCCGGGGGGTCTCCAAAACTGAACCCTCTCAGTTCTGAGCCATCGCCTCCCCCCTGCATGCAGCCTCTGTGTCACGAGGAAGCACGGTTCTGTCCATGGCTGTACCAAAAAGAGTCCAGCAACCAGCTACTCCATCATCCCTTTCCGGCCTCTTCTTTACTCTCCCAGCCTCACTCACTGCTCCAACTGTCATTCTCTTGCCCATTTCCTCTTTATCATCCACTCCATCTCCCCTCCGGGAAAGGTCCAAATGCTCTGTGAGGTCTTCATTGTCCAGGAAGGGGTTAACAAACTTCTGCACGCGGCCAGGCTCCTTCCCTGCTGCACTCCCCCCTTCCCCCTCCTTCTTCACAGGCCGATATCACTTCAAGGCCACAGGCCCGTACCAGCTTTCTCTCTCTCATCTTCTAGCTGGGGAGGGGGGGTGCTGCCCAAATCTTCTCGGGGCCTCTCTCTCTCCCTCTGTCTCTCCTTTTGGGGGGGGGGTGCCCAACACCTCCTGGTGCCCCCCACCACCCTTCCATCTTGAGGGGTCAGGCCTACCTCTGCCGGGCCGCCGGTTTTCTCCTCCCCCGCCCAGCTCTAAGCCAGGCAGGGGAGGCCTTGCCTCTTTGCTGGCCGGAAATCAAAGAGTGCCCAAGGGAGTGCTCTGCTTCTAACCCCTGTGTTCTCAGAGGCGCATCCACCCTCAGTGGCCAAGCCTGGTGTCAGTTTAGAATCTGAACACCTATTGGCCTCTGGCCACTCCATTCCCAGAAAACCTGCTTCCTGTAAACCCACGACAGTTCCTTTTTCCTGTTTGATCCATGTAAGAAGCTCAAAGTGGGATCATGGTTCTCACTGCAAGCTGCCTGTGAGAAAATAAAATTGTGATCCCTAGTGGCTAATCAGTTTAATCCTCACAGCAGAGGCACAGGAGGGTTGATCTCTACCATTTCTGGTGCTCCTGTTGGCAGTCACACCGTGCCACTGTGCCCTGGGGGACACTGCCCTGGGGGTGGGGGAGTGCCTGGCTGCTGAGTGACCACATCATGGTGTGCATCTGGAGCCCCACAGGATGTTTCAGATGGCCAGGGCCCAGCCTCCTACTGCTGTGAAAACAGGTGGAAACTGAGCCTTTCTCACAGCTTGAAAACGTGGAGATGTGAAATACACTTTGTACCCACAGGTATTGCTGATTTGCTGGTTTTTGTGAGGCTTCTTGCAGGCATGCAAAAGGGTAATTATGTGAGTCATATTCCTAGAAAAGCTTCAGACATAATTCTTAGGGGAAACAATATCAGGCGCTATCAGTTGATTTGTGTGTAGACATCTAAACAATAGATCATGTTTTAAGAGGATCATGTATTGCAAAACTGCAGGGTTCCAGCAGATTTATTTCTTGGGACAAAGCTGTGGAATTAAGTAATTCTGTGTCCTCCTCTGTTTTTCATTATATAAGTGCTTAGCTTCCGCAGACAAAACTTTAAGGAACTTTGAGCATCATCATACAAAGACTTCAGACTATCCTTTTGCCAAAAACTCCTAGTGAATGAACAAATTTAAAAGAAAATATCATTCATCATGATAACCTGTAGTCAAGCACAGAGGAGTTGAACTGAAAACACAGGCAGACAAACTGCATCTTACACACTTTATATTCTTCTCATGGTGAGAATTTGAAGATACCCATCTGTTTGATTCTTTTTTTCCCTTAGCTAGATTGTGATACCCATATATTCCTCATGTCCAGTCCAGCAGAACTGAAATATAGACCTGGCTCTGTGTGAGAGCTGTGATGGATTTTATAACTATGTTCCAAAGTTTCGCATTTCTGCGTGCCAGACCAGGGAACTGCATCTCCATTTCAGAAAAAAAATGAGCTCACAGTGTGCCTGCTGTGTGATTTGTGTGCCACTCACACCTCTCGTCACCGTGTTCAGCACACAGGCAATGCACTCCTGTGGTTTGCTTGGCTCAAGTCTGTGGAAAGCCAGGTTACAAGAAAGCGTTTAAAGTTTTTATTAATGCATTTATTGTGGTGCAGCATTGGATTGTCACCTGCAGAAGACCAAATATGAAAACAGTTTTGTGACATCCGCGTAGTACAGCAACAGCATAGTGATGGAGCTCAAGAGGAGATCCTTGTTTATAGTAAATATGAAACAAATAAACAGCTATTGGAGGAAAAACAGGTGATATTGTCAGGAATAGTACTGACCTTTGTTTTGTTTTGGACAAAATAATGAAGTCCTTATTTCCTTACATCTGTATGAAACAAAGACAGAATAGATATAAAATATGCAGGTCTGACCTCACTACTTCTTTACAGTGACATAACCTGGTACTTTTTATCCTCTATTCCTTTAGCTAAGGTGGTTATGGTATTGATACAAGTAAACTACTGTAAAACCAGAGACTGATGCAGATGAAAACCTATTTTAAATGATTCCTCTTCTGTGCCCAAAGAACTGTTCACAATAATCATTATTCTTCTTTGCATGATACCTGACTGAGCGAGGCATTACTGTTGTTAGATGTTTATTACTGGTTTTATTATTATTGATATTATTAGATGTTTATCTATTATTAGACATTTACTGATAGATATTTACTGTTATCAGACATTTATCCAGTATTAGATGTTTATTTACTATTAGATATTTATCTGTTATTAGATGTTTATTATTAGATGTTTATATTGATAGTTGTTTGCTATTGTTAGATACTTATCTGTAATTAAATACGTATTATTAGTAAATATTTAGAATAACCACTCAGCAAGGTAAAGGCCTTGTTGAGCCTCTAAAGGGAGGAAATGATGCCTCAGGTTTAGCTTTTCTATTTTTCACATTCTGTGCTTCTTTAGTGTCTGGGTCTCAACTTCACATGAGGGAATGGTGAGCTCTGTGCACAGAGCAGGGAGACAAAACAATTCCTGCTCCAGCTGGGCACCAAGGACAAATGATCCAAATCTCAGCCCCAGAGCACAAACCCCGTGGGCTGCAGAGAGAAAAACAAGCAGGGTGGGACTGCAGGGGCTAAAGCTGGAATGGGACAATGAAGTGCAAGATGCAAATGGAGCAGAACTGATCCCAGGGAGAGACCCCGGGAGCGCTCGTGCATTTTGGGGCCATTTTGGTTCATCCTGGGTGCAGCCCTGGCTGGGCTCTTGTGCTGCCCAAGGTGGATCCATGGAGGAGATGCTTGGAATCAATCCCTGCTTTATTCATTAGCTCTGTCCAGCCTCTGCTCTAGGGCAGCCTGCACAAGGCATCAAGGTAGATGCAGGATGTTTTAAATTTTCAGAGAAAATGTTTTTAATGTTACTTTTTAATGTAACAGTCAAACGGCTGCTTCTTCTCATTGCTATGAAGGGAAATGAGAGCCTGGTGGAGGTTTCAGGAGAGAGAAAGAAGTGGATGCTTTGTATAAGTAATGCCATTGGCTGGGGGGAGGACAAAAATGGTGGAAGTACACACAGAGAGAGTTACAGAAAGGCATGAGCAAAAGACAAAAAGCAAGTGTTTCCAGAAATCACAATTTTTTGTTACAGGATTTTTTTAGATGCTGTCAGAAGTTTTGGCACCAGTTACTGTTATAAAGAGGGGATGGTGTGTTAGGTCTCAGATTTAACACAGAATTCATCTATTTCTTTTAATACTGGAGATATATAAGAACTGAAGTATAGGCTGTTTTTAAATTTATTTGCATTTCAGGATTTCCTTGTCATGTGTCACTGGTGACCTGTTCTACTGTTGGTTCCCTTGTTGTCCATTCAC
The DNA here is from genome assembly GCF_901933205.1 of Camarhynchus parvulus. Classification (NCBI taxonomy): domain Eukaryota; kingdom Metazoa; phylum Chordata; class Aves; order Passeriformes; family Thraupidae; genus Camarhynchus; species Camarhynchus parvulus. The sequence continues at coordinate 1,459,369 of NC_044575.1, read as the reverse complement.
CAATAATCTTAGAAGAGACCTCAACCTCGTTTTCTAAGTGAATTCCTTGATTGCTGAACTTCATCTATGAGTGAAATACGAATGCATCTCCTTCCCTTACTCCAACTCCTTGGACATTTCCTTGTTCCTTCAATGACATTCATTGTCACACCGCCTCTTCCAGCCACCAGCACAAAAATTCTCAGCACAAGAGCACTCTCACCAGCTCCTGTCTCAGGACTTGGGTGTGACCATGTGCTCCTTTCCCAAGAGCTTTCCTGCAGGCTTGTGTTTCCATACAGTCCCTTTTGGTCATTCCAGATCTTTGAGAATGGTACCATTGCTGAAATGGAACGTTCAGCAGCATCAAAGTTAGTTAAACTTTGCTCAGTTGAAATGCTTGTTGAGCACAAAAGAAGTGACATGGTCAAAGACGCAAACAAATACTTATCCTTCTCAGATTTAGGGAACTACTGAAATGCTGCTCCTTTATCATCCTTGGGGTTTGGGGGAAGATGTTTGGATTGTTGGGGGATTTTGGGCTTTGGGGGTATTATTGTATTTGCAGGGTGCCCCGTGGCAGGAAGGAATGATGAATGTGACTCCATGTTCTCAGAAGGCTAATTTATTATTTTATGATACTATATTATATTAAAGAATACTAAACTGAGAAATATGCACGAGAAGAATACACACAAGAAGAATACTATACTACTAAAAATACTATACTAAAGCATACAGAAAGGAAACTTACAGAATGCTAAAAAGATAATAATGAAAACTCGTGAATCTTTCCAGAACCCCGACACAGCTTAGCACTGATTGGCCAAAGAGTCAAAACAATTCACATGAAACCAATCAAACAATCACCTGTTGGATAAACAATCTCCAAACATATTCCAAAGGAGCAAAACACAGGAGAAGTGGATCAGATAATTATTGTTTTCCTTTTTTTTCCTGAGGCTTCTCAGCTTTCCAGGAGACAAATCCTGGGCAAAGGGATTTTTCAGAAAATGTGAATGTGACAGGGGTATGGTGATACTCTGCTAGTCCTGAAGGAGCAACCAGCTGATGTTCCCAGGTTTTCTTTCTGGTTTCTGACCCAGAAAGGCAATTCCTGTATTGAGCAGATGTGCATGGGACAGGGAGAACTGCAATGAACGTGGAGAGCAGAAGGAACTGAAGCACTGTAAGTGAAGAGTCAGGGGAGCTGATCTGGGGGGACCTCGCTGTACATCTGTGAGTGCATGGCCTTGCTGCCTGCTAAGGAACTGCCTCGGAGGCCAGGGAAGCTCATGGGAGACCCTCATTGCTCAGTTGTCCCATTGTTTCAAGGACCTGTGATGGGCTTGAGGGTTTTGGTTTGTGTTACTCAATGCTGCTGTTCTTTGTGATTAATATTCTTTGTGATTAACACCTGCTCAAGTTTCCCGAGCATGGTGGTTTTCCAAGCTGGTTACATAGAAGCAATCTGGCCTGCTGCACTTCCTGGCATAAGATCTACTAGTGGAGAGATGTCAGAAGATGAGAGAAGGCTTTGGGGTCTTTCCTTTTCCTGTGGTGGTTAAATGCCAAGGCTTTCAATAACTTCAGTTCCAGCTGGGTCGTTGGGATTCTGAGCTATGTACTTCAGCATAGCTTATGGATTTTAAACCTGTCACATTGTACTTTTATTATAGATATGGTCTTGCACTTGCAAGCTGTTTTCTTGATCTTTTGCCAGCAAGGCTTTTGTAGCAGTCCTTGGAAGATGCACTGTAGCAGCTCCCTTTTATAATATCTATCATTAACAGCTCTTTGGCATCTTGAAGCATTTCTTCTTTGCTGGAGATTGGAGCAGTTGATTAAGCAGCCTTTTGCTGTCCTCAGGCAATTTCTCAGCTTTCCACCTTGTTTCAAATCTACTTTTCTAGCAAAGGTCCTGAAAAAAGGTTGTGGCAGGGCAACTGCAGCCCTTACCTTCATGGTAATAATAAACTGTTTGAAAAATTTCAATCAGGCCAAAGCAGAGAGACAGCTTTAATGAGGATTTGTAGTGACCTTCTGTTTCATAGTAGGTGGATTCTGGCACATTGTCAATTTTAATTCGTACTGATCTTCCTGTGGCTTTTGATAGCAGAGATCATAAGTTTCTCTTAAAATACCTGTAGAAGCTCCTGAGCCCTGTGGGCTCTGTTCTGACATTGCTTCATTAGTATTTGCCTCAGTGGTGCCAGTTTGTCACTGTAAATATCTCATCTTCTGATATTGCCCCTGTGAACTGCCAGGTTCCCCAGGGCTATGAATTGGGCGGGTCCCTGGGATTCCTCTATGTATATGTGAACTACAGCTTGCATTCTCAAAACTTGTACACATTCTAATGACCTGCAGAGAGGGCTTGGACATGTTTATTTCTTACAACTATTTCTGTGTATATGACAACAGATCTTGCCTGCCAAAGTGCAGACTGTAAAATGTTGCGAAAGTAAATGCAAACAAAAATAAGCTTCTGGTTGTCTGTTATTTTTGATTGAATCACATTGTTTTGGTTTTGATTGGTTTTCTAAAATTACAGTAGTAGTCTAGGTATGGGGGTGAGATTTAGTTTCTGGTTAGTCATGTAGTGCTGGGGAGGTGTTTCTGGGTGCCAATAGGCAGCAGGGGCTGGCTGCTGTTACTGGTTTGGGTGATGATAAGACTTGCTGATGGAAAATCAGCAGCTTACTACTAAATCATCAGTTTTTCTTGTCTAGCAGAACTTTACTTAAGGACCATGTGGTAGAGAAATCTGCCGAATCCTTTAGAAAAATTAAAAATTGAAGATGTGACACCTTTATTTCATGTATAGAGGGAACTTTTTTAATAGTTAATCTGATATTTATTCTTTTTTTTTTCTTGACTCCTAGTTATTTTTCTAGTGACTTGAGGTAGAGTTAATCTCATATTGAATGTATGTCTAGATAAACAGCTACCACTGGGCTAGATATCATGACTGGGGATTTTTATTGGTGGAGAGACAGAATATACCTGTGCCATGATTAATTTACCCTAAGAAGGCTTCTACAGATTTAACTATAGTTTGGAGGCTGTGAGTCCATACAAGGTTATGGTCTAAAGAGACATAGTCTTGGGAAGGAAAAGCACAAAAAAGCAAAATGTCAAGAAAGCCACAGCCTGTGTGGGCAATGCTTGGTGTCACAGACCTTTGAGCAGCACTGCTGGTGGTCATCTTGCCCAGCCAGAGAATTGGGCACAGAGTTTGTGGTGATTGGGGCCCAGCCTCATCCCTAATTGGCTCCAGCTGTGCAGGACAGGTGAATGCTGTTGAAGGTGAGGAGCCATGGAGAGCCCAGGGGTGCTGGGCAATCACACAGGGAGCAGAGGGCACACAGGGGCAGGGCATCGACAGGAGGGCATAAAAGGCTGGGCTGAGGGACAAACAAAGCAGCCACTTGGCAGCTTTCTCGTGGGATGTGCTGTTATTCTGTATGGGCAGATGCCTGAAGCCTTCTGATGAGGTAAGGTGTTACTGTGTTTGAGTGAATGCTTAAAGCCTTCTGAAATTGTGTGGTGACACTTTGTGTACTGTGGCCATCTTGGCTGCCATGGATGCTGTGACATATGCTGCAACAAGAGAGTGCAGCACATCTGTGGGAGGCTCCTTTTGAAGTCTGGGTTGATAAAGTGGTTGGACTCGCTTCCTTTGGGGAGATACTTTTGAGGGTGAGGGAAGAGATATAGGGGAATCGGTTCCCTGAAGGGCTGCAGTGTTGCGCTGCAGAATGTCCAGAATGTGAGAGGAGCTCTGCTGTGATTTCTTTTTGCCCATGCCACACCAGCAGTGCTTTCATAACAGGGTATGTCTGAGCTCCTGGTTCATGGTATCCATTCAACTAAAGCAGCCCTCTTAGGAGCAGAGCTTGTTAGTAATTTACCTTCTGACTCAGTGTCTATATCCTCAAACTGTACTCGCCTGTTTGCATCACATCTCACTTTGAAATGATTTCTAAGTTCTTTTATACACAACCGCTGTGGATTTAGCTGTGGGAGCTAAATCTGACAGGGATTATGAATTGGAGTCCACCATCACAACAGTTCACAGTCCAGGGTATTAAAGTGACCTGAAATCAATAGTGGTTTACATTATAACGTGCCTGCCTCTGAACTGGAAACTGAAGAATGGACACATCACCTGCATGTGCCCCTGCAGCTTTCAGCAGAGGGTGAGGTGGCAAAAAACAAGAAAGTTGAACTTTACTTAATAGGATTTGGAACATCTCACAGGGAAATGCTCTTTTTTGAGAGCTTGCATGATTGTTTTCTATTCTATGTGCTTTGATTTATATTTGATGCACGTTAAGTTTGTATGTATTTCTAACTTGTGTAGTTCCTTCAAATTTTGTAATTTCATGTGGTTTTGCCACTTATCTCAAATTGCTATCAGCTGTAATTATCACACTGTTTTCTGAAGTACAAATGAAAATGCAAACTAAAACCAAGACAACAACCCTGCTATTCCACATGAGACAATTTCTGTGTTTAATACCTTGCTTCTAGTCAGTTATTATACAGCTCTTACCTGTGTAATTCACTGTTCTGTCTCCACCACTGGTCAGAAAAGACAAGGCAGCGGCTTACTTAAATGCACATCTAGAAATTGTTTCTAATTACTTTGTTTCTCGTTTTATCTAGCTGGCTGTTAATTCCTAATTGCCTAATTAAACCCAAAGAAATGGTAGTATCTGATGCTTTTGTTTAAAAAAAAAAAGTTATATTTGCTAGTAGAACATTATCAGAGTCAAAGAATGGTTTAGTAATTTCATTAGATTTGCAATGGACTCTGTAAACCAGTGCTGCTTCTTCTGAGTTCTCCTAAAGGGTGAATGTTGTAAATGTTCATAACATAAATTATTAGAAACGTGCTAGTGTTTCTGCTTCTGCCAAACAACGTTGTGCATGTTTGGTTTGGGATTTTTTTTTTTAGTTTCTCAGCCCTCCCCCAGCTGACTGAGTTTCCAAAACCCTGTGAGTGCTGTGACAGGTGGCAGGGAATTCCCTCTCAGCCCTGCGGTGTGGCTGCCTGAACCAACAGGTATGCTTTGTTTTCAAGGGCTGCCTTCCTGCTCCTTTCTGTCGTTGTTTTTTGATGAATCTGAGGCGCTGTGACCATCAGATAGCATTGCTGAGCTGTAATGTTTAGGTCCTGTTTGTTTCCCCGAAGCAGAAAGACAGCATCAAACCTTATCGCCTAACTTACATATTCCCAGCACCGCTGCCCTCCCCCCGGCGCTGCGCTGCCTTTGTGTTAAATAGCATATTGATTACAAGATTACAGCATTTTGTACCTAGAAAGTGAACGGTCATGGGCTTTTACATTTCAATTGCCTGTTTATCTCTGTGGAAAATTGTACACGTTCGCAGAGGAGCTGCTTGGGGTGGTTCAGCACAGCGTGGGGGGAATGACTGGGACAAAGAAGCAGATCCTTGCTCTTTGGGATCCTTGTACCTCTGTGTATGAACATCAGTGGCTGCAGAAAAGGTGTCAAGGCTTTGCCTGTGTTGTCACCCTTGCAAATCTTATTTCATGTTTAACTATTAGTTAACGCAGCAAGATCTGATATTTATTTTGGTGTTTTAAATCCCTGTCTTATGCATTTCAAACACGTGGGGTTAGATTTGTAATGATACCTTAATTATTTGGTGTTGTGTTTATTAAATACATTGTTTTGTGGCATTGTACAACATTTTGTTCTCCTTTTTATCTGTTATTGGGCTTTTTTGCCATCTGATCATATTGTTTTAGACTTATTCTGAATATACACCCAAGCAGTGCACAGCATTGTTGAATCTGTTCTGTTCTCCTGATTCTGGATTGATTTTTCTCTGATTCTGGATTTGTTTTTTGTGTTTTTTTTTTTTTTTTCCCTGAGGATTCCCTCTCCTCCTCTGTCCTTTGATGTGGGAAACACGCAGGGTTTCTCAGTCCAGGATGCTGTAAGTGCAGTTGTGAAGCATTGCTGCTGTCCTGTGCAGGGCAAGTGGCACTGTCTCTCCAGGGGCTGCAGCCATTTCCTAGGACGAAAAACCATGCCAGGGGTTCAGGTCAGCTCTAGCACAGCATGTTCTATCATGAACTGCATGGAGGAATTTCCCACAGGCTGATTGCCAGGTGGATCACTCACTCCTGGGGGTGTCTGCTCAGGATCACTGCAGAGCCTTTTGGAGCACCACTCCAAACTGCAGTATCAGAATAGGAAAGGGAAATTACTGCTCAGATGATATCCACTGGGTTAGTTCCTTCAAATGAAATTTAGGAGCCCAACTATGTGTGTAATTAGTCTGCAGAATTGATTTCCAGTATTTGATATCCTGGTATCAACACGGGGGATTGTTAAAAAACAATTGCTGGTCTTTGATGCAGCTCTAGAGTTTTATTTGCATTATAGCAGCAGTGCCTCTCTAGAGAAAGACAGCAAAGTCACTAGCTATTGACATACTAGAAAGAAAAGCTTCATTGAGGTATTTTGTGAGTGAGAGAAATTCAAAGAATGTCCCAATATCATCCATCTCACCATTACTGCTTTGCCACAGCTAGAAATCTGGAGAATGTAGAATTAATTGAGTCTGAGCTAGGACTTTGGGCAAAGTCAAAAAGAGAATTGGGCACATTAGAATCCTGATGCTGACCTTACTTAGGAAGTCAACCTGCTCAGTCCACACTACCTCAGCACTGAAAAGCTGAGCTTCTTCATTATGCAAAATTTCTTTTAATTCTCCTCAAATTTTACATACACAGCGATTATATAAAATAAAACAATAAGTGCATCTCCTAGGTAATGCTCAAAATAAAAATATCTATTTATAATGTTTTGAAATATCTGAAATTCATAACAATGCATCTCTCCAGACATCATCTGCTGATTTACAGAGCAATATTAGTAACAGAATATTTTTAAATATCTCAGATTACCAGTTCAAGTCAGACCAAATGAGAAGCAGGTACTTGACAATATTATATCAAGAGTCAGATGTGAAGTTATCAAAGTAAGGGAACTTGAATTTCCTTGACAGATGCTGTACTAAAATCTTGATTAGTTTTCATGCACATAATGCCAAAAAAAAAGGCTGATTAAAAAACAAAATAGCTGAAAGTTGTACCATTATTGTGGGTTTACATGCATAATCCATGTCGTCAGGTAACTTGGGCAGAAATCAAGGCAGAGGCAAAGGAAGTTTTACAGAACCATTAAGGGAAACAGCTGCGTTCTGATTGCACTGAATTACCTGGATGGCAGCATGTGAAGATTTGGGGTGTTTTTAAATACAGTGTGTTAAACCAGATGGAATCCTTTTGCTGCTGCAAGGTGGCTAAGGGTATTTTATTTTGGAAGGACTCCTCAGAGTAATTATTACCCGGTTCTGTAGCTGTTCTAGAATGTAGGAAACTCTGAGAAAATAATAATTAAAATTTTAAATTTGTGGGTTTTGGGAGGGTTATTTTTCTTCCCTCTGAGAAAATGCAGTTGTTCAAATGCCTGCTAATTAGACTAGGGATGGTCTATATTAGATTACCTTATCCCCCTTTCTGATGTATTTGGAGAGTATGTTTCAAATTATTTACAGTCTTGAATTGGTGAGATATTCCCAAATGTTTCTCTGACTTTTTTTTTCCTGCTGTTGCTTCAGATTTAATATAATTAGTTCTCCCGTTTTCATTAGGTCACTCAGGCTGATGCATATACCCTGAATGAAATCTTATTTCATATTTAACTATTAGTTAACCCAGCAAGATCTGATATTTATTTTGGTGTTTTAAGTCCCCATCTTATGCATTTCAAACACGTGGGGTTAGATTTGTAATGATACCTTAATTATTTGGTGTTGTGTTTATTAAATACATTGTTTTGTGGCATTGTACAACATTTTGTTCTCCTTTTTAGCAGTTGTTGGCCTTTTTTTGCCATCTGATCATGTTGTTTTAGGTTTATTCTGAATATACACCCAAGCAGTGCACAGCACGGTTGAATCTGTTCTGTTCTCCTGATTCTGCATTTGTGGTTTTTTTTCCTGAGGATTCCCTCTCCTCCTCTGTCCTTTGTCAGTCTGGTCCCTCTCACACCTTATGGGGAGTAGGAAATAATCCTACCATTAAGATCAGGATATACAATCTATTATTTTTCCTCCCATGATCACAGCAGTCTCCCTTAGTAACTAAATGTTTTGTCCTGTCAAGTCTTTTGCAGATCAGGTTATTAAGGAGTAGAATATTGATTATTTAGGATGAGATTTTTAAAGCTTGCCTAGAGGGTTGCGGTGTCCAATTAGAAATTAATGACTTAGAGGCAGCTTTGAAAATCCCACCTGTAGAGTTGAAGCTTTCAAATGAGTCTGAAGTTAAGGGCCATAATGAGTGCACAAATTGTGTGATATTTTCCTGTGACTGGAAGAAGTGTTAAATAGCAGCTCTCTATCTTCGTGTCAAACAATTAAGGAAGTTAACAGAAGTAGACTTCTGATGAGTAAACTGCTCCTATTTTCCTTGGAGCAGGCTAACAGGCTGTTATTTAAAAATACCAAGGCACAGTGCAGCCCTGGTAATGACAAGTTTTGTCTAGAAAGTCATGTTATATTTGTTTGCTAAAATAGCTAATCACAAACTTTGACATAAGCCTAGAGCAAGAATAAAACCAGGGAACGTAGATGTAGATGGAGAAAGTGAAAAAATAATTTTAAGTTATTTTTAGGATGTAAAATAATAGTACATCAGCCATAAGAATAAAACTAAAGTACGGTTCTGTGTGCCAAAGACTTTTTTTTCTTTTTTTAATGATTCCAAGGGTATGGCAGGTGAATCCATTTAGCAGGTCTAATGACTGGAAAGTGGAATGTTTTTCAAATAGCATGGATGAAACGATCTGTAGCCCATCAGCCTGCAGCTGGAATGATGTCATACATGGTTATGCTTTAATTCTTCCTGCATTGCTGAAGGGGGAATGGGGTCTGTAATATCCCCTGACTGCCTTGTTGAATGCAAATCCTTGAGCTGGAAATGGAGAGTGTTCTCTTTCTCCACATGACTAATGTTAATTTCTTTAGCAGAAAAAAATTTAATAAGTCTCTCTAATGGTAAATTACCATTTATTGTAAGTGTGCCACATAAAGGAAGTAATAAGTCATTACTATTGACCTATTACTGGTCTTTCTGTTTTACCTCTAATTAAATAAAAATGTGCACTTTGAATTATATGCTTTTTGTTTGAATATCCTTTTTTCAGTCCAGAAGTGGAAATGATACTCCAGCACACTGTAGTAATCACAACTTCCTCTTAGATTTTGCTTAAGTTTTCTCTTTAGCTGCTCTTTAATTGGATCCCCTCCACCACATTTCTCTCTTTTGGAGACTTCTACTCCCAATATTTTATTGGACTCTTCCAAGCACTTGTTTGCTCCTGAAGCACAAATGTGGGAGCTCTTCCTGTGGGAAGATAATGCCCTACAGAGATTCCAGCTTCAAACTGATAACTTCAAATGTGTTAGTGCTGGAAAGAATGGGTTAGAATATACCAAACTAAGAGGAATTCTGAAGGAAAACCAGAAATGCGCAGGGTGTGAGTGAATGTTCTGGTGTGACTGGTGGAACAGCTGAATGACTGAGGTGGTGGAGCAGTGTGTGTCATGCAGTGTGAGAAAGGAGCCTCAGTTCTCTGGGTTTGGCACGCCTGTGCATGTACAGAGAACTGCCAGGAGGGTAGGAGCTACCCCAGAATAGGCTCAGGGGCTGACATCAACATCTGGGAACCCAGAGGCAAATTATTCTCAAAAAGTCAATAAAACCAGCTATGATTCTTTCTTGTGTTTGGGTTGGTTTGGCTTTTTTCCCCTCTGAGGTCAGAATTTCTTTCTGCATGACAGGACAGGGCTAGCAGGAAGAATCACAGGAAGTGCTGTGTCATTTGATACACAGCCTGGGGGAAAGGAGCTGGAAAAATTGGACTTGAGCCTTGTTAGGTAAGGCTAGCATTGAACGTGACCTCTTACACCCTCAGCAAAGGTGTGAGAGCCGTGGTTGAAGGTGAGCAGTGTAATCACCACATCAGTCATCTTTAGCAAACCCTGTGTCAGACCACATTAGCCTGCCTGAAGAAGGAGGTGCAGAACTCTGTGTGCCAGAACTTGTCTGCCGCTCTGAGTAAATGTTTTCAGTCCAGCATTTAAGGTGCTCTCTCGGTGTGCTTAGGTTTTTACTTCAAGTACATTACTTGTTTTGAATCCTGCTGTGAAATGTCCGGTTCCTCCATGCATTTCAGGCACCAGAAATCTGAATTCCCTCCTTGGGATCAGAAGCCTAGGAGTTAAATGTCATTGCCTGTTCTTTGTAGAGCCCTGTGTCTTTTATTGGCCATCCCTAATCCCAAGTGAGTAGTCAGAGTGCAAAGGCAATGTGTTGCTTGTGTCTCTTCAATGATCCTGGTGCAGTAATTGTCACTAGGGATACTCCAGGGTCACCCTTGTTCAACCAAACAACACTGTAATGAAAGTGGGGGCAAATCTTTGCCTTGTAGCTCTGCTAACTCCAATTTAAATATGCTGGTGTGAAATAACTGCACCAAATTTATTGTAGTGTGATGGAAAGGTACCCACTGAAAATTGATCTTCAGCTAATTATAATGAATATGTTAATAGGTGTTGATACTTTTTAAGTAAAAATTTAAAAGTGAGGCCAGTCTTTGTTCTTCAATGGACATGACTAACTCCACTAAACTTGACTCAGTAGTAGCTCTCTAGTTCATTGGGCTTTTTTTTGAAAATAGATATTATGTTGAGGAAGTCAGAAAACACTGCTGTTCTTCAAAGAGCATTGCTAAAGGGCATTGCAGCCCAAGGCCTGAAAATCCTCCCAGGCTGCTGAGATCCAGGCAGGGATGGCAGGCTGGGGATGTTGCTGAAGGAGTAACCAAACCTGTTGAACCACCTGTCATTAGGGATTTCTCCTGGCATGTAGATATTCTTCTGAGCTAACAAGCGTCATGAAGTGCAGAACTTGTTTAAATGTTGTTTCCAAACACCTCTGACCTTGACCTCCTTTCCCTGAGTTCAGCCTCTTCCTTCCACCAGTCCTCTGGTGCCCTTTATTCTGTGCTTCTCTTCTTACCTCCTTTTACTCTACCTGGACTTCATGTGAGGAACACAGCTAGCTGAGGCCAGATGGTCATGGAATAATGCAATTTAGCTAATTGCCTCTATCCAAGAGGAAAAAAACCAAAAAACCCTATCCATTCTGGCAGGAGTGGCATTGCCTCATAGCAGGAATTCTTAGAAGATAAGGAAAATTTCCTAGAATTCCTAAATGGCTGATCTATTTAGCTCAAACTTGTGATGACTTTTGCTCAAATCCCTGGTGACCCTATTGCTAGTCTTCAACAATGATCCGTAATAAGATGGAGAAAAAATAGGAAGTCTAATTTCTCTTTTAATGCTCTTTGTAGAAGAGTTCTGATGTAGAAAATCAATACTACTATTCAAAGGAAATCTATTGAAACAAATAATATTACTGGTTGGCAGGCTCAGCAGGCTTTTTGCTTTGATTACATTCTTGCTGACAGTACTGCACTGGTGTTTAGAAAATCCAAAAAAACCCCAACTTTTAAATGCTTTTGCTATGAAACAATTTAAGCAGTTTAGTGTTTGAGATATAATTGAAATAAACTTCAAAAGCAAAGGAAAATACGTTATTTGTGCTAAAAAATATTTGTATTAATGAACAAATAAATTCTGTATGTCAACTCAAGGACAGCTGCAGTCCCACATTTTGGGACCCCTTGTTTTAGTTGTTCATGTTTGGAATTCTTTTGAAGTTTGTACTTCACTGAATTCTTAAGATAAAAATGTAATACTTAGAATTTTCTAAAGTTACCTTTTAGCCCATATTCAATCAGAGGCACTTTCCTTGTTATATCTGGAACACAGATTACTCAACGGTCTTTCTTTGTCTGTGCCAGCTCATATAATTCACATTTTTATTACCCTGATCAATTGAAACATTTTATTAAAGGTCAAAAGAAAAGAAAAATTGTAAAATTAGATATGGAAATGGATTTGATTAATGATTGAAAGGAAATATGGGAGCAAATGATCCAATTTATTACCTTTTTTCTATTTGATAAGCATCTTTGATTCTAGCTCTGTGTTTTACTCCGGCTGCTTTGACTATACAACTATCTGTTCCTTTTCTCCCCAGCCATGTACAAACATGGGAGGAACTCAAGCTGTAAGTGGGTAAAATGGGGGGGTAACAGGGGCATATGTCACAGTATTAAACTTGGGCATGTAAACTCTGCCTGCTGGAGGCTTTTCCCTGAGACGCAGATTAGGGCCAGGAATTGGCCTTGATGATCCTGATGGGTCCCTTGTAACTCAGCATATCCTATGATTCTGTCTGAGGGCAAAAAAGTTATTCAGGTGATTTTTAGGATGGCATGGAGCATCCATGGCAGCTGAGGAGGTTGTGCAGCTTCTAGATCAGCTTACCTACCAACATGTGTGTGCTCCTGGTCTCTTGCAAACAAAACTTTTTTTTTCCCCCAGCAGCCAGAGTGGGTGTTCCTTTAGCTACAGCTCATTTCCCACACCCCCAAAGGACTCCACCACATACAGTGAATGGGTGAGGCAAGAGACTTGTTTGTCACCATCATATTTTCTGAAAAATCCTCTTTGCCCAGGATTTCTCTCCTGGGAAGCTGATAAAAAGGAAAACAATATTATCTCATTTGCTTCTCTTGTGTTTTGTGGCTTTGGAATGTGGTTGGAGATTGTTTAACCAGCATGTGAATTGCTTTTACTTAATGACCAATCAGTGCCAAGCTGTGTCAGACTCTGAGGAGAGAGTCACGGGTTTTTCATTAGTATCTTGTTAAGCCTTCTGTAAGTATCCTTTCAGTATTCTTTAGTCTAGTATTCTTTAATATAATATCATAAAATAATAAATCAGCCTTCTAAGAACATGGAGTCAGAGTCATCATTTCCTTCCTGCCACGGGGGACCCCAAAAATACCACACTTGTTAAAACATCACTGCAGCCTGTTTTGTACGTGTTGCATCGTTCCATGCAGGGGAGCGAATGGAATTGCATGGTCAGCCCTGGTTTGAGAAATCTCAGGTGTGGAATTCTGGATGTTTGCTAGCTCCATTGTAACAGATTGGAACACAAGGAGGGGTTTTTTGTGTGCAGTTATACAATACTCCAAATATGTTAACATGCAGTGCTTGAGAAGATGGATGGATTCTAAATATATCAGCAGGGAATTATTGAGGGTGTCTCAAGGGGTTATTTTAGAGACAAACAAGACAGCTATTTTGAGCAACAGTCATGCAACTCCTTTACATGGACAACTCTTCAAGACAGGTCTGATTCACTGATAATTAAAATTATAAATGAGTCTTGTTTGGCCTGAGTGATTAAGTTCATGCTCCAGTGACCATGGCCTCTAAGTACTAAGGCATATAATTAGACCCTTCTTTGACCTTTCAATATCATGTTGACCATATCTAGGCTCTAACAGATCCACAGCCCAGAGAGTTGTTCAGGGCCAGATGGTGTTTTCATGCAAAATTAGTGCAGGAGTTTGCTTCCAGGCTCCTTGCTCCATGCACAGCAGCAGAATAGATGATTGAAGCAGGGGCTCTGGTGGGGTATGATAAACTGTAACTGAGCTTCCTGAGGGTGGGCTCCTCCTGTGCATCATCCTCCTCCCTGTCCAGCATGCTCCATGCCATTCTAGGTGCTTTCACTTGGAATTTTTGTAACATTTCCCTCTCAGCTCAGCAGCAAGATGAAGGTTTTAATCTGGCACTAGGAATAATGAATATATTTTACCAGTAACAAATTTTAATGTATTTAGCTAAGTAAGACAATACTGCTTATGACAATTTGCATGAAACATCTATGTACTTCATACACAGAAGGCATTACCTTCCCAAACAGCAAGAAGGACAGAAGCTTTTCATTCACAATTAATTGGATAGTGTGGGAGACTTTCATATATAAAATCCAATTAGTAATTCCTTTTCCTGAAATTTCAGTTTGGCTGTTTCCACTTTAGGTGTTTTAGATGTTGGTGATTTTTGTAGTATAAAGGGTCACACTAAGGGAGATGACAAAAGACAGATGACAAGAAGTCTGTCAGAAACTGATGAGAATTTCACCAAAATTGAAGAAGTCAGTCAGGATAAACATTCCCTTGAAATATCCTGATGAGCCTGAACTTTCAAAAAGTCATGAATGTTCAGTGTATGAGCACAGCATTTCTTTCAGGTACCCATGAATACAAATACTCATTATGAGAATTATAATAATTATGTAAATTATATAATCATTATGGAAATAAGATTAATAAATAGGATCTAGGGAAAGGTTCCTATCAGCTCCACATTTTGACTGCAGCTGTTACTTAACCTTGCCTACTTAGTAATTCATCAAGAAATAATTAAAGAATCTCTTAATATTCCATGCAGTCCTTAAATCTGTGCATAGGAAGGGATGAGACACAAAAGTTCTATACATTCATTGATTCCATGCTAGCAAGTTGACAAGACACTGGACTAAACTGTACCCTAGTGTACCTTTAGCACTGCTTTACAGAGAATTGCTATTGCCTGGGGTTTTTTCCCAAAGTCAGCTGTGAGGATTTCTCTGCATTTTCCCTTTAATGCACTCAGGCAGACTTTGGGAATGAAGTCCAGCAGTAACATTTTCTGGCAGTGCCTCCATTTTCCACAGGTTCGTTTAAATGATTTACATCATCTCCTGCCCTGAGCCCAGACAAAGTCTGCGTTCTGTACCTAGTGCTGCAGGCGAGAGGCCCAAGATGTATCAAGATGTATTTGGAAGCCCAGAGGAGGAATTATTGAATTTACATGCTTTGTATATGAGGAATGCAAAAGTCATATAAAATAATTATCTGATGTCAACAATGTAAAGGAGTTTAATACTTTCCTACTATTGATTTGGAACTAGTCTTTTGGTAAACATGTTTCCTTCTGAAGTTCCTGGCTTTTAACGGTGAAAGGAATTGATGTGGATTTTAGTTTGGGCTTTTTGTCTTTCTAGTTGGGTTAAATTGGGCTGCTGCATATGATGTTACACAGTGGCAAATGAAAAGGTTTTATCTCTTCTTTTTTGTTGGCTTTACATATAAGTGGGAGAAAGCCACTAACGTAATAGATTTGTAATAGCTTTGTGTGGTTATAAAACAGATGAAGGTTTGTGCTCTCTGTTAAGTGTCATTCAGTTTTGTGGGGTGTAATTACATAAATACTTATTATGAGGTCTGACTTATTCAGAATGATGTGACTCTTCATGGCATGGAATTGTTTCATCAGTCCTGTTCCTCTTGTGCTGTGATGATTGCTCTGCCAGAAAAGTACTTGCAGGCTAAGGAAGCACTAAAAAGGGCTGAATATACTGTAAATCTTCATTTCTGGGGCTTCAGGCACTGGAAAGTATGATCTGATTTAGGATCCTATTTTAATTACTATGAAAGATTGCTCCCTGTTGTTGCTTAATGACACCTTTCATTCCAGGCCAATGACAGGTTGTGTCACCCACTGCTGAAATGAATTTAATGCTTGTGTTTAAGCTGTGCTAGCAGCAAGAAAAGGAAGTTGGTAGGAGACTGTTAAGTTATTTATTGACCCAGAGATGGGGCAACTGAGAGGTGTTTTAAAAATTTTATTCCATTTTTAGTCTCATGTGAAGGGTGAGACAATACAGATGTTACAAGTCACACCATCACAATCAAAAGGCAACTATTTCCTAATTACAATACACTATAAATGTTTCTTGGCCTATCAGCGTTTGCCATACCATGCTGTAGATGCCTTAAAGCCAATTATCTAAAATTACCCCTCATGGGTCCCAGTACAATGCATCTTTCATAGCTCTGTTTCTCCAAAGGATCCAGTCTTATTTGTAAGGCCATCCTTTGGAACTTGTTTCGTGTTCAGTTTCTCTCTCAGCAATGTCTGTCCTATTCCATGGCATTTCTAAATCACCATCTCTTATCTCGAAGTTTACATACAGATACACACTGTGTGGACCTTCTGTCAAGCTTTGAGATTTCTCTACAAATGCATTTCCTACAGCAGAGCAGCAGATAGTTGACCCTTTATGTACCTGGGTCTTCTTCTTTTGGGGATCAGCCTTCCTAGGAAAGATGTGATGGGCAAAGGATGGATGGAGTTTCAAAAGCAAATGTGTTATCTGTGTGTTCCTGAGGAGCTGTGGCATTCTGGGGAGCTTCTGGAGCTGAAGGTTCAGGGAGCAGGGTGTTAAAGATTTGGGCTAGAGTGGCTCAGAGAACGCTGAACCTGGCAGTGAGCACCCGGGGAGCTGTTCAGGGTTTGGGGTCTGACCCCATTCCTAAAGGATGGGTTTAATCCTCATGTGTTTCTGGTTCCCTTTCTGTCACCTCTCATGACTCCAGTCAGCTTGCCTGGCTTTTACTTGGAAAGGGACAATTCCCATTTATTCTGCTGTTGCTCAGGGAAGAGATGTGGCTCAACATGCTAGCCCAGGAAATTTTCAAGCCACTCTGAGAAACAGAAGATCCAGTACAGGAGTCTTTAAGAAACCTGAGTAGGACAACTTCAAATATCTTAAGATTTTTTTTTTAACCAATGAAGAACCTGCTTTAACTACCATGTAGTTTCTGTTATACTATTTCATCCAGTTGTACAGTTGTACTGTCATTCAGTTTTTCCAAGTATGAATATTCCCTTTCTGTTGCAAAAAGAGGATTATAAAAAGATGCTGCACAAGTAGAGAGTGCACACTTGCTGTGTTAAGGTCTTGCTGTCTTTGTAGTTACTTGGGAGAAACAACCCCTCTTTCAAGGCAAGCATATCATGAGCATGTCCTTTCAATTGGTTGTATTTTAACTATTAACTATGAAATCCTGATTTAAATATGAATAGATTTTTTTTTTGCTGAAGTTAATTTTTTTTTTTTTTTTTTTTATTTGGTCTTTGCTTATGTATTCTCATTTTCTAAGGCAACTGCTTAGGCTTATGAAACACCAGATAACGCTGACTGAAGCTCCCATATTTGTTTGCATTATGCTTTTGTTTCACTCTGCAGCTCCAAACCATAGGTTGCAGTAAGTGTTCAATTTCCTGATGAGGCCTAAAAGAACTTTGGCTCTCCAATGCCTCAGCACACGACTCCTGTTTTACCATGATAAGAAAGTATTTGCCTTTAGGGAAAAGGAAAATGATTGAATGCATGTGTTTTACATTACTTGAACCATGATCATTTTACTGAAACAGGCCAAGACATTAACAAGGGTTTGGCCACGAGGGAATTAAGAGTCAGCTGTGTATCTTACATCCTAGTCAGATGCACTTTATTTTAGCAAAATGAATTCACAGAAGAAAATACCACTTTAGCATTTACATTGTGGTCAGAAGTAATGAAGAATGAGATGCGATCATACCAAATTCAGTGCTATTATTCATACAGATTTGAATTTAAATCAAAGGCGTGTAAAATGCATATGTGAAACTCTGTTCTTTGTCATGTATTTATTGTGTCATAATTCCTGGGTGATTATTTTAGCCTCCATTTAGATCTGAGATTTTTCAGACCTTAGATCACATCCCTTCAGTAGCTGTCAAAATTCTAAAATTTTGGGCTTTATCTCTGAGGTGTGCCCTGGCCTGTGTCTGTTGCTTATCAGCCTTCGAGAATCCATGTGTCACTCTGTTCCCTGAAAGGTTGCGAAGCCCTTTGGTTGGCAGTTCAGATGTTAATCTTGATGTTGCAGCATGATCCTCTGTGCTGGATCAGATGGTCATCCATCCACTCGCCTTCAAACAGCGCCTGAAATGATGCCCTCTCTTGCAGCACAATGCAAGGGGCAGGGTCTGCACCCTTTGCTGATATTTTGTGAAAGGATGAGAATTGTTTGCAGCACTACTTCATAACCAAGCTGCTTCCATAGGCTAAACCATGCCCGTGGAAAATCCTGAAGTCTTCCTACCAGAAAAAGAATGGCACAATTCACAGTTGTGAATTGTATATTGTTTATAACAATACAAAATAAAAACGAGATGATAAATTACAAAAATGAGTCTTCAGGAGATGCAATTCAGTCTTTCTCCTGAAGCTGGTAGGGCACTAATGGTTTATCATAGAATCATTTAGGTTGAAAAAGACCCTTAAGATGGAGTCCAACGATTAAGCCAGCGCTGCCAAGTCTGCTGTAAATTGGGAATTGTTGCCTCATTGTTTAGAGAATGGTCCTGCAGCCTCCGTGCAGAGTCCTGTGTTCCTGGACATCTCTTGGCTTAAGCCCTGGGCCAAGCCCTGTTTCAGCATGGATACTGCTGAGACACAGGGAGAAAATGGGTTTTTTAAGAGCTGAAACGCTTGCAGCCTGTGTGTTTACATTCATTACCTGCATGGAGCAGAGCTTTTGGCTATTTATATCAGTCTGTGCTGACCTTGCATTTCTGTATGGGTCTGTTGGAGGATTTCATGTTCATTTTGAATGAAAATTTTGTCTCTCTAATGAGAGACCCTATGGGACCACAGCTCTTGGGATGTTCCCTCGTACATGCCCACAGTTCCACACGTACCTAAAAGAGAAACTGTTTAAAACTCCAGCCAGGCTTTGGAGAAACTGTTTAAAACTCCAGCCAGGCTTTCTGGTGGTGGATTTTGGAAATTTCCAAGGCCTGTCATTTTCCCTGTGGTGTCAGGGTTTCCTGGCAGGGACACAGGAACTTTGGGCCTCACAGAACATGCAGCATTAACCTGTGAAATCGAGATTTTCACTGCAACGTAAGCTGTCACCCAGGAAAACAGTGTACAATGCATTTGTGAAATGTATGAAAAGAAGTTCAGGAATTCAGTTAATTAACCACATCAGTTTCTTAACGTGATCAATTTTAATTAAACTGAATTTTAATAGAGATCTGTGTAGTCTGTAGAGAGCAATTGCTAATTCTACAAAGCATGTGCTGCTTTTCACTTCAGATTTGCTCCCATCTAATTAATATGGATAGGGCATTAAGCCTTTTTGGACTCTGGTGGTTTTCATTTCATGACTATTAATGATTTTAATGAACTAGACTAATTCAGTAGTTTTCATCCTAGTGTTTCAGAGCTTTGTTCATCACAAATTTCAGGTTTATAATTGGTTTCCAGGTCTTAACAGTGGTCATTGATCAGCTTCAGCAGTTTCTTTTACAACCCTCTAGGAACATAAGAAAAGGTTTTAACCCTTTGCTAGCACAAGGGCACTTCAAGACTGCCTCAGTATCAGAGAAAGAAGATGGGATCTGGGAGTTCACTGAACATTTTGTGTCTGAGTGCAAGTTGTGCAGGAATGTTGCCATTTGAGGTGTGAAATGAATCTGAACACATCATTATGTCACACAGTTTACAAGCTAGAGGACCTGATTCTGGCCTTGTGGCAGATTTTGTACCAACACAGAACCATCTCAGGGCACATCTGTTCTAACCCATGTGATACATGTGTGGCTGGGAAAAGTGTGGAGACTGCCTGTTCATTCAAAACTTCATCAAAAGACCTTTTTAACTTGTTAGGTACCTTGTTGTGTAGCTCAGAAACCCGTCAGATGTTCACCTCTCTGACTGGCCCAAAGTGTCCTGCTCTCAGTAAATGCCTTTGGTGTGCTATGTGCTATTGCTAATAACAAAACCTTCTTTCTGTAGGATATAACTCTGCTGTTGACAGACGTAAAAATGCATATGTGTTACTTTTGCCTTGAAAAAGAAAATTTTCGGTAGGGTTTGAGCAAAATACCTTGTACTTGTCACACAGGTTTTAATGATTCCTACATAAAGCGTTTCTGCTGGCAGTTCTCATTCAACAAGCAAAGCCCCTGGTTTTATTCATTCTTTTGGCTACCTGCACTGCCTTTGTGGCCCCTGAGAACTTTAGGACAACCAGTTCTGAGGAAGAAAATGATATCAGGGCTCAGTTTTGAGGCAGCTGGTGGTCTTAGGCTTGGGAAAGTGTTTTTTTAAAAAGTGCAGTTTTGTTTCAGATGAAACACTTTACCAGCTGCGTGGAATGCTTTACTCCTGGCTGCAGACACTGTGCTGAGCCATGGAAATAAGCAGCAGCCACAGTGTGCTGGTGTCATGGTGATGGTATTGATGTTTTGTTTTTTGAACATGCTGCTCACTGCCCAAGACTGAGTGTACAAGGCAGGAGAATGTGGTGAGGCTGCTGCAGAGCGTGCTCAGCCATCCCCTGGCCATGTGTGGACTTTCCCTCAAATGAGCCAGGTAGAAATTGTGCTCTGTGAGTCTCTTGTGCATTTGAATGGCAACATTTTAATTTCTCTTTCTCGTGGGCCACGCACATTTGGAGTCCGTGAAGATGAAACATTTCACACCAGCAGTTTCCTAAGGTTTATATACAATTCTAGTCTTCAGTGATGTGATTTCTGAGTGTTAATGACAGCTTGGAATAACTGGCAGTGATAAATACTGGCAGTGTGAAGAAAAAAAAAAAAGGTGTACATCTTTTCTAGAAGTAGATCAGACACCCCAAACATGAATCTGCAGTAAAGCCTCCACCCAGCAGGCCGTGAATTAAGGCTGATAAATAAAGTGTGCTGGGGGTTTTGGCATCCTCATTTGAATTCACCAGAAGAAATGATAGCAATGTTGATGTAATACTAGAGATATGTTTTGTGTGCTCAGTGCAGAATGGAGCTGGATTTGTGCTGCTTCATCACTCTGGGGTGGTACCATTTGCCCATCACCTACAAGTGCACACTGGATAATTGTGTTCAAGTTCTGAATGGATAAGAGCAAGTTACAGGAGAGACAGGCTTATTATATTCAGAAGATTAAACAATGATCATAACTATTCCTACTGGCCCTATAATCTCTGCAGGCATTAGCATAGGGTTCCCATCCCTTCAGAAAGTCACTTTGCTCTCTGGCAGAAGGATCTCCTTCCTGTTGCTGCCAGCTGTAATCTCTGTGCTTGTACCTCAGATGAGAAGATTCTTATCCAACTGCACAGTGGTGTGGAAATGTCTGTTCCAGCACTGATGTGTGAGACTCTATCAGCTGCACTAAAGATCAATGGTGCTCTCCAGCTGCTAACCCTGCTTCAGTCTTTGACAGCATTTGGTTCTTAGCTGCCCTCAGACTGTGTCACTTTTTAAAAATATGACAAGAATATAATGTATGGATGTATAAGACCAAATTGTCGGATTGTTAGGCAATAATGGTGAAAAAAATGCTAATAACTTCCATTATTCTCTGAAACAATGCTCTTTTTTACTTGTTTTATTCATTCACCCAGCACTTTTAGCATTTTTAACATGTCTAAAACAGTGCTGTCACAATTAGAGCCAAGAAACTTGCAAGTACCAGGCTCTAGTGAGTAAGGTAGTGAAAGATGGTGAATGGCATTTGGCATTTAATAGCTCAGTATTTTCACTGAAAAGTGAACAGAAACTCTCACTTTATTTACTTGCTCTTGGTGAGGTTTGAGCTTATCTGTAGCCCAGCAATCTTCTGTTTCAAAATGCTCAGATGATTCCTTGAAGGTGAGGGGGAGTTTTACCCACAGGCTTATTAAATTTCAAGGAAGTGGAGTTATCCTCGGGTTTCCACTGAATAGATTTGAAGACCACTGTAAAAAATGCATAAGAAAACGCTTGTGGACAGAATTAACCAAGCAGATTCCAGCTCTCGGTGCCTTTGCCTATTTCTCTCTGTCTGTCTGTCTGTCTGTCTGTCTGTCTGCCCTCCAGGACAGGCTCCTGGGAGGTGAGGAGCATTCTGACTTTGTGGTGACCTGCATCGAGGTTTGCATGACACTATCTCTGTGTGTGTGTGTGTGTGCCTCAGGCAGGATTTATTCATTCCATGTGCTGCAGTGGCTCTGTAAAGTCAGGAATCCTTCTAAACTGGGAGGATTAACAGCTGGAAGAAATACAGACATGTAACCATGGTTTATAATCTATTAATTCCCTTTCAGTGATGAGTGTATATGTTAATGTGCTGACATAAAACACATTCACACTGAGGCACCACTAAAGATATATATATGGGCAGTGTATATATATATATATATAATGTAATATATATTATATATAATAAATATGTAGTATATATATTATAATATAGCTAAATTTTCAATCTTATGAATTGACAGAAAGGTGAAAGAAGAGTGTAAATAAGGATATGAAATATTTTTATTAGAAAGAGTTTTAACCATCATCATTGGTTGGCTGTTGCCAAGTCAGCAGAGCAAAATTATGTTTAAAGAAACAGATTCCAATTTCTTTCAATTAAGTCAAAAGCACCTCTTTCAGCTTGCAGGCTCTCCCTTTGATATAATGGGAGTGCTGCTTAACACAGTAGAACAAAAGGGACAGCATGATGGGGACGTATAGAAAATATTTTATACTCTTTTATAATATTTTAAAATATTTTTTTATTTTATTATTTCTATTTTTTTTAATTCAACAAACTGCAGTCTGCTATATTTAGGGACTTGGCATTGGGATCAGAGGGGAGGAAAAATGTTAAAAATGGTATCAGAAATGGACAGAACTATGTTAGAACTATGTTATATATAGATATAAAATATATAGTAAAAAATAAAAAATATATTTATAAATATATTCATAGTACTATAAAATATGTAGTAATATAGCTTTATGTGCATAATATATATATTAGCTATACATATATAGCTAATACAGTTCTGAACACAGTGTTGCTGCAACAGAAAAAGCAGCTGTGATTTAGAAAATGGTCACGTTTGAAATGTCTAGATCCCAGTTTTCTTTTTTCTTTTATCATTGCAGTCAACATAGTCACAAAAAATAGCTCTCATGATGTCATAAACTTAACCGAAGAAAGCAGTGTCTTTCTTGAATTATTTATTTTGCATAAAACATTTATAAAGTGCTACTAGACAACATGGGAGAGCAGTACAGTAAAATCAATAAGCATTAAAATCAGAATGAATTTGGGCACCTCATACATTCTGTGGGATCATTCTTCAACTGTGCCTTATATGTGATTACAAAACACCTTTGTTGCAACCCTTGATCCCGTGGCCGCTCTGGGGAGGCTCCCAGCCCCTGAACGATGCTGCTGGGCTGTCCTCAGCCAGCTCCCAGCTATGGCCAAGGGGCTGCTTCCCACCTGGGAGCTGCAGGCTGTGGTTTGTGCTGCCTTTGCTGAGCTCCCCTCTGGCCCCCAGTGCCTTTCCCGTGCTGCTGAGCACTGGGATTCCTGCAGAAGCTGGGAGTGTGGCACAGGGTGGGCTGGCGCTGTCCCCATGGCTGGGCATCCCCCAGCTGCTGCTGCAGCAGAGCTTTAGGTCCCTAAACTCCCTTGGAACAGCAGAGGAAGGATCCTGGAAATGACCCATTGCAATGAGCAGTGGTTGCTGATGTCAGGTTTGGAAAGATGATAAAATTCTCAGTGTAAGAAATAAACAGCAGCTAAGGAGTTGAAATGATGTGGAAACGAGGTTATGTCGTTTTAGTTCTGGCAGGGTAAATCAAATTCCTCTGCAGTTATCTGAAGTAATGACATCACACAAATAAGGGATTTCTATCAAATAACAAGTGCTCACAGATGACATCACTGTTGAAAAGCTGAGGATCTGTGTGTACAGGACAGAGGCACTGGATGTGAAACCCACAGTTTGGCAAGTGAAATGAGAGATGGTGTTACACACAGAAAAACCCTGCGGTGTCACTCTGGTGTCACTGATGCCTTGTGCAGGCTGCCCTGGAGCAGAGGCTGGACAGAGCTACAGAATAAAGCAGGGATTGATTCCAAGCATCTCCTCCATGGATCCACCTTGGGCAGCACCAGAGCCCAGCCAGGGCTGCACCCAAGAGGAACCAAAATGGCCCCAAAATGCACGAGCGCTCCGGGTCTCTCCTGGGATCAGTTCTGCTCCATTTGCATCTTGCACTTCATTGTCCCATTCCAGCTTTAGCCCCTGCAGTCCCACCCTGCTTGTTTTTCTCTCTGCAGCCCACGGGGTTTGTGCTCTGGGGCTGAGATTTGGATCATTTGTCCTTGGTGCCCAGCTGGAGCAGGAATTGTTTTGTCTCCCTGCTCTGTGCACAGAGCTCACCATCCCTGAATGTGGAGCCCATGCACTAAAGCAATACAGAATCTGAAACATAGAAAAGCTAAACCTGAGGCATCATCTCCCCTCTGAGGCATCATCACAGTTCTGTCATTTTTTAAATTGCTGAGTGGTTGTTTTGCTACAAGGTGCTGCCAAATTCCTCTTGGAGAGTGCTCCTTGTCCCTTCACAGCTCTCAGGTGCTTCTCTTCACTTCCCACCTCTGCTGAGCTGTGTGCCCTGGTGAGGTTTTTGTTCCACCAGCTCTTGCTGTGTGCAGCATTTCCTCTGCCCTGCTTTGTTTCAGGCTGATGTCGCTGGGGTTCCTCACTCAGCCCAGTTCCCCAGAGGCACTACTGGGAATGCTGTCAAGAGGCTTCCCAATCATCACCTGGCCCAAATCCTCACCTCTCCCACTAATGCCCCGACAGATGGGATGTTCTCATGGGTGGCATTTATTGGCATGTGATTTGTTGGTGGGGTACAACTCTTCCCTCCTAGTGTCTGGACTATCAGCCCTCTTCTTCTTGGTAAATCCTGTTGGCTCCAGATTGCAATCACAATTAAGCATCTGAAAATAACTTCTTTATTAGGCTCTTCAGGTCAGCTGCCAAGGGGAAAAAAATGCTAGTAAATACCTTACTTTCATTTGGAGCAGATCTTAACTATTTATTGTCTTGTCTCATCTCAATGGAAAAGGAAATTTGAACAAATCATACGAGCACAAAAAGGAGACTGCTTGCTGCTTCACTACTTTTCCCATATAAATTTGAGCTTGGATCTCTGAGAAAATTGACTCTAAGACTAGGCAATAGACTCATTTTCTTTCTGACAATGGAGGTTTTCTTTTGGCTTGGTTTGGTCTCACTAAATATTTCTATATTTTGTTCTAACTGAAGGAGCATCGACAGCAGAAACTGAGAGCACACAGGCAGCGAGTTGGGTTTGTGGAGTGAGAAATGAAGGTTCAGGTTTCCCTAAGCAGAGAAATGTATTGAAATGTATTGGCCTTGCACTGCAGTTACTGGAAAATTCTGCTGGTAACTGACAAGTAAGAATTTTCGCCTTCAAAAATGGTTTTTCCCTCCCTAAGACTGTTTTGATGGGTTTCTCACAAATTCCCTATTAGATTTGTCCATGAAGTCTTGGATGACCCAGATTAAACCTCCTGGTAATTTTGGTAATTATTTCAATTTTGCATGTGTGTCCTTGCTTTG
The DNA here is from genome assembly GCF_901933205.1 of Camarhynchus parvulus. NCBI lineage: Eukaryota > Metazoa > Chordata > Aves > Passeriformes > Thraupidae > Camarhynchus > Camarhynchus parvulus. The sequence goes on along the minus strand of NC_044575.1, from coordinate 1,434,044 downwards.
TTGGTATGATGTTTGTTTTCAGAGAGCATTCTCTGTAGGACAGTCCTCTCCAGCAACAGGCGAAAATGTGGAATTCAAGTGATGTCTTGCCTGATTTTGCAGTTTGTGAGTGTATTGAAGTCTCAACAGATAAAAATTTTTAATTGTGGAGGAGGTGTTTGCTTTTAGAATTGCAAGGGTTTTTCCCCCTTCTTGGAGAGTCATGGGTTTGTGTCAAGCATTCTGGGACCCAAAACTGGTACCTGAGTTTGTGAAGAAAAAAAGAAAAAGAAGAAAAAGAAACCCAGAAATTTCATCATTTTTTTTTAAAAATAACTCTTTTCTTTTAGAGTTTGTCTTGTATTCTGATTGCTGTGCTGTTTCTGGACACATTAGCCTGTTGTGTGAGAGTGAAAAGGTGAAGAGTGGTATTAACTTGTAGAGCAAATGGAACAGTTTGTTGTTATTTTAGGGTATTTGCTCTAAATAACATCGTGTTATTTTTAGAATTTGTTCTTTCCCAGGTTCTCTGGTTTAGTTATAGCCTGCTGACTGGTTGCAAGACAAATACTTGGAAATTTACTGAAATAATAACTAGAACAAGGAAACCAATTTGTGGACTCTGCAGAGTTTATTGTCTGAGTTTGGTTTGAGTTTTGTTGATTTTTTTTATTGTTATTTTTAAACTAAGCATGTCTGTCCTCTGAAATGAATACACAGTATAGCTTTATTATCTAATTAAAGGAATAATCTGGCTAAATGTTATATATATATGTATATAAAAGCAAATATATAGATATAAGCAAATATTTATGTAAGATTTGCTTTTGGGAGCAGAATAAAGGTGATGGTTTGTGCCTGAAAATACACAGAAACTGTGGATTCTGCCTTCTCAAGGTGGCAAAATCTGTTTTTGCATGTGCTGTGTGGAGCCAACCACATGATGATAGTTCAGATTTAAATTTAGTGACTCAGGGGGAATGTGGAGGTGATAACTTGGAAAGAAGTGATCACGAGTGATTCAGTTTAAACGATGTGGAAGAGGGTGCATGAAGATCAAAGTGATGTCAGAAGGGAAGAATTCAGAAATGTATCAGTTAAGGGTGGATCAATGAGATGAACTGCTCTGAAGAGTTTAGGGAATTGTGTCCATGGAATTGAGAAGTGCTCTGGAACTTCAGTTTAAGGAAATTCCAATGAAACGTGCAGTCAAGTACCCAATCACAGAGCATTGGCCAGAGTTACAACAGAGATCATTTAGGGCCAAAATTAAGGGATGCAACCCATAAACAATCATATTCACTGCCTACCCCAAAACAATAATTAAGCTAATGGAGGTCTGATGGGAGAACAAATGGGCATAGTTTTGCATTGAATAAATTCAGGTTGAAAACTAGTTATTGAGCATCTGGCACAGCTCTCAAGAAGAAGCACCAGGAGACAGAACACTTGAGTGGAGTCCAAGGTTCTTTTCAAAAGTCTCACCTAAAAAGAGGGGGCAAGCTGAGGCTGTACACCAGATATGGACTGTATGCTGCCTCTGGTATTTTTCTGCACAGTTCTGTATCATGCAGTGTATCTAAAATATGAAGTATGAAGGTGTGCTGGAGCTTTTCAAGGTGTGCCCTCAAAAAGTGTTTGCTTCAAACCTGCTGTGCTTTTCCAGTTGACCACAGCCAGACTTTGAATTCTGTACCAAAGCAGCAAGTGGGGTTTATTTTGACCTCAGCTGAAGGTGCTCCTTATTTTCCATTTCTTGCATGGTAAAGCCAAGGAGGAAGCCAAGTCTGATTACCAATATTTTACAATAAATAAACCAAATATTTTTACAAAAAATCTTTATTTCAGCTGAAGCTGGGACCACAATGTGAAAACCAGTCCCAAAGTGGACAGCTCAGCCCTAGCTGGGGCTGTGTGTGCAGGGGAGACAGGGAAAGGAATTTAGATGAAATGAATAATAATTTTAAAATGTGCCCATTATTTTATGTGAAAATAAGCCAAGTCTAGAAGTGCATAGTCCTATATTGGGGCATTTTTATTTTAAAAGCTGCTTCATCCTAAAAAAGAAATCCAATGCAATAAGCAGCAAGAGTCGTTGATTTAAGTTAAATAATTTGTTTAGTTGATGTATAGAAATGCCCAGTACTTAGAAAATCAACGTAATAGATCCAGCATGCCTTCATGTTTTATATTTTGGGAAGCCAAGGGTTGTATATTTTTTTAAACATATTTGAAATCAATAGTAACAAAGCTACTATAGAGCATATAACACATAAAAGAGAAAATACTGTCTCCTGTAGTACCCAAAATATTTTTGCTAGGTACATGAGAACTTTGAAATTCACTCTAAGGGCTGTGTGGTTAAACACTGTTTAAATGTGCTGCTTAATTTTTCCTCACATTGTAATTCATTGTTGGCCTTTTCTGCAGTGAATTGTTGGGATTAACCAATAAATCAGCAGAAAAGACATGCCAATTTCCTCAACAGTTGACAAATTACAGTGTGGGCAAAGTACTGTATGTATTATTTATTTTTTTTAAATTTATTTCATGAGGAAGGCTAGCATTCAGATGCCCCAAACCCATGCTTGTTTTATTTGTTAATATTGCATTTAATTTAATTATGTTCCACTTTTTCTCAGGTAGCATTTGTAAATGTTTTGCTAATAGTCATTATCAATATTAAAGTAATACAGGTAATACGTTTGTGGATATTTACTTAAAAATAGTGTTATTTGGGAATAGAAGATTTGTAATTACAAGATTTTTCTTCCTAGAACTTAATTTTAATAGAAGACCTTTGAATTGGGTGTATTTTTTCGGAACACATAAAGCCAAATTTTCGGTTTGAATACTGTAGTTCTGAATTATTTAAATACTTGCATTCTGGTTTCCACACATTTATTATTTCCTAGTGCTCTGGGATTGTAGCCCTGCAGCCAAACTGAGCAGGGTATCTGCTGTGCACAAATCCTGTATCTGTATTTACAAATAGGTATTTAGCAGGCCATTCGTAAGTAGCACTTGATATGTGTGAGAGATAGTGACAAATAATCATGCAAATTAGCCCCTTAATTGTGCATTACCTTGGATTTCTCGATTCTTAACTCTCGTTGCCTGCAAAGGTTAAAACAATAAACACAATCCCTCAGGATTGTGGGCTGTTTGGTCTTTATCATAACAAATCTATTGTTTAAAGCAAGCTTTTGTGAAGTGCTCAGAAAGTGTGAGTGCAGAGAAAATGTCCCTGACCTTGGCCATGTAGTACAGCTCCTGGAATTGTGTTAGCTTTTATACTCATGATGTATGAGCAGCCTTCCGAGGAGGCTGGAGGCTGAAAAATAACCATTCCTGCCACCCCTTCCATGGCTGAAAAATAACCATTCCTGCCACCCCTTCCATGGCTGAAAAATAACCATTCCTGCCACCCCTTCCATGGCTGAGCTCAGGTGATGTCCTGGGAATTCTGCCCTAGAGCAGGGGCTGGACAGAGCTACAGAATAAAGCAGGGATTGATTCCAAGCATCTCCTCCATGGATCCACCTTGGGCAGCACCAGAGCCCAGCCAGGGCTGCACCCAAGAGGAACCAAAATGGCCCCAAAATGCACGAGCGCTCCCGGGGTCTCTCCCTGGGATCAGTTCTGCTCCATTTGCATCTTGCACTTCATTGTCCCATTCCAGCTTTAGCCCATCCAGTCCCACCCTGCTTGTTTATCTCTCTGCAGCCCACGGGGTTTGTGCTCTGGGGCTGAGTTTTGGGTCATTTGTCCTTGGTGCCCAGCTGGAGCAGGAATTGTTTTGTCTCCCTGCTCTGTGCACAGAGCTCACCATCCCTGAATGTGGACCCCAGACTCACACACTAAAGCAGCACAGAATGTGAAAATATAAAAGCTGAACCTGAAGCATCACAGGGAACTCCCAGAACTTTGGGTTTGTAAGCCAAAGCTTAGAATTAAACACAGGATTTGATCTGAGATCTTAGAAAAGGCTTCCAAACCCAGGTGCTAGGAGCGAGAATGTGAATTCATATTTTAAAGCAGAAAATATAAACCTGAAAATATAAAAGCTGAAACCTGAGGCATCACAGGCACATCGAAAAGGTGGCAATGCTGGAGCCTATTGCAACATTGGAGACTTCTCACAGCTCCAAAGCTGCAGGCTCTGCCTGGGGAGCTCCTCTGGGGCCGCGAAGTTCCTGCACAGCTGCTGCCTTGTAGGTGCTATTATAGATTTATATTATAATATTGGCTTTCTGCAAACGTTTAAGGGGATGCTATATGTATAATGTTAAAGTAACTTTGCTGTAGCTTTTTGCTGGATTAAGCCCTTTTCTGACCCAGAGATACGGTAACTGAGAGGTGTTTTAAAAACTTTTATTCCATTTTCAGTCTCACAACACAGATGATATAAGTCACACCATCACAATCAGAAGCCAACTATTTCCTCATTACAATACACTATAAGTGTTTCTTGGCCTATCAGCTTTTGCAACACCATGCTGTAGATGCCTGAAAGTTAATAATCTAAAATTACCCCTCATGGGTCCCACTACAATGCATCTTTCATAGTTCTATTTCTCCAAAGTATCCAGTCTTATTTGCAAAACCATCCTTTGAAACTTGTTTGTATTTCCACTTCTCTCTCAGCAATGTCTGTCCTATTCCATGGCATTTCTAAATCACCATTTCTTATCTCTGAGTTTGCATACACATGCACACTATGGGAGCCTTCTGTCAGGCTTTGAGCATTCTCTACAAATCCATTTCCCACATTTCCCCCTCCCTCTTGAATGGAAAATACTTTTTTGATGGTTTTGTTTATTGTTTGTGGTGTACAGTGAAGTACATAAGGTATTATTACTAACATTGTTACCATAACAGTCAGTGCATATAAACTGATTTTGTAAAGTTTATTCTGCTAACTAAACTCAGACATAGTAGTGAAACAGCTGATGTTAAGTATACTTGTGTTAAACTCCCTGCTTGGTTGGGATAACATTCCATGAACACAGGATGAGGTCCATGATATTGATGTGCCAATCATCAGAACTCACTGTTGGTAGAAAGTATGGACCAAAGCCCAAAATCTGGAGGTGATGAGGATGGACTAAAACCACAGCCAAGAAATAGGCATGCTCTGAAAAGGTGGAATCGAGGAGGAGCCATGCTGAACAGTTCTTGGAACATGTCAGCTAGTTTGGGGGAAAAGTTTAAAAATGCATCATTGTTTATGAATATGCAACAGGCTGATGCCATAGAAATGATATCTCAAGGAAATTATCTTTCCAAAATGGAAATATTGGAAAAGATATTTCCAAAATAGCAGGTGTGCTCTTGGTGGAATGCCAAGAAGCCCCTTGGCTGTAAATCTTTGTTTTATTGGCTTTGTTGTCCTGTTGTCCTTTACCAAACTTTTAAATTTTCCCAGGAGCGTGAACCTTGTTTTTCACAATGCCATGGAGATTCTCCTTCCCTGAGATGGAGATCACAATGCCATGGAGATTCTCCTTCCCAAAATACCCTAATTTCTCTGTGGTGGTGTGTTAAAGTCTCAGCCTTCTTCTGGACAGGGGAAGTTCTGGGAAGGGCAGAGGCCCTGTGGGAGCCAAAATGGAGATGGAGCCATGGGGAAGTACTTAGAGCAGCCTAAAACATTTTTTTCCCTCTTTTTCTGTTTTCTGTTTACTCATTTAAAGTCCTTTAGAGAATGTGGTTAGGTAGGTATTACTTTGAAACTCTCTGTTTATTTAGCTGTGACAGATATGCTCTGGATTTAAAACCAAACTGCACTTCCTCCTACATGGAGGGGTATTTTTACTTGGTGCCTAAAAAAGCTGGCTCCAAGTAAAAATACCCCCCCTAGGTGGGAGGAAGAGGAGCTAATGAGAGCTTTGTTGACTGTGGGAAGGTGGCTGGTTTGCTTCTGAAGCTGGAAAATCTTTGTGGACACACTCATGTGGATAGCAAACAAATCCTTGGGGGATGGATTCATCTGCCGCGCTGGCATTAATTATAGCTGTGGGTAGGACAGTGTGAATTACCAGCCCTTGGGCTTTACATCCCAACTGCAAGTGATCAGCTCACCTCTGCTGTGAGGAGCTGGAGCTGCGTTTCTGTGACAATATCAGGGTGTTTGGAACTTGGCTGGATGTGTCTGTGACACCTTTTAAAAGTTGGGTTGCGCCAGTCAGACTTTACATTATAACCTCTGCAACCTGTAAGGCTTTAGTTCCTCTGCCACTCCTGCCCTGACTCATGTGTTTGCCATTGAATTAAATTTCTAAAAATTGAGATAATAAATGATTTTAAAATTTACATGTTATTTTAAAATGTAGATATTCAATTATTTTAAAATGTAGATATTCAATTATTTTAAAATTTATATGTTCAATTTATAAAAGCCTTTTCTTTGTTCAATACGACAGTATTTGAACAGCTAACTGTTCCTTTCTGGTTTTCCCCAAAGTTTCAAAAACAAGCTTCAGAAAACTGTTAGGGAAAAGGAAGTTTGCTTTTTCTGTGTCTGTTTCTGTGGGCACTCTATCTCCTTCATAACAGAAGTATTATTTACCTGCCTTAAGGAGATTTTAAGGGAGAGCCTGACAAATTAGTATTTAAATATATATTGCAAAAAAATACTTCTTTAACTTTAGTTTTGGTGGCAATTTACAGAAATTGCCAATATTCAAATATTTCTGAATACAGATATTGTATACAATTGCAAATATTGTATACAATTGCAAATACAAATATACAATAAAAACATTTCTGAAATCACAATTTTGGCAACACTTCTTTCTTCTGTAAACCAAAAAAAAAAGCATCACCCCAAGAAAATATAGGAATATGCAATAGGCATTTTGTCTTTTGCACCACTAGTAATACATTATGAAGAATGCAGTTTGTATAAACAGTCACAGATGGAGCTTCAGTTTTGCTATTAGGATCTCTCATAAAGCACTAATTACTTGGCTTAAAGGAAAGCACTAGGGGGAAAAAAAATGGGCTTTGTGGATCAGAAAGCTGGAATCTGATTTGAAGTTTCTGTTTCATAATTAACCTGCACCTTTATTTTGGTTTGGGTCATGCCATGACCCAAAAGCCTCTGAAAATAAAGGGTTCCATTTACAGACTTCAAAAGCTGCATCTGACTTTATCTGACTTAATCTAAACTTACAGGAGGCAATAATTTAAATAACCTGCCAATTTCAACGCAGCATTTGAATGTTTTTCTTACTGTGAATATTACTGCCAGAAAAGAGATGGGAAACAAGGGGCAAGAAAACCATCAGGCACGTGTCAGAAATGAGCTCCTGACCAAAATAAAACAGAGGGCTGTGTCCCCAAAAGTGTGCATGTTAGGGTAGGGCCCAGGTTTGTGCCCATGATGGGTGAACTCAAAGATGCAGCTGCATTTTCTGTGCTTTTGGAAGTCAGCAGCCTTTTAAGAATTTAGAACTAGGGTGATAAAACTTAAGTCTCCGATTGTGGAAGTTTTTTTCTCTAATAAATTTGTCCACTGATGGTACCAGCAGTCTTTTCAGTGTCTGAAAAAGGACACACAAAGCCTGCAAGTCATTGCTGTGATTAAATCACATTACAGAGTGGGCCACCCTAAAAAACCTCAAGCATTTTGCATTTCAGTTTTCAAGTTGGGCATCCTTAGTTGCAGGTGGCAGGAGAAAGTTTCAGACGTTTTTCAAGGCTCGGTTGTGTTTTCTCTGCCTGCTGAAGTTTGGATACCAAGCCTTAGAGTTCCAAAAGTTCAACCTGCTTCTGGGCTTTGTCCTTTTGTGCTTTCAATTGCCAATTGTGTGACTCTCTCCATTAGAATGATTTCATACATCTGTGTGCTAATAATTTATTATTAGGGATTAATAATTGCTATGGAGGTTCATCTAGGAATAATGATGATTGGAAAAAAACATTAATTAAAGTCAGGTTGAGAGCGCTGGCTTAGCAGCATTTGATTTCCAGGCCTTTGATTTCATGTGCTTTGCTTCTGTGGGTCTACATTTTTCTGCATCTGTCTCTAATCAGATTTTCCCTAATTTTTAACCCTCTGGTTTTAAAATTCCATGGTCTTGTTCAGTGTATTAAATAAAGGTTGCCTTCCATTTACAAATGGATACCGAAGAAAATTTAATATAGTGCTTAGAATTAAGTGAATGTTGCAATTTTAGGGTATTAAATTAATACCTGAGCACTTGAAACAATATTCTGAATTGAATGGGGTTTGCTGATGAGTTTATTTTTTTTTTTTATTATGTCCTTCTTCTCCTAAGTGGAAAAAGGCTTTTTGTTCTTAGACCAACATTTGTCTGAAGAGTAAGAGTAATGAGCATCTGAGAGTAGAATGTGGGTGAAATAATGTGACATACCAATGACATTTTCATTTAAAAATATTTTAATGAGAACAGGAAACAAAAGAGGGAGGAAAAAGCCTGTGGGCTCTGATGCATTGTTCGTTACCAGAAAGTACAAATATTTGATATGGCTCTATCTAACCTATCTAATATATCTATCTATCTCTCTATCTGTCTGTTTTCCCAAAGCAATCTTTAAAGAGGTGGATAATTTTATTTTTTTTAATGGGATATAAGCAGCACAGAACATAAAGTAAGCCTTTGACTTAAGTGATATGAGCTGCTCCTGTTCTTTGTTCTGCTGGAGACTCAATAGTAGCAGTTTTTAGGCCATTTTGACAGTTTGTTGACATACTGTGCCATTGAAAGGCGCTGGGAAATGAAATGTGCTGCATTTCAATATGCATTTGTATCACCTTTTTGTTTACAGCAGCAAAAGCTGTGTCATTAGAATGACAATAAAAAGACAAAAAAATAAGTCAGCAAGGAGCAGGCATTGGTTGATCTATACTGAGGGGAGTTTCTGCACTCTGCATGTTGGTTTGACATCAGTCAAAATGTTCTGTAAGCTTCTGCAAAGTCATCTTAGCTAACAAGAGCCTGAGAGGGTCATTCAAACCAGGGCATATTTGTTGTACATCTCAGAGCACTCACACAATTAATCATTCCCTGAAAAATGTTTTGAATTTTTGCCAGTGCTTATATTGGTGCAGAGCCAGTGTAGAAATAATCTAAGGGTCCTGATGTGTAAAAATTGGAGTGTGTAATAGAATGTGGGAGTCAGGGAAAGGTCTGGGTTTACATTCAAGTGATATCATCCCAGAGCCAGATAAGAAGGGGGGGGACAGGCTGGAACAAGGCTGGAAACAATCTCTCCTCCCTCTTTCTCTTTTCAGCTGCCACCACGACGGCTCCAACCCTTCTCTTCCTTCACACTGTAACTGAAATCTGAAACCATTCATGTTCCAGTCTGTAAAAGCAGCAAAGAATGAGATGTGGAAGTGCCTTGTGTGGGGATGTGTTTAACCAAAAAGCACTTGATCTTTGGCTCGCACTCTGATAGTCCAGTTGGGTAAGGACTGAGTGAAACTCAGGGCTCCTGAGGTTCTAGCAAATATCAAAAACCCCACTGGAATCTGTCCCTGACAGCAACAAACAATTTAAAATAAGCGAGACCTTCATGAATCACCTGAAGCAGCACCCACCGAGGCAAGTTTCAGACTCCTCTCTGTGTGCTGCCTCAGCTTCCTCTGCCAGCTCAGTGCCTTGGTGTGCTCCTGACTTTTGCTGTAGAGTCCCCTAAAACGGAGCCCAACAGCATCACACCAAAATGTGTTAGGCAAAAGAAAAAATAAAAAATAAAAAAACCCAAAAAACTAGGGCATGGAGAATTTCAGCCCAGAATAATTTTGATTTCTGGTTTTTGGTGACTATATAAGAATAAAATTATTTTAGAAGAATTACAGAAGAATATACAGAGTTATTACAGAAGGATAACCTCATAAAATCCTGACTGAGCAATATATTGCTTGCTTATTTTGAAAGAAAGCCCAAATTACATTTTATCTACAGAGAAAGACAGACGAGAATAGAAAGGGTTTTAATGTCCTTAGTCCAGAATTTAGAGTTCTGTTGGTTTTAATACTTTTTTAACTCAGAAGTATATTTAAATAAAAATCCATTAGCTAGACCAATATTCCTTAATTACATGTTTTCTTCTGTGTCTGACCACACAAGTTGTGCCACAGGGAGAATTTACCTTTTTAAATTCACCAAGTATTTCTGTGCAGTGAACTAGCTGTTCATAAGGGCTGAAGTTCCTAAAACATAATTGTAGTGGAAGAGTTAAAGGCAACTTATTTTATCTTCTTGGCAAGTAAGCCCCAGACTTTATTAAGCATACGTGGTGCAGGGACAATGCTCCGCATATGGAGGAAATGACATTTATCCTGCAGATGCAGGAGATGCATCCTGCACCCTCCTCAAGCACTGAAGTTCACTGCTTAGCAATTAAAACTGTAAAACCAGGAACTGTAGGACAAGGTGCCATGGCATTACTCAAAAGAGAGGGGAAAAGACAAAAAAAGAGTAAAAATAGAAGAGTTTCTCTCTGTGTGTAGAGGGTTTAAAAAAAACCACCAAAAGCAAACTAAATTTACTATATAGGGTTTTATATATCATGTGGTGTTAGGGAAAGGTTCACAGTACTAAAGAATTGGAGTTTCTTGATCCTTAAGTCTTGGACATGTCAGGAGAGTCTTGGCTTATGTCAGGACAATCACTTTGTTACCACCTCGACATTTAGGTTGGCTGAAATCTTCAGTATCCAAAGGCCAAATTTCAGGCTTATGTTGCTTCAGTTCAAAGCAGCAACATGCCGTTGAGCTTGGGGTGAATTTCTGCTCTGTGGTTGAGCTTGGGGTGAATTTCTGCTTTGCTGTTGCTTCTTTTGCACGGAGTCAATGTTTTCTCCAGAGGTCGCTCCAAAAAGTTCTTACAGTTGAGGGAGGAGAGCTTTGTTTGTTAGTTTGTTACGGTTGAAAGCAGTTTCTGCATCATGAGTGATTAAATTAGGGTATTTTAGAACGAATTCTTCTAGAATCCGAATATTTTACTGACATTTCCCAGTTACACATATCAGCTGAGTTTTGATTTGCAATATAGATTTGATATTGCAGTATTGACAGTGCTGCAGTGATGATCTTCTAGCAGACAAGCAAATCACTCCAGTGGAAATCAAATAACCTTGGAGCTTGCAGGCCTGGGCACCAAAAGTGTCCCTGGGCTGTCCAGGAGATGAGATTGCAGCTATGCCAGGCAATTGATGCTTTCCAGCAGAAGGCTTTAATGGTTTTATCAAAGGCTTCAAAGGGGAAAGATGAAAAAACCGAGAAGATGAGATGGAAAAAAAATGCTTTGGTGCTGCAGTCTTGCTGTCATGTGGGAACTGCAGCAGTGTGCTGCTCTGGATTGAGATCAGAGAGTGGCTGGAGACTGTCTGATTACAGCCTGGATACCTGGTTTAACTACCTGGGTCTAGAAACCCGTTCAGATCTATAAACCACATCAGGCTAAATTGATTTAAGTTTCTCTTAAACTGATTTAAGATAGACTGCACCACGGACTGGCACAGATTTAACTAAATCTGTTTCTAAACCACCTGAGTTAACTCAGTGCTCAGACTGATATAAATCAACCTTTGAATGCAGAAGTTAAAAGGTCCATATTTTATGGTTGTTTGACTCACCTAGGCACAAATGTCCACTGTACACAACTATTTCATTAACAGTGAGCAGAATGAAACAGGAGTCATCATTTTCTTTTCTTTAAATTGAACTAACATTTGAACAAGGAGATATTGGAGATGCATATGACAGTGCTTTCTGCTGAAAGCCTGAGAAGGCTGAAAAGACACTGGATGATAATGAAATTGTATTTGGAGCTTTTTTCCATAAAATGAAGTAGTCATTCTAGTGTGCGAAGTGCTATAATTATAAAGCAATTTGCCACCCTTAATGGGAGGACTTTTATTTCATAAAATATTAACAAAATATAATATCAGTGCAATAGGTTAGGAACAGTCTTATTTTCCTCCATAAAAAGTCAATTTGTAACCACTGCAGACTGTCTTTCTCTGAATGACTATATTAGGGTAACTGATCCTTTTATAGAAGTATCGAAAGATAAGCATTAAAATAATCACAACAGCTATCTCATTTACCTTTCTACTTTGTAATCAAATCTTTTTCACTGTCTGCCTCCCTAATTTACAGGCTGCTGTTGTTTCTGCAGATGATCAGCCAAGGGAAGCAGCATTTAAACGGTGCCTAAGAAAGGTAAAAACATTTGAGGCAAAACTACATTTTAGGAAGGGTTATCAGCCAGACAACATGGCCCCATTTCCTGGCTTGCTTAAAAAAGCATTTGTATTCAGCAATCAAGTAAGGAAAAATTAACCTTCTTTTTCCACAGTAAAGGGAGAGGGAAGAAAGTCAGGGAGCTTCTGTAATTATGGAATAATCAGGATTTCAGCTCTGATCTAGGCAGCTGCAAAGCATATCTATCATGTGAAGAAGAAAGGACTGGAGATGGCAGAATTCACCAAGCCTTAATGGATTCACTTTCATTTCCTCTCTTTGTTACTATTTTTAATTAAGCAGAAGATTTCATTTTTTTCTTTCTTTTTCCTTTTTTATTTTTTCCTTTGCTGCTGTTACTTGCACCATTCCAGTGTCTACTCAAGCAGCACATGATCAACTCTTAGGGAAGTTGTTAATTGTGTTAATTTTGATGGTGCTTCAAGAAATGGAGCTCTTTAAATAGTTGAGACAAATCTCACTTGAGGAGGAAATGACTTGAGCTGAATAAGCAACAAAATTTTCTCCCAAAATAAAAGTCTCTTTAATGTGTTTTCATGTGTTAGGTAGGGAAATGTCCCAGGAGAAACAGAACAGGTTGGCAAAGGAGGGTCAGAAATTAAATGTGAGCCACATCTGCAGTATTTTATTCTGGAAATAATGGCTATAAATTAGCTGTTCTCTGAGGTCAGTGACTATATATTAATAGTTTCCCTCTGTATTTAACAACCAGTCAGAAAAAACCATAGGCTATCATTGGTAGGAGCTGTAGAGCTGTGTCCATGAGAGAACTTTCACCAAACTCTGTTTTCAAAGTGCAGCCCCAAATCTGTTTGACAGAATATGTTTGTAAACTTTACTAAATGGAGTACATCTCTGTTTTGGTGATGATTGTTGTGTGTTTGCATTTTAAAACTAAAGCCAAAGCAAAAAAAGGGACAGCATCACAACAACCATGTGTTCTTTCTAACTGAAAATGTTTTCTTTCTAACTGAATTTGGAGAGTTTGTTTTCTGAATAGCACAAAAACACCTTAAGGAAATTGCACTTTTCTGATTGAGGATCCAATATAGATAAATAAAATACTGAAATACCAATGAAGATCATTGGTATTTCAGTCATGCCAAGGCTGTCAGGTCCTGTTTTAGTGTCCTTTATGCAGCAGAGCTTCCACTGATGCCACGTGGGCTCACCTGGGACATCAGCTGGGGTTCAAACCAGAGGATGGGATCCCAGCAGGGCACTCAGCAAACATGTTTGGCCCCTCAGAATTCAGTGTACAGCGTGATTATTAGCTAACAAATCACTGTGAGCTGGGTGTGGAGTCAGTCTGACGGAGCTGCTAGCTGGAAAATCTGCATCCAGAGAAGCTGCTCACACTGGAAACCTGTGGTGTATCTGTTGTGGGCAGGAAGGGTGGAAGCAATCTTGCAGTGTATGTTCACAGCTGTCTGCCAGCCAGGGGTGGTGCAAACACACAAGAAGCATTGCCTAAACTACTTGCTTGTGGGTTGCAAATGCAGGGTGTTGCTATTTATCCCTGTCAGCAGCAGGCCCTATTAACTATTTTTAATGAATCACCACTGCTTTTACTTTTGCCATCAGCCATGACCTTCACCATTTAGAAACACATGGTCTCTCATAAATGATAGTCCGTGGCATATAAACTTGAGAAGGATTCTATCAGGGCTCAAACTACAATATCTATCATTAAAACAAACTGCTCATTCCAGCTGAAGAGACATTCATATATATCATGGAACCAGCATTCCATATTTTGAAATTTACTGCCCTGCATTGGTGCTTCTTTTTCTTGGCTTTTTTTTTTTCTCTCTCCTTTTTTTTTTTTTTTAAGGAGGCCATGCAACCTTGCTCACTTAATACTTTTGATAAACTTCTGCTGACAAGGAACTTGATTAATGATGGTTAAAGGAATTGAATCAAGAGTAGGAAAGACAGGGCCAAAAAAGCAGACTGCTGGCCTGATGGAAAGGAACGTCTCTACAGAAATATATGATGGACCCTCCTTTTTGCCATGCCAAGTAATTACTTGCACAGGCCTGTTGTAATAATTCCTATTACAGCCAAAACGGAAAAGTCAGTAACTCACAGCCCTGGGACAAGGTGAAGGCAAGGCCAGAGTAGTGTGGATCAATATTTCATTTACTCACTTAGGTTAGCTTCTATCCCTGTATCAAATTCTTTTACAGAAAGCCATGAAAGAAATGAGGTTTGCTGAAAAACACCAACACGGGGCCCTCATTTCCTTGGGGGTGCTCGTAGAGAACACGGAGCAACAAAACCTCTCAGCAAAACAATATGCACTCAAGGTCACTCATTACTTGCTACTGTTGGAAAATAAAGTGCCATTAGCCTGATATGAGTAATGTACATCAATCAACTGCAGACCAGCAGAAGTATGTTTTCAGCATGGTATTGCAGCTGAAAATGAATGAACCGTGTTAACGCTTTCCGAGCGCTTGACAACAGTGAGGAATTTTTCCTTTGGCATTATCATTTATTTCAGAGTTTCACTGCAGCTCATCCTCGTGAAATCCAGCCAGGGCACCTCAGTTAGTTGCTGCACTTTGCTACAATTGAGTTAATTCTCGCAAAGTAAACATCCCAGCTTTGAGGGGGGACAGGTGGGTGCTGTCCAGAAAGGTCCTGTGAGTACCTGACAGGACCCTCAGCCTAAGGGTGGAAACCCAGATGTAACAAGAAATAATCTGTTGGGTTAGTAAAATGATTTAAACAATACTTGTGAGCCACCTCTGCAGCATTTTATTCTGGAAGTAATGACTATAAATTAGTTGTTCTCTAAAGTCAGTGACTATATATTACTAGTTTCCCTCTGTATTTAACAACCAGTCAGAAAAAAAACATAGGCTATCATTGGTAGGAACTGTGGAGTTGTGTCCATGAGTTATTTGCTACACTTTACTACAATTGAATTAATTCTCAAGAAGTAAACATCCCAGTTTTGAGGGGGGACAGTTGGATGCTGTCCAAAAATGTTCTGAGAGTGCCTGACAGGACCCTCAGCCTAAGGGTGGAAACCCACATGTAACAAATAGTCTTACTAAATCATTTTAATAACAATAATCTTACTTAATCATTTTACTAAATTGGGTAAGTAAAATGATTTAAATACTTGCTTAGAATACAAGATGACATCAAAGTACACATACTTCTACTTGGCTGCATCCTCAACTATTTCCTTCCATACGGAAGTTTTGAGGAAAGGTTTTGAGGAATGATTCATTCATGGCTTGCACAGTGCTGATCTGAATGGCAAATGTACCATGTGCTTCTGCAATGGCTGATGTACACTGTGGTGTGTTTTTCTTTCTGTTTCCTCTCACAGGGCTCTGGAAAAAAAGTGTTTGGTGGGTTGTTTGTGAATGCTCATACAGTTGATGAAGTTTTAGACCTTTCCAAAGCTTCTTGATTGCCATCTTGGCAGAAAGATATTTTCTGCTAGCAGAATTCAGAATTCTCTGGTCTTACCTGCACCATTGAAATATTTATATAATGGTCATGAAGCAGTACCTTCCCAAAAACTTCCATGTTATCCTGTTCAAAAATAAAAGCATTATGTCGGCATAAAATAAACTGTCACAGAGTAGGGAGAACTACTGTGGGAAAAGCACACTTCTTTTTCCTACTAGAAAGTCAATTTTCTCTGCCTCTTTTTTTCTTTAGCAGTATTCTCTTTGTTTTTCTTGAGCATTTTGAAATCACTCTACTAAAGAGTAATGTTAAGTCTTTGTTCCAGAATAATACCCCGAAGACTGACTGAGGCATGCAAAAACAGTTGAAGTGTTTAGGATTTTTCACTCTTACTGTGTTTGGTAGTGGTGAAAACGAGTTATTTTCTCTTCTAGCCCCATCTCCTGAGATCAGGCTTCCAACCATGGTGAGTGTTGAGCTCCTTGTAGCACTGGGCTCATTTAACCAATATTACTTCCATGCAACTGTGAAGTGTAAGTTAACACAGCCCAGAAATTCTGGGCCAGGAGGAAAATGGGCCAGGCTCTTCAGTTTTCTGCATCTGTGATATTTTTTATTTTCATTTACAAATCTGAAGTATTGGCAGGTGAGCAGCTCTAGTCTTAATTCCATGCAGGCCATGCTGGTTCCATTCCAGAAAATCAGCTGAAACTCTGCTAAATAGGAGCTTGATGATATTTTGGATTGTTTGGGTTGATTTTTTTCCTATGGATTTCCTTATTTAAAGCTGAATTTTATAGTAACTGTAGCACTGCAGAATACTTCCTGTTGCTCTTCCTGTGTGCTGCTGCTTTCTAATGATTTAATGGAAAATGATGTCCAGAGTATGAGTCCTGAGAGTGCTGCTTCCCTCATGTCTGCAAGCAGGGAAGAGGGATGAGCATTTGGAGCTGCCCATCCAACCAAACAGACCAGTTTGAGGAGAGTCTGTCTTGCTGGTCACGTTGAGAGGCTCTCCTGGATTACAAGGGTCCACTCCATTTGATTTGTTCTGTGCTTTAGATGTGCATTCAACTTTTAGGGTGCAGTTCAGTCATATAAAGTCTAATAATTCCTTAAAGAGATTCTTTGAAAGGCACTGAGCTGAATTAGAGAACCTGTCTCCTCTATTCCTTAGAATCACAATTTCCTTTTTTTTTTTTAATTCCCAAATCCTGTTCTTGTGATTAAATTACTTTTCAAAATCTCATTCACTGCAGGTAGTCAGGCTGCTCCATGCCTGTGATTGAAGATTGAGTCCCAAGTCCTAAAAATTGTTTAGGTGACCATGTATAATTTGAAGTGACTCAGTGATGTTAGTAGTTTATTCTCATTAACCATCTTTGAAGCAGGGAGACTGTATTACCATCAAGTACTGGGAGGAGGAGGGGTGCTAAGGCAGAATTCAGTGTAAAGGCATTTTGGTGTCCAGTTAAACCAGCAGAAAATGAGCACTTAAATACCTGTGGGAGGTCTAGGTATCACTGACTACAGGGAGAATCAGCACACAGGTATTGTAAATCTCTGGAGGTTTCCTGTGCTTCTGGTTGCAGTGAAAAAATCTTTCAAGTGTGCCTCCAGCAGGGCAGGAGGGTCTTGTGATGGGATGGTGAACAGCTCTGTGTCTTCTAAGACAAGATGAAATCACTCCTTTTCCCTTAATTTTCTCTGGTATAAAGGAATCAAAGGTTATTTTTTTTTTCTGTTTGCAGACTGCAACTCTGATTTTTGGGTTTGCTTTTTTTCCTGGTTTGCATTTTGAAAATACCCTGGTGGTTCTTGGTGTCTCTGAGAACTTGGAGTCATTACCTTGTGTGGGTGAGTGTTGTGGTGTAGCTTTCATCCCCAAAAAAGCTGCATGCAGCAGGATTACTCTTTGAACCAGAGTGTTAACGGAGAGATTTGGGTCACATCCCTCACCCAAACGTGAGGCAGTCTGCTTGCACTTAGAATCAAGAACAAATGTTTGGTCTGGAGGTCAGTATTTTTGGATTCATAGTGCACTTAGTTGGATCAAGGTCTCATCTGGGGTTAAAATCAATATTGCAAATTGCAGCTTAAATGGCAAAGAATATGTTTCCATCCATGTAATATTTTAGGTACAGTAGTCTTAACGTATAACTAGGTCAGCTCCATTAAGATGTAATTTCATTAAGGGACCATAACTGCAACTGGAATTTGGCCACTAGATGATTTTTTTTTGTCTAAAACAACTGTTCAGACATGCATCACTCCAGGATGCTGCTCACTTGTGCTTGAGCACAGCAGCCCAGTGATCAGGCAGTGCACTCTGCCAGCAGGTCTGAAGGAAATCAGGAAAAAATATTTGTCTGGAGGGAATGCTTCTGGTTTTCAGCTGTCACAAGAATGAATACCTGTCAAAGCAGTGCAGCAAAGCACTTGAACATTTAACTTGGAGACCTTCAGTTTAATGCACTTGTACAGGTACATATGCAAGTGGCATGTTCAGCAGCAGAGCCTTCAGGCTCTCTTTCAAACAGGATGTGAGACAAAGCATCTGACTTTGAGGAGCTTTGCTTCACTTTTAACGTGGCAAATCTAAGCAGAGTTGACCATAAAAGACTTTTAAAAATCTTGGAATAAGGAGATGAAAGCATTGTTCAGGAGAAGGCACTTTTTCTGCATTCCTGCTGCCTAAGGAACACGTCAGTCCCCAAGCATGGTGCACATAGTAATCTCAAAGTCTTGAAAAAGGAGGAAGACTGTGGGATGGCTTTCATGTAATCCTCTGTGAGGATTAATTTCTCGTGCACAACAGCCACACTGAGCTTTGTAGCTGAGCGTGGTGCTGTTCACAAAGTGTCTCTCTGTCTGCTGGGCCTGCGCTGTGGCTTCAGTCCTCTGCCTCTCCTCACTGCTGAGCCACAAGGGGCTGTGCACAAACTGGGAGAGTTTATTTTGTCTTTCACCCCCGAGGGCATCACCCAGCACTTCCATGCTGCACAGAGCACAATCTGCTTCTCTCCACTCGCAGCACAGAGCTGGGGAGGACAAACAGCCAGAGCTGGAGGCAAGGAAAGAGCTCCAGCCCTCTCTTGGCTGTGGGGGCCTTAAAAAGCCCCAGCTGGCCAACAAGGATCTGCTCTATGTTTGTGGAGGAAGTCTGGGGAGAGAGGAGATCATAACTGGGCAGCAGCTGCTCTGGATGACTTGCTTCCCTGGAAACCTGGCGGCTCTCCAAGTCCAAATGTGAACAGGAGTTAAACTGCTGGGAGCATTCATTCCCCTCGCAGCCACCAGCCTGCTCTTCCCTCCCTGCTCCCAGCAGAAGGGAAGGATTCCCTGCCCAGGCAGCTCTGGAGGGTTCCTATTGCTGGCCGGGGTCTGGGTACGAATCACAAACAGGGTGGGACTGCTAGGAACACATCTCTGTTTGTTTTCCAGCATCAGTCTCATTCCATGGTGATGGCAATGGGAAGATGCCACCAGCTCACATCCCAGGCAGCAGACCAAGAACTTAATGCTACCACTCACTTTAAAAGTTTTTTGACCAATCAGACAAAGCAAAAGCACACTTGACAGTAGTTCCATCCAACCACTGTAAGCACACGTACCTTTGGTTAAAACAATGCTTGCTTATTTTAAATACAATATCTGCTTGTAAACCTTAAATCAGATACTGTATTTGACTTGTACTTGCACAGAGCTCCATTATTAAGCTTACAACTTCCTAATATCTCACTAGATAAACTTTTCTGTAGCTTAGGGAGTTATTCCAGCCAAGCTTTCATGCACAGACCATTGTTTTAGCTGTTCTTACTTTCTACATCTTACATTATTTTCCTGCTGACCAATCTCATGGCTGATGCTTAGCTCCAATCTCAGTTCTGCTGTCTCTGAGCCCTGCCTTTTGCAGCTTTCCCAAACCCCTCTGATTTTAAGGATTCCCACAGAGGTTCCTGCTGGCAGCAGAGGCAGGGCACACACCCAGGACCTGCTGCTGGTGGCAGCAAACGGGGACCAGGATTTTGGGAACAGCTCTCCCGTCTCCCGCGTGCCCTGCCACTGCACACAGCCTGACCCAGTCAGGAGCTTAGCGCTGCTTTTAGAGCTTTTTTTTTGGCGGCTGTATTGATATTTGGGGATTCCTGTTTACATGGGAGGCTTTCCTGTGAATTTCCAGCCATGTGTAAGCATGCTAGGGCAGCCTTCTGCTGCCTCTGGGTGGCTTGGATAGCCTCCCCTCCCTCTGCCCCTGGTTTTCCACACGATCACAATGTTCTTGGCAGCTTTTCAGGACTCCCCAGGTCATTATTGGGTCCTCTTGAAGCTGGAAAAATCAGTTTTATGTCCCTTGAATATTTATACACAGAATGTTTTAAATCTTCCTCTTTTAATAATGATTTAATCTGGGAAGTTTTTTTAAGTACCTTTTTAAATTGTCCTGTTTACGTCTTGCTGCTTTTTGTAACATTTGTGTTTTCACTTAATGTACAACATATATATTCCATACTACTGCAAAGAGGAAAAAATAAAATTTCTACCTGTTGGCAAGTGAAGAGGGTTAACCTGGATATGCATCAATATCTGCTGAAGAGATGCTGATGTTTATTTTGTCAAGATGCATAAAAAGGCAGCCTAAAATGAAACGAGAGTGAATCACAGAGCTGCTCTGTGCTTACAGGTTTTCTGCCTATGGGGGCAGCCACCACAGCAGCCCAGCCAGGTTTTTGAGGGTTTTCCTGCTCATCTGGGCCCTCTCTCTATTTTTGATTATCTACCAAAGCTTGTGGATAGTGCCAAATCAAACAGTGCAGCATCTCCATAAGTGTGCTCTTGGAAGCTAAGGAATTCAGCAGTGCAATGCCAGATATGAAAGAAGCAATTACAGTGGCCTTCCAGGAGTTTGGGTTTCATAACTTTAATCTTTGTGTAATGTATATTTTGAGGCTTCTTTTAGAGCTGTGCTTCTGCTTTATGTATGCCTTATCCACAAAATTTTAATCTATATGATCTTGCAAAAAACATGGGGTTTTTACTTGTTCTCTCCCTTTTTTTTGTTATTTTTCTTTTTTGGTGTTTGTTTGTTTGGGGCTTGTATGTTTGCTTTTAGTGTATTTTTGTTTGTTTGTTTGGGGTTTTTTTGTATTTTTTTTTTGGTTCTCAAGTGCCATACAAAGTTGGAATCCTGTTTCTGTGCACACAGGCTCTGGTAACTGAAGCTCAGTGTTGGGTGGTGAGGGGGAACCTCTGCAGAAGGAACCATAGCAGTGATTTTGAGTACAGAACACCAACTTTGCAAATATTGCTCACCCTGCTCAAGTGTTCAGTCCTTCTCAGCCAGTAACAACTAAAAAAATATCTGATGTGAAACCCTACAGGTTTTCATGCTTTAGACAATGAAATAAATTGATGGGGCAATGGCATTGCTTAGAATGAAAGTAAAAAAACCTTGGATTTCTCTCATTAATTGCACAATTGTGGGCACAATTTGAAATACAATTCATCTCACAGTGATCAGCCGTGGGGAACCTGCTCTCCATTTAATGTTCAGGGGCACAAAAAGGAGCTTTGCCCCAAATGAAGCTATTTTTAGATACACATTAGTGAACAGCCACACTCTCTCGGGGTCTAGAAAGCCAGAGTCCATTTGCAGTGATTTTACATGCTGCCTGCTTAAATTCCAGGTGAGGGGGGCAGGGAAAATCTAACTTGAAACTCAATTACAGCATGACAAGATTAGGGAAATAAATGAGCAAAATTGATTTTGCATTTACTGATCTTCCTTGTAAAGTTTACCCTTTTAACTTTTGTTATTTTCTCATTATTCTTAATTTTATTATTGTTCATTCTTCATTTTATTAGTTTTTTTAATTACTATTTCTTTTTTATTTACTGTTTCTTTATTCACTATTTACTATTTATTTTTATTTACTATTTCTTTTTATTTGCTATTTTTGTTTACTATTTATTTTTATTTATTATTTATTTTTATTTACTATTTATTTTTATTTACTATTTCATTTTTATTTATTATTTATTTTTATTTACTATTTATTTTTATTAACTATTTATTTTTAATTTACTGTCTCTTTTTATTTAGTACTTATTTTTTATTTATTATTTCTTTTTTAAATTTACTATTGCTTTTTATTACTATTTCTTTCTGTTACTATTTATTTTTTATTATTTTGTTTTTATTCTAAATTATTCTTGTTATTTTTAATTTTTAAGTCTAATTTTTAAAAAAAAATTCTAATTATTTTCTAATATTTTCTTATTTCTTATTATTTTTTCTTGATAAAGAAGCTATGGTTTATTGATGCCCAGATGCCCTAGACCTTCCCCACTGTGCCTGTTTGTTACATTTGTCACACCACTGCGTGCAGGAGGGGAAATCTTTTCTTTGAGTAGCTTTAATAAGATAAAACTTCTGTCTGTCTTCTGTGTTGCTTCTTGGAAAGAAACAACATTTTATACCTTGTGCCTTGGAATTTTGTACATTTGTACGCCGCAGTACTTGACTATCATGATAAATGCAAAAATGGTTGAAGATTTCCAGTTTTATGTGAAATTTACTGAAGTAGCTTTTGATGGCAGCGAGTGGTAAGAGCCACTAATTCAACCCCAAAAAATCCTTTTTTTAAATGGTACAGGGATTTTTTTCCCCTTGTTATTTCACTGTGCAGGCTCAAGTCTTCACTAGAGTAGATCAATAAAGAACTTGTTTGCATTAACAGGGCTGACATCACACTTGATGTAGGTGCCTGCCTCTATACAGAGGTCACTTGCACTGGAAATTCATGAAAGAAATCAAATATTTCACTGGCTTTGGTTGAATCTAGGGACAGCTTCAATGTGTAAAAAATTCCTCCTTTTCCCTCCAGGGACTTAGTTCTTAATTGTAGCTACAGCTCTGTTTTTTATAGTCCCTGTGAGGTTTGTAGGAATAACAACAACAACAATAATAATTATTATGATGATGATGTAATAATAAATAGTAAAATAATAATGTTTTTTAAATCCTACATTTCAGTTTATTTTTAGGCTTACTGCAAAAAGTCAGTCTATTTGTCTTGGCAGTTTTGCTTCACATCAGGACAGCCACATTTATTTCCCAGCTGTCCATTCAGAAGTGTAGGAGAGGAGGGGAAGGAACTGTTCAGCTCCTGAGATGCTGTCAGATGAAAGCTCAAGAGCACAGATCATATTTGGGGTAGCATTATTTTTTAACATCTCATTTTGCAATGAATTGTTAGGGTAGAATGAATTTTTAACATTTCATTTTGCAAGGATCACTTAAACATTTAAAAACCAGTATTCTGAGGAATCTTTATAGTTCTGTAGAAACCCAGTATATTTTTTACTCAGGTACTTCTAACAGGTGGGAGAGGTTTCTTTCATTTAATAAATTTATGTTTTAACTTGCAGTTTTGCTGAAAAATAAAATCTACCCACATGCACACATGGGCTGTGAACCAGGTGATATTTTCTAGTCTTTTCCAGACATTTTCTCTCTGTCCTGGAGAACTGGGATATAAAAGAGAAGTAAAAGTAAAATAATTCTACTTTGCTTTGGAAAGCAACCTTTTGTAATGTGCAATGCTATGTTACCACTTCCTTGGGAAAAAAAAAGCAAGCTATCTTTTACCTAAAATAAACTTTCTGAAATAACTCTCACCATTTGGGAAGCTTTCAACACATTGTGGGACAGAGTTTTTCTTTTTCTCTTCCAATAGTGCTTTGCACCATGCTGTGACTTGAACTTTATTTTCACATGTTGTGGGAGCATCTGAAATCCCTTGCCAATCCACCTTTCTCTCCAAATCCTTGGAACAAAATTGGCAGAAAAGCAGAATGTCCATAAAAGTGTCTGTCCTGGTGCCCAGCTCGGCTTAGACCCATGGCAGTGGGTTAAAATACATTTATACAGTAATTTTATATTTATGCAATGATTTTATATTTATATAAAATATATTTATACAGTAATTAGGGTACAATAATGGTAGGTGGCAAGAGAGGACAGGCTGCAAATGGAGTTTTTTGATATCATTTCCATGACAGAAATGCTGATTTTTTTACATCAGGTTTACAAGAAAATGGTGGAACTTCTGGTGGTGGAGGGACAGATCAATTACATTTTATGCTATAAAATATTTTGTCGGGTTTGGGTTTTTTTTAATTGCAAACTGGGTAGGAACTATGTAGGGGAAAATGCTTAGGAATGGAAGGAGAATGTAGAATCCAGGCATAACCATAAGCTGTGTGTGGTGAGGATGTTTGATCCCCAGTCTAGGAGTGGAAAAAATCTGTTGGGTTTAATCTGATTTGTGATAAATGCTAATGGTTCTCAACATTGTGCAGTTGTTTCTGCTGAAGCAGTTTAGGTCTAAGTGTGCAAAATCCTGAGCCCAGTGTTTGTGAATTCAGCAGTTCATGTGAGTAATCCAAAATAAGCTTACTCAATGGAGATGTTGTTATGGATTTTTTTCCCCTGAAATGTGAGTTCCTATTAACCCTAATTATGTTCAAAGATGGAAAAATAAATAAAAAATAAAAGCCTGGTCCTACAGTTCCAATTTCTTTGAATCAAGAACTTCATGGTTTGGTCTTGATATAGCAACAGTTAATGTTATAGGTTCTTGCATTCACCTTGAGCAATTATATGGTTTAATGTTTATGCAGCAAATTATTAGGTTTGGCAGTGACTCAGTCGTCAAGATTAGTTTTACACCAAATTGCTTGCAGATACCAAATGACAGGTTTTGTAATGAAAGGTTGCAATTATTTCTAATTTCCTCAATAGTAGTCACAAATCACTGATGCTGATGCTGCTGTTTGTACGTGGCTTTCTAGAATAAGATCCTGGTGTGTCTGCCTTACCAGTCTTCTGTTCTTTTTACAAAATTGAATAAATCAGGTGGAGTTATGAGTGTGCAGGAGAAAACTTCAGAGAAATTATTGCTGCATGATCAGGGTGGGCGTTTTGGGGTTGGTTCTTTGCAGCTTATTTAGTTCTTATTATCTGTTTTCCCTTGCTTGTTGATGATGTTTGTTGTTCTACATGCACCCCCTGTTCTGAATGATTGAAGTGAGCTGCAGAAATGAGTAATTAGCCATGGGACAGTGCTGCCCTGGTGTGAGCACTCTGCCCCTGGTTCTCAGGGCTCTGTGCATTCTGTGCTGCTCAGTGCAGCAAAAGCCAGTCTTCCCAAGCTGCTGAAATTATTCAATCCACAGAGGCTTATCACTTTGCCAAGCTCAAATAATCTCCTTATCGCAGTCAGTCTCACACAAGTAACACCATGACTTATCCTTACACTGTCCTGGCCAATATTAATGCATTCTTTCCAAAGAAAACAGCTTCTAATTGCCTAAGCTGAGTGTGAGCTATTGAGCACTAGGTACCACTGCCATTGCAAGTATTTAATGCCTTTCTAATACCCATGAGCATGGAAAAGGAAAAAAACCAAAACCACATAAAAGCCCCTTTGGTTTATTTTGGGTTTGAACAATTTACTGCACCAGCAGTGTCTGCAGTAATGCTAACTGGGATTGCAATGCAACTTTCTGATCATTGCTTTTGTTTAAGGTGCACGTCCAACTGCTTTTTCCCAGGGACAAAACTGCTGCCAGAGAAAGCACCTAAAAATCACACAAACTGCTCTTTTCACTAAATACTTGTTTCATCTTATCTAAAGGTTCTGGTCAAAGCTGTGTTAGCTGCTTACACCTGCGCAGGTGGATGGTGAGGCTCTTCTGGATTGTAGGAGCTTGTGATAAATCTTCAGTATGATCTGCCCGGAGCAGGGCACAAAGATGCTGAGAGGGCTGGAGCACCTCCAGAATTGGGGTTATTCAGTCTGGAGAGGAGAAGGCTCTGGGAGGAACCTTCCAGCAGCTTTGCAGTGCCTGAAGGGCTTACAGGGGAGCTGGAGAGGGACTGGGACAAGGGCATGGAGTGACAGGACAAGGGGGAGAGGCTGCACACTGACAGAGGGCAGGGTTAGGTTAGATTTTGGGAAGAAATTCCTCCCTGTGAGGGTGGGGATGCCCTGGCACAGGCTGCCCCTGGATCCCTGGAAATGTTCCAGGCCAGGCTGGATGGGGCTCTGAGGAACGTGGTGCTGTGCAAGGTGGCCCTGGCCATGGCAGGGGAATTGGAACTGGATGATCTTTAGGAAGGAAAAGTAGAAATTAAGACTGCTGCAAAAGTCTTCTAAGTCCTGCTCTATCATTCTTGCAATACGTATCAACATATTAAGAAAAATTTCTATTTTCCTCAAAAATTTGTCAGTGAAAAATGACAAGAGTATTATCCTTGTATAGATCATAGCAATTCTCTTGGGGTCAAGCTTCTTTAACTTTCAAACAATTCTCAGATGAAGAATAATAGAAAACAAGGTGACAACAGTAAATGTTCAATAAAAAAGCTGACTGTCCTCAATCAGTTTGGGTTTCTTTGTGCTCAGCTTTTATATTTGCAAATATGGCCAATGTTGATATTATTTGGTTGAAATAATTTGAAAATACTTTTATTTTAAGCAGTGCTTTTTAGTTTATTTTTACATGTGCACCAAGCATTTCCTCAGAAATTCACAGTTTTTTCTGTTGAGAGGAAAATTGTTTATATCCTTAAGTAAAGGGCTCGTCGAGTAGAGAAGCTGAAGATAGGTGTGACATTTCCCTGGGATGCAGTTTTTCTCTCAGATTTGGGATCCTCAGAGGGGAAGGTGAGACAGCCAATTCCTTCCCATCTGTGACCATCACTTATAAGCAAGAATAAACTTATCAACTTTGGTGTCTGCAGTGCAGTGCTGCTACACTGGAGTAGCATGGTCAGAAAATCTGTCAGTACCCTGGAAGTGACAGTGGTAGGCACTGATGACCAGACTACAGCAATTAGTTATTATCCTCTATTATTCTCTATTGTCTGATATTATTGTAATTATTATTGTTATCAGATTATTATTTATAACAATTATTATAATAATAATTATCTATTCTGAGCTATAACAAAGCCAGCAGTATGTATGTGCTAAACATGGTAGTGTAAGCAGTCTGGCTCTTTAGCACAACAGGATGAATTTTAGGAATGCATTAGAGAACCTGCCTCTTCCTGATGGAACAATAATCCCTTATTTCTCCCTGGGAAGGGAGAGAACAGCAAAGCATTTAACAGAATATTTTGGGGAGGAAGCAACTTTATTTCTTCAGCATATTTTATTTGCCCCAGGCTTGCAGTGGCAGCTCCACTCCAAGGCACCTTGGTGCTGTGCAGCTGATGTGAGACAAGACATTAAACATAAAATAGGTATAAATATATACATAAAATAAATCTAAAATAGGCAGGAAGGCTTGCAGCTGCTTGCAGGTGGGCTACATCTCCATGTAGGACCACTCTGAGTCAGTATTACCAGGTTTTTACAAGCATTTCAGGCCCTTTGGTGTTTTAATTTTTTTTTTTCCACTGTTGCCAGCTGGTTTCTGCTCCTACCTGCATTTACATGTGCAGTGCTCTAGCAGGCAGCCTCTGCTGAGGGTCAGGATTGAGTGTATTTGTCATTGTACTGCAAAGGGGGCAGTTTTACTCTCAGGTTTTTGCAATGTGGATTAGGTATAAAGCTGTCCAGAGCTATATTCTTTCTGTATTACTGTAATTTCATTTTTGGGCGAGTACTTTCCCCACTTCTCTCTGCAGTTTCAGTCAGCTGTTTATAAAACAATTTCACTTATAAGTCAATATCACCAGTGGGTGAGATGACATCTGTATGATTTTGAAAGTGTATATAGTAATCAACAGATATTTAATTATCCTGAATTTAATTCTCATTTTAATTACTTCTCAAATGCTATCTCAATTTTTGCCAGCTTCTCTTTGATATCTGCTTGGGCCAGGCAGAAATAGGGAGGTATCAGAAGGGAACAAAGCAGGATGCTGACTTTGGCCTTCCCATCACTTTGCTGTGTGCAGGTTTTGTTGCTGAGGATGAACACCTGTCACACAGCAGAGCTGCAAATACTGCAGAATTTTCTCTCTTAAAGCTGCATGGTTTCAATTATATTATTTTGTTTGAGATACTCAGTGACAAGAGGACTATGTCCTTCTAATGAGACTTCCTTTTAACAACTTTGCTCATCTCCAGAAGCACTAATTCCAAAGTATCAGACTTGTCTTAATCCAGAGATAAAAAGCTTTCTGAAAGGCAGCCTGCAGTTAAATTTTTTCTTTACTTTTATATTTTTGTAGTAGAATCAAACTTTCTAACATACTTTTGACAGCCTGAGTCATTTGATGGGGTCCTTCAAGGTAAAAGGGGCATGAAACATCACAGAAAAAGACTTCTTCAAAAACCCTAAACCTTAACCTTTGCTGGAACTATACTTCTTTTACTTCCCAAGAAGAAACATGTGCTTCAAAATGAAATATTTCTATCATGTTGTAATAAACTATTGTCAAATAGGGAAGAGGTGTAAATTGCTCAACAAGTCTGTTGTTTTTTAAAGTCTGCATTGGGGAAGGTCCATAACACAAATGTTAGTTGTTTTTGGTTTTGTTTTTTTTTTCTGTACTCTATTCTTTGATCCAGTTTGTTCCCAAATCTCTCCTCTATAAGAAATACTACTCAGGGCTTGTGTTTAAGTCATAAATTATGAAGAGAATTCGTAAAGGTGGCTTGAATTATGCAATTATCGGGGTCCACCATCTGACAATTAAACTCACACTAATGTGTTTGATTTCAAACACCAAACCTGGCAGCAGATCCCAAAGCTTCACTGCAGCTCTGGCAGGAATTAAATCTTGATCCCATTGCTGTGAGTGGGGATTGGCTGCATTGATGTCACTGCTCAGACTCTGAGCTAATCATTATCAGCCATAGCATCTGCTGCCTTTTCAAGCAGAAGAGCGACAATTACAGAAGTTCTTTTAATAAAAGGGAAATTATGTGAAGAAAATCTCTACGACAACTGTGGCAGCTCACCTGAGTGTGCTAATATGCATATCAAGAACTATTGATGACTGTGTGAAATAACATTGCCCTTAAATGGAAACTAAGGAGATGAGAAGTGTACTAATCTATCATTAAAGGAAAATGAAACTTCAGAAGAATTTATGACAGCTCCCCTAGCTCAGTGTAGCCTTGTGGCACTTGTTAGGAGAATTAATCAGGAGAGGCGTAGGGGAGGTGACAACAATTATCAGGTGTGGGGCAAGGTCGTTGAGAAAAATGTCTAATTCAATTA
The DNA here is from genome assembly GCF_901933205.1 of Camarhynchus parvulus. Taxonomy (NCBI): domain Eukaryota; kingdom Metazoa; phylum Chordata; class Aves; order Passeriformes; family Thraupidae; genus Camarhynchus; species Camarhynchus parvulus. The sequence continues at coordinate 1,405,144 of NC_044575.1, read as the reverse complement.
GAGAGCTGGCAGGTGACACGAGGAACTTGAGAAGGGTTTAGGGACACAGCTGGCATGGACTGGGCACCAGGCACTGCAGCCTGCTGGGCAGCAGGGTGGGCAGGCAGCAGTGGGCTCTGGAACCCTCTAGAAGGGTGTGAGCTGTAGGAAATGCTGAAAACAAGTGTGAGAGGGGACTCTCTGTGCTCACCAGCCTGTGAGGTGACACAAAATGACAGAGTGGCTAAAACAAGGGGTTTGGGACTCAAATGCCTCACTGTTAGCTCAACAATGATGGAGGAGCGTGTTTGGAGGCTTTTTGTCAGGAGCAGGATGGGACTGCTGGGGTGCATTCCTTGAAATTCATTGCAGCATCAGCCTCATCACATGGCTGAGACAACAGAAAGATGGCAAAACTCACAGACAGCCAGCAGCAGCCAAAGATTTCTGTGTTACAGAGCATTTTAAAAACATTCTAGCCAGTGGCACATTGCTAAAGCTTACAGACAGTTGTTCTAGCCAGTCCCCAAAAGCACAGGTGCACCTGCTGCACACAGTGCTGGCTTGTCTGCCTTCTATTAACAGTAAAATATACCATTCTTATTACCATTACCATTATTCTACTATTATTACCATTACCATTATTCTACTATTATTACCATTACCATTGTTCTATTATTGTTACCATTACCATTGTTCTATTATTGTTACCATTACCATTATTCTATTATTGTTACCATTACCATTGTTATATCATTATTACCATTACCATTATTATATTATTATTATGCACAATACTCCATTATTAAGCTTAAAACCTTCTACTATCTTGCTAAGCACATTTTCCTGCAGTCTTAAGGTCTGTCTAAGCCAAGCCTAAAACTCAAGCTGTTGTTCCATGTCCTTGCTTGCTGTGCCATTGTAACGTTTTCTGCTTTCAGACTTTGCAGCTAGCACTCTGCTCTTTCTGTCTCTAGGGCCTGCTTTCCCAGCTTTCTAAAAATCTTCTTATTTTTACCATTTCCCCCAGAAGAGTATCAGCAGCGAGCTGTGTGCCACCAGGCTGAGAGTTGGTTGGGCAGGAAATAAACCTGTTACATGGTCTGACAGAGCACTGTGAGAATTGGGTGGTGGTGCAGAGATTTAATGTTCCACAAAAAAATGGGTGAAAAATGGAGAAATTGGTGGTAGGGCCCAATTTTAATTCAGTGTGAGAGTGCTGGTTTTCTTTAGCAAGTTGCTACAGAAGGAATAAAAGGCAAACTTCTGCTCTGGTAAGCTGTGAGTACATAATAAGGAGCTGCTCACAGAGGAAACTGCTCCTTGGTTCATCCTTTGATTAATTTCAAATTAAAGAGAAATATATCTCAGACTGGTTTTGAAGAAATGATTTAAAGACATCAAAGTAAAGAGCTATTCATTGGAGTCACTTGGCCTGTAAAACTCAGAAACCTCTCTACTTTTGGTCTAAAAAATGTTTGAAATTTGCATCTTGAGCCAGAGGGTACAAACTTGTAAGGGAGGTTTTGAGGCCCACTTTTGTGGTGTTAATCTGGGCAGTGATCTGAAGGATTTTGAAGGATAAAAAGCCACTAGAATTTAGGAAAGAAGCCAATGAACAGAGGAAGAGGTCTGGTGTGGGTAGGAAAATTGTCTGGTAGGTGTGATGTGACAAGTGCCAAAGTCAAGAGAGAAAAAAACCCAGTGTCAATCAATGGTAAATAGTGCCTTTTCTATTTTTTTAAAGAAAAGGAGTTGCTTGAGAGAAATGGGACTTGTGTTTAATTTAAATGACATAGAAATCAAGGTTAATCTAGTTTTGGCCAAACCCAGTTGGAGTTGGGTGATTGGTGGTGGGGGTGTCAAGGAAGCAACACATTTCTCAATGAGAATAGAAAGTATGAAAATATAATCTGAGGAAAGCCAAAATGAAATGAAAACTTGGAAAGTACAATATGAAAAGTTGGCAGGGAGAAAGAAGGGAAAAGAAAAACCTGAATAAGTCTTTAAAAAGGGGGCATGTGAAACTGTGGTTCCTGTAGTTCCCTTTTATTTTTATAGACTGGTAAAATTGCATATGGTGCCAAAAGCCAAAAAGTTAAAGTTTTGTGTAAGAAGTGCACAAAACTTTATGGAGGTGAAGATTTGCCTAGGGAACTGTTTCTTTTTCAAGATTTAGCAATCAGGAGGTAAGGAAGATATTTAGAAGAAACAAAAACTTCTGGAAATTTAAAATTTGATAGCACACACTGAATTTACCAAAAATAAATGATGCCACATCTCTCTGATGAATTAGATTATTCATGTAAATTATTTTTATTTATACCTAGCTTCAGTAAAGGAAGGAATAGAGGTAAATAGGAGAAATCATGTAAAGTAGCTGAAGAATTCTATAATGTTCTAAAAGTAGAAACTTTGATTGGAAATTTCTTTAAAGGCCACCCATGAATCACTGTTATAATAACACTGGGGAACAAAAAAAGCAGGTACAGCACAATTAAATTATGAAGTCATTGTTATTAAGAGATTGGCTTCATAAAGAACAAACTTGATTGAGGATAATGGGAATGGGAAGTCATTTGATGCCACAAAGCATGATGCTATGCTTTTAAAAGTAGTCATAAGGATTTCTTTTGCAAGGTCTGAGCTGATCAGTTGAACAAAACAAAAAGAAAAGGATCCCAGGGCAAGGGGGAGCTGAAGGGAAGCAGGAGTTGGGTGTAGCTGCAGAATTGTTTCTAAAAGAAGCTGTAGGAGAGCAGGTGAGCTCTTTACCAGTTAAAGAAGTGAACACCTGGCAAAACAAAACCCTTTTCCTGCTTAAGAGAAGGGGAAATATTGCCACAAAGGCAAGTTGTGTATCACCTGGCCTTAGATGCAGGTATTTGGGCTGGAAATCCCTGAGGAGATCTCTATCCTTGGAGGAGGGAGATGCCAGAAATGCTGTTTGATGAGAGAAAAGGGAGAAAGATGCCAAGGTGCTATTAAAATGAAAATTATTAATTTATAAACCAGATTGGATGATGATGTGACTCAAGCTGAGACTCAAGCCTGGCTTAAAACTGGTCTCAGGATGTGCTCCTGATTCATTTCTGCAGCTTTCTGCTGGGAAGCCTTCAGTTTTTCTGCAGTCACTGGGCAAGCATTAATTCACCCTGCTGCTGTGCATTAGCAAGCAGTGGCTGCATCCCTGTGCTGAAATGTTTTAGTGCTTTTCTGTGATTATGAATGAGGGTACATTTATACATAAACTGAAAAAAAAAATAGAAGTGAATATATATTACAAAACCGACAACTAATATTTTTTTACTGCATTTAGTAAATTAAAAGTGTGTATGCTGGTGGTAGGGAATTAACACACATGCTTCATCCTCAAGGGGGAAAAAAAATGCAAAAATGAGCTATGAAGAATAACCTGGGGTGTTTTGGGGGTATGTTTTAGGAGGCTGAATATTTATCATGAGAATTGGATCTCCAGTGGGATTTATGAGTGGGGTAAGAGTTAGGAATTGCCTGTGAAACCCCATGCAGCTGGACTGTTTGTCAGTGTATCTTTGTAAGAAATCTTTAAAACAAGGAGCCCATCTACCAGAAAGTCTTTTCACGTTTCTTTGCACGGAATTGTCACGAAGCTTTGACTCTAGATAAGGGAATTATAATGAAATAAAGGAAACATTGTTTAGATGTCAAAACGGATTTGAAGTGTGACACGTGTGGGAAGAAAGAAACCACAGAAAACTGGGTGTTGGCTCCTTGAAATTTACCTATGTAATGTGATGACTGTGGATTGTCTAGGAGAATCCATCCCTTTATGGCTGCTGCAATCAACTGTTTTATTGACCTTTCTAACTTTCTGTTTTAAAGAGTATTAATATTAATGGCACATAAACAAATAGTGCAAAAAGAAAAAGAAAAAGCTTAGGAGGTATTTATTTGTAATTAAGTTGATATTCACTCTTTCTGCTTTTTATTACCATTCTTGCTCAAATTTCCTATTAAGTGTAAGAGTAGATATGGAAATATTTTAGAGCACCCATGAAATAAAACACTTTTTACATTATTAACACAATATCTAGTTTACTTAGGTGATTAAGATTTGCTTTGATACAAATAAGAACTTGTCCCACACTGTGTCTGTGACTCAATACTGAAATATTTTGGTGTGACAACATTTAATGATATTTCTCCTAGTTACTGGCCCATAAACAGAAATACATCCTCTGTCTCTTACACACAGATTTGTGTATGAAAAGAGTTAAATGATGAATAAGCATGTTGTAAAATACAGGTACAAATTTAAGGCATTGTGCTTATCTTCTAATATAGCCAAGCATTTGCATAATCAGGATCATATCAGCTTCACAAGCAATTAATCAGAATGGTATCAACTTCAGAGGGAATGTATGGAATCCTGATGTCAGCTCTGACAGCTGCAGAACTGGCTCAATCTTTTGGGTTTGATGTGCCTTTGTGGAGAATTCCAGAGTGTGATAATGACAGTGAAAATCAGCTCCTGTAACTCCACTTGTTCTCTCAATAATCTTGTTCAGTTCTGTATAAGCTATCAGTAATTTTTTAAGTTTTTTTTTTCTAACTCTCCAAAGCCTTTATAAAATGGTTTAGGAGTAGCAGATGTATAAAGTGGTTTAGGAGTGTGCACACATGTTTGTGCTGACAAGGCTGAGAATCTGAAGTGGGGCAGATGAGGGTCTGTGTTACCACAGCCATGGCACTGCAAAGCCAAGCCTTTATTTGGTCCTTTTGGTTTTTTTGCCATTTTATGCTCAAAAATTATTCCTCAAAATCAGGATCAGCATTATCTTCTTTCACAGACATTACCCAGAAGCAAAATTTTCTTTTTCCAAGAGGATTCCCAGGGACAATGTGCCAATACTGAGTGATCACAGCGTGGGCATGGCCTGCCTGCTTGGTGACAGCAATGTGTCACCACTTAGAGCCTCTGCAAGCTGGCACTGACTGAGGGAGCCATTCTCTGACAGCTGACAGTTGTATAAACCAAGTTCATGCTTTGCTCAGCCCCTGACAAGCGCCTGGAATTCCAGAAGCCACTGTGGTGGTTATCACCGACTGAAATGCTTCTGTGGGTAATCTTGCACTGAAACTCAAGAATGAGCGAACTATAAGGGCTTAGCTATCCCTTTGCTGCTACAGTTGTAATTGCCCTGCTCTCTGCAGCTGAAGGCACCCCAAATGGATTGATAAAGACTCGTGGAATTCCAGCTTTAGCTCTGTTAGACTCATGGGAGTGTCTCTCCCTTTATGATTCTTTGTCTTGAGTTTTTTTAGTGTGAGCTCGCTGGCCAGAGGGAGACCCTCATGAGGCTCCATGGTGATGCAGGAGCAGACCCTGAGTGAGCTGTGGGTCAGGATGGGAGAAGGATTTGCCTCCAGGCATAGTCTGAGGGAGAAAAATCTTTCCCTCTGCTGTGCTCGCTTGTGAGAGGAAATAATCCTCCTTAGCAGAGGACCCACCATTATAGGACCCACACACACACACACTCTTCCGACACTATGAGGTGACTGAAATGTTAAAGGAAAGCTTAAATTCATTTCTTTCACTCAGCCCTGGGCCTTATCTTTGTGAGGAAATGTGAAAGGGCAGCTCTAATCCCCTCTCTCCAGGTGTGCATTGCCATGGAATGAAATGATGCCACGCAAGAGCATGGCCTCTGTGGGGACACCCAGGGAGCCCACCCCACAAAAACCCCAGGGCTCTTGCAGGAATGGCACAGAGCTCACACCAGCAGCGTGGGAAACCTCCCAGCAGCAGCAAGAGTTGTGCTTAAACAGCAATATTTGTTCTTAAACAGCAGTATTTGCATTTAAACAGCAGTTTACAAAGTCAGCTCCTGCAAGTCAGAACTCCGAAAGGAAGGGCTCAGTAAAGACGTGGGTTTTGATCAAAGGAATAATAATTTGAGATGGTTGTAAATAATTTGGAGCAGAATGTGCTGTCAGTGAGCCAAGCCTGCTCAGGAAGAGCTATGGTTGCACTTCGAGGGTGATTCCCCACAAGCCCTGTGTCCTGGTTCAGAGCAAATTTGGGAGAAATCCTGTCAGCCCCAGGACCCGCTGTCACACAGCCCAGGTCTTTTTGCCTTCCCTGTGCCTGGCTGCGGCAGGGATTCAGCCCAGGCTGTGGGGCCCTGCCTCTGCCCTCCCTAAGAGCTAAAGTAGCTCCGTGTACTTTAATGGTGTCAATCCTGATTTACTGTGTCACAGCTGAGCTTGTAATCTGCCTCTGAAATAATAACTTGATGCAGACTTGAGTGAAAAAAAGGTCTTGTGTAAAATCAGGGACATGCTTTTGGTAAAGAAGAACTGTGAGAAAATTTTTTTTTTTGTTAGTTTTTATTTTGTTTTTTTTTAAGTCTCTGGTTAAAAAAAACCAGGGGTTTCATTTGTCAGATGGGTTTGTCACATCAGAGTAAAGTGGAAAGAAAAAGCCAGTAAATAATACTTTGGGCATTGTGGAACTAAATGTAAACAGTGTATTGTTTGTACCAGTGAAATGCGTGGCTTTTTCAGCATCAGGCCACTTCTGATACACTTGTGTTGGTATCATTATCCTGGGGTAGGAAGTAGTCATTTTTTTATTCCCTTTTGGCATCCATGGGATTTAGAGATGAGCCATTGCCCTTCTGGATACCTAATCCAATTCTGCAGCTTTTGGTTTTTCCAGTAAAACATCAATAATTTTATATGTTTCTATTGTCTAAAGCGGTTTTGTCTTGATGAAAGACATTTTAAGTGGGCAGTGTTTCAGAACGAGACCTCTCATATGTAGCTTGTCATTACGTGTACAATACGTAAGTAAATCTTATCTATTAAATTAATGAGAATGTGGGGAGAAGGAAATATTTTTGATCAGTGGTAACCAAACTCTGAGAATGGGGACGAAAAAAAAAGATGTGCAAAGAGCTTCAAAATACAGCACGGCATTGTTTGCAAAAAGCCTGCTGTTTCCTTTATGTCTGACTGATCCGTGCCAGAAGCCCTCTTGAATTTCTACAAGAATAGAGCTTCAGATCATCTGCATTCAGTGCCAGAGTCATGGCCCTGGAACCGATAATTGCCTCTGACAGGATTTAATTACCTTCTGCAGGACCTTTTCTCTGTTTGATTGGAGACCACCCCCCGCTCCGATCAAACCAGACAGTAATAACACGCCGTGGCGCCGGAGCCAATCCCGCCAGCGGCCGCCGCCGTGACCTTGGCGAGCCCGCGGCGAGGGGCGGCCACCGCGGCCAGCGGAACGGGGCTGGGGCTGTCACCGTCACCGCAACGGGGCTGGGGATGGGGATGTCACCGGAACGGGGCTGGGGCTGTGACCGTCACCGAAACGGGGCTGGGGCTGTGACCGTCACCGCAACGGGGCTGGGGATGGGGATGTCACCGAAACGGGGCTGGGGCTGTGACCGTCACCGAAACGGGGCTGGGGATGGGGATGTCACCGCAACGGGGCTGGGGCTGTGACCGTCACCGCAACGGGGCTGGGGCTGTGACCGTCACCGCAACGGGGCTGGGGATGGGGCTGTCACCGAAACGGGGCTGGGGCTGTCACCGTCACCGCAACGGGGCTGGGGCTGTCACCGAAACGGGGCTGGGGCTGTCACCGTCACCGCAACGGGGCTGGGAATGGGGATGTCACCGCAACGGGGCTGGGGCTGTCACCGTCACCGAAACGGGGCTGGGGCTGTGACCGTCACCGAAACGGGGCTGGGGCTGTCACCGTCACCGAAACGGGGCTGGGGCTGGGGCTGGGGCTGTCACCGAAACGGGGCTGGGGCTGTCACCGTCACCGCAACGGGGCTGGGGCTGTGACCGTCACCGAAACGGGGCTGGGGCTGGGGCTGTCACCGCAACGGGGCTGGGGCTGGGGCTGTCACCGTCACCGCAACGGGGCTGGGGCTGTGACCGTCACCGAAACGGGGCCGGGGCTGGGGCTGTCACCGTCACCGCAACGGGGCTGTCACCGTCACCGTCACCGCAACGGGGCTGGGGCTGGGGATGTCACCGTCACTGAAACGGGGCTGTCACCGAAACGGTGCTGCCACCACCAAAACGGGGCTAGGGCTGTGACCGTCACCGAAACGGGCTAGGGCTGGGGCTGTCGCCGTCACCGAACGGGCCTGGGGCTGTCACCGAAACGGGGCAGTCACCGAACGGGGCTGGGGCTGTCACAGAAACGGGGCTGTCACCACCAAAACGGGGCTGCCACCGGAACGGGCCTGGGGCTATCGCCACCACCAAAACGGGGCTGTCACCGAAACGGTGTGGCCACCGAAACGGGGCTGGGGCTGCTACCGAGGCCGGTGGGATTGTCACCGAAATGGGGCTGCCACCGAGCCGGGGCTGGGACTGCCACCAAGCCGGGGCTGCCATCGCAGATCAGGGGTTGTCACCGAGCCGGGACTGCCACCACGGAGCCAGGGCTGTCTCCGCGGGGCTGGGGCCGTCACTGCTCCGGGGCTGTCAGCACCGAGCCCAGGGCATCCAGCCCTGTGTCCCTTGGTGTCCCTCCAGGGTGGCACGGCAGGCTCAGGGGACCCTCCCGGGCTGCCCCTCTGGAACCCACCCGGGTTGTGCGAGCTTGTGGGACAGCCTGGCTGCTTGGTCTGCATCGAGCTGGCCCTGTTTGGGGTATTAACTTAATGCCTGCAGTCTCTAGATTATTTAGATTTAATACAGGGTCTAAATGTACGTTTCTATATTATTTAGATTTAATATAGAGCCAAAAAAGTGTACTCTATTCTTCAGGAAAGAAAACCCAGCAGTGGGCTCTTGGAGACCTTTGGAGTTGAAATAGCTGCAGGACTTAAGAGAGTGGTAGTTTTTAGCAAGTGTTTTCTCCTTCTCAGAAATGAAGCAGTTTTGCCTGTCTCTCATTCAGCAGCTGAATGTCTTGAGAGCGTGAGTGCTTGGAGAGTTTAAGCTGGCCCATCAGGTGTGCAGAGCAGCCACAGCCCTTGGCCTTGGTGCAGGTAAAGGCTGGGCCCTGCTCCGGGGATAGGTCCGGCCTAACTTAGCGCTGTATCTGCTGCTTTCTCCATCTTCAACGCCAGGCAGCAGGATGGAAGGCGGGGGTGCTTCGGTGTCATGGCAACTTGCCCAGCTCTGGCGGGGCTGTGCACGAAAGGCAGGGCCGGAGGAACTGCATCTCGCACACATCATCGCCCCCGGCAGCAGCGGGGGTGCTGCTGCGGGCCCGCGCCCCCAGCATGCGCTGGGAAGAGCAGCATCGCTCTGCCCGGCATCCCAGCATCGCCCCTCGCAGTCTGAAAAGGAGAAACAGGGAAAGGGAAGGCTGACAGAGCTGCAGGAGCGGCGTTAGTTGAACAAACAAAAGCACAGCGGTGGGGGGAGCTTGTACAGTTCTTGTACAGTTCTGCACCCCTTTGTGCAAATGCCTTGTCTTCATTTTGCTGCTTACCCCGTTTTACCCTTTTCCTAGGCTGCCATATAACTGATGTTCCTAGATGTTTCCATATGCTCTCAACAGGAATTATGGTGTTGTGAGGCTTTCCTTATCTCCAGACTCATAAACTTCCATAGGAAGGCACTGTTTGGTGAAAATAAGTAAATAAGTGTTTTTACAAGGCAGCATGTGTGTGGGACTGGTCTAACCAAAGGCCAGTTTAACTGAGAGTGGTTTCAGCTTTCTGTGGATGGTCTGGCAACAGAGCAGCCTCTGAGGCGAAGAGACATTAGAAAGAGAAATGTGAATGTGTGACTTTTAAAAATTTTCTTCCAAACCCCTGCTAGCATCTAGCAAAGCCTGCAGGCTGCTTGCTTAGCCGGAGATGGCAGAAATGCTCCCAGCTGCAGTGCCAAAGCTCTTCCCCGTTCCCAAAGCAAAGCTCTGAGAGGATCAAACAGACAGTGATCTGAGCACAGGTCCCCACAGAAACACGAGGGAATATCCACTAACCCCAACTCTGGAAAATTTTTAATTTCCAGAATGGACAAAAATAGTAAGAGAATAAACCAGAGCGAGAGTGTGGGTGTTGGAGGAGGGTGGATGGAATCTGAGGCAAGTTGCATTTTTTTTTTTTTTTCATTTGCCCAGAGAGATTCCACTGTGAGCATGTAATGGTTTTCACTGAGGCACTGTATTATTTTAAGGTAAATCTGCTGACTTCAGAATGCATAATCAGTTTCATGATCGTAATAAATTATATCACGGTCATCTCTGGTGGGAAAATGGAAGGAAACACACAAACCAAGGGTGCCAGGACAGCTAGCTGGTTAGGATGCTAGCTTGGAAACCATGTCTTTCTTGCTTTTTAAGGAAATAATTTCAAAAGCATCTGGGTCAATTAAAAGCTCATTCTGAAAGCTTTGTAGGCATCCACAATTTAAATCTGTCTGAAAGATACTTCTGAAATTGTTGTTGCAGTTCAGATCTACAGCTGGAAAATTGGGCACTGCAGTACTTCTTGCGAAGGTGATGTGTGAATAAAATACATTTGAAAGCAACTGAAGCCAAATAGAAGCTCTCTGAGGAACTGGGATAGACAGCCAGCCAGCCAGCCTACACAGGCTGTGGCACTGGGAACATTTATTCACCAGCAGCCACAGCTTAGGCGGTTCAGGCATCTACCCCCTTCCTGGCAGGTTGTTCCCAGCTCTCGCATGTGCTGCCACAACTGTTTGCACAGCAGTGCAGAGAGCTTGATCAAGGAACAGATCCAGCTGGTAAAAGATAAAATACATGCTGACTGCATGGCAACACAAACGACTGTGCCAGCCAAAACACTGCTTGGCACGTGGAGCCCAAGGAGGGAGGATGGGAGCTGCTTCAGCAACCTGCTGCCAAATGCAAAATCTCAGTCCCTTTTTATTTTTCAGGCACCTTAAATGTTGATCTAGAACGGTAAAAGTCGTGTTCTAATGTGCAAAAAGAGCATGGTCTGATGAGACACCTGGAAGATTTTTGTTAGTGATTTCTATATGAGGAAAGCTGGCTCTGTGATTTATGCATTAAAAAACAGAAACAAAATGAAACTAAAGTTTTTTTAACAAGGGAAATAGCTCACAAAAAATATTACTTAGAAGTCATACTGTTATATTTTGATTGGGGACTGTCGCCTTTAAAAAAGGCAGCTATAATTTTTTTATAGCTTTCCTTAGAAACTTGTGTTATGTGTCTTTTCCAGCATTACTTTTTAATTACCCCTGCCCAATTGTGAGATAAATCATGGTTGCATTACCCTTTTCTATTTGAGATAGAGATCCTCATACTGTAGGTTTGTCTTTCCAGGCTTCAGTGGCGGTACGCTAAAAATGAATTTCATCTACTCCATGTGGCACAGGTTGTTTAACAGGAAAATGTTTTTATTAGAAGAACTGGGTTAAGGGTCCATCTGGAACCAATTGAATCCTCTAATGGCCTAACCCTCTATTTCTAGAGGGAGAGAGGAGAAAAAGCAGAGAGCAAATCCAGGCTAACAGTGTAGTTCTGCAGTGTGAATTTAAGAACTTTCCCCTTTGCTCCCCCCAGCCTCTCATTCCAGCTCTCTAGCTGTAATTTGCCACGTCTTCAGCTTTGTGCATACAGCTATTTTCATGACTTGCTGTAAATTACACTCTTCAAATAACTGCTGTTAAAAGTCATCATCAAAAAAAGGATGGGGGGGGGGGCACTTAAATGGGGCAAGTGAGGGAAGAGTGAATTGTGCTGGGAGAAAGGAAATGGGTCTGAGGGAAGCCCAGGGCTGCCTCAAGCCCCTGTCACTTGAAGCAGCCAGCCCATGTGCCATTTAATTACAGGCTCAGCCACGGGCTTGGGTGCTCAGCAGCCCTCTTCACATAATCCAAGTAGCCCTGCACCTCCCAGGCCAGCATGCATTGGATATCTATGGATATATTCATCCATATTTGAAGCACTGGAAAAATGGAAGGCCTCGTGTTGCAGCTGGGTTCAATGTCCAGTGAGGATCCCAGATGTATTTCTGTTATTCCAAGTGGCTTTGACTGAGCTAAAAAAGAAAAAAAAAAAAAACTAAAAGGAAAACATTTGCAATAACATTTCTTTAAAAGGAGTTCATATTAAAAAAAGGCATTGAGGCAGCAATTGTCCTGATGTTACGTTGTTTATAAACCCAGAATTTAGGCTTATTTATTTTCATCTTCTGGCACAATGTTAAGCAATTTCTTTCTCAAGTGCAGAATGGCCTTTTAGACATCAAATGCTTGCTACTTGTCCAGGACAAAAAGGGCTGCAGCACATACATTAATGTATGTCCTGGGATTCTCCATGCTTCTGATCATATTACTTCTTGAGTTTCCTAGCAGAAAGCAAGAGTCATTCTGGATATATATCACCCTACTTGTCTTGGCCAAAAACACCTTAAATGTTTGTTAGTGATAGAGAAAAAGTGATATAGAAAAAAAATTCTCCCAAAGGAAAATAATTTTCCTTTCTGAAGCTGGCCATTGAAAACATTTTATTTCCAAGGTTGCGTTATTAACTCGTATCAGTTTGGACTGATAGCAAAATGTAGAAAAATAATATTATGTTTCTAATAGCAAAAAAAACCAGCTAGGAAGTCTGAAGCTGTGAATTTCGTGTGGCTCAGGTTCCTTAGCACCACATCTCTGGCAGAAACAATATAGGGTAGAGCACAGTGAGAGGAAATGAACACAAAAAGTGTTGATTGTGTAATATTAGTGGATGCATTCATGTGTGTGTTTGGGGAGGAGATAACTGTGCAGTTCACTGCTAACCTCCTCTGCCTAAATTCACCGTGCGGTTATTTGAAATACCTTATGGAAAAGATAAAATCCTAAGTGCAAAGAGCCTAAAAAGGCATCCACAGTGAGAAACTGTACCCAGTTGATTATTCAGCTGGCAAAATGGGAATTTCAAGTTGCATAGACAGCTAATTGTGGCCTGCCTGTGGAATGACAGGTCTATAATTTTTAGTTTTGTGCACATTCAAAGCCAGTCACCTTGACACTTAACAGTCCATTATCTGCTGGCCACCAACCATATGATGATATTCAAAGAGTGACAGGTCTTTTCCATTACAGAATGATAAAATGCACTTTGCTTTATTTGGATAAAGCTGTCTTCAGAGACAGCACAAACTAAGTGCTTATCTGATCCTTGCATGCAACAATGACACTGAGACACCTTTTACTCCACAGGGCTAACCTGGTTTTTGTTGGATTTTATTTTGTTGTTGTTGTTGTTGTTTTTCTTTTGGGATAAAGATGAGTGAAATTGGTATTCCCAGTATTGTTTTCTAGGAGAACAGACAAGCTGGCATTCATATCTATGATTTCGTTCAGTATTAAATGAGACAGATTGCAGGAAGCATTGGGACACAGGTCATGCAACTACATGATTCATAATCTAAAGAGAAACGTTTGGGGTTTTATAAAGAGTCTGTTTTCAGCACGAATACAGAGAGAGGTCAAAAAACACGTCCCAGGATACTTTGCTATCAAATAACAAAAAAACCCCAACAAATCAGGCTGAGACTTGGCATTTGATTGCAGCTCAGCCAAGGGGCTGGATCCCATAGCCAGGGGCTCTGGGGGAGGTGAAGGTGTCTGTGCCTCTGTCCCTTGAGGCTGGGGGCTGCAGGAAAAGCACAGCTGGGAGGGCAGGCAGGGCTTGGAGCGTGTTCCTCAGCTCAGGGGTGATGCAGGGAGGGCAGGGAAGTGTTGCAATTCAGGACATCCCTCTGGCTGTCCTGGATTGCCAGGACCCCTGCCAGGGGGCTCAGAGACCCTGGCACAGAGCCCAAGATGCCCCTGTGGGTTTGATTATGACTCATGGAAAAAATTACCAACCTTACATGAGGATCTGCAAGCCACAAAAGTATAAGTAGAATAATAGTTAGTTTGTCACAGGGTGAGAAATAGATTTTTGGGGGTTTTTAGAATGGGGGTTCAGGGGGCAAGATGGAGGAATCTGGGTGTGTCCAGCCTTTCTCCTTCTTCTTCTTGGCCTCCATCTTCTGCTGTGATGTTGGCACTTTTAGATTAGTTTAAGGTAGAAGCTCACTGTCTAACATAGGTGGTGGTATTTGTGAACCCAGGGTTCCTCTGGTGCCCTGGAGGGTCCCCGGCTCAGGTTGGCAAAACCCTTTTTTTTTTCCTTCTTGTTTCCTTTTCTCCTTCTTTCATCTTCTGCTGTATGGTGGACTTTCGTTGTTTGGTCTCACTTCTAACATAGGTGATAGGTATTGGGAAGTTATTGTAAATAATGCACACGTAGTTTTTAGTACAAAAAGAAACTGCCCTGGGGGGGGGCAAAGGCCTCTGACTGTCCTGCTGAATGGACCTCGGCTGGACAGGAGAAAGAATTTTATAGATAAGGTACAATAAACAACCTTGAGAATGAGAATTGAAGAGCTCTGACTCCTTCTTCAACTGCCTGCCTGGGACAAGAGACTTTCTGACACATCTCAGGGTCACTCTGAGCAGCTACAGCCCCGAGAGGGAAGCTGTGCAAAAGCCACAGTGGGCAGGGGAAGCCTCTTCCTGCTGTCCCACTGGACAGGAAAAGCCATTCCTTCAATTGGAGCATATATGTTGACAATTTGAGCATATTTATACGAGTGTATCACAGACAGTTTGAGCACAGGAGCTTGCAGCTCTCCAGAAGCTCACGGGAGATGGGCCCACAGCAGCCACGAGCTTGGTTTTGGCCTCAGCACCAGTTTCTGCGCCAAACCCTTCTCCCCGAGTTTCACTGATTTATTGCTGAATGTCAGTTCTTAGCTGTGAATTCTGAATGTGCCTTTTGAATAGCTGTTCTTAAACTGTTCTTGGAGTTTCAGCAGAGAGTCAGGATTGTTTTTCTTAGCCAGCAGGGCCTGCCCCAGCTCCCAGGGACATTAGTGGAGAGATGCTGACTGATTCATTATGTGCTGCAGCAGGGTCCGTAGGAGGAACCGCGCAGAGATGGGCTTTTCCAAGACATAACTTTTATCAGCACTTCATTTTGTAGTGACCTTAAAAATGATAAAGATCCTGCAAATTACGAATTTACAGAGCACTTTTCTTGAGCATTTGGAGTGAGCAACAGTGACTTTTGCCGCTGGAAAAAATGATTTGTGGGTTTTCCAAATGACACACGACTGTCATTTCAGTGTTAAACACTACATATTTATATAAACCCTTACAAATATTATATATATATTTTATATTTATAAACTATATAAATAAATAAATTATGAATCTTATTTATTTTTATATTATATATTTTATATTTACTATATATAGTAAATATATATTTCTATACTATAGTATATATAATAAATATATACATATATATCATAGATACATAAAATATATTTATATATACTATAATATATAATTTTAATATATTAAATATATTTTATATAAATATTGTAATATTTTAAAATTATATATTATTTATAGTATTATATATAGTATTTATAGATACTATACTTATTACAATATATAAAATATATAATATATAATGTATTTATATATACTGTATTATAAATATATATAAAATGTATAATGTATGTATACTATACTATAGTATAAATATATATGTTTATAATATAGTTTATATTATATATATAAAATATGCATTACGTATATTATAATATATATTATATTTATAATAAAATACATATAATAAATATATTTCTATATTCTATATAAATACTAATTTTTTAGGTCCTTGCTTACTCAGAAGCGAGCGATGATAAAACTACAATTTTTTTATGATTTTTTTCCCACAAAAATATACTTTGCATGCAAACTTTGAGTCTCCTGTGTTCTCAAATAGGCGTAAGATATACTATAATATATATTATATTTATAATATCTGTAATAAATATATTTTATATACCATCTAAATACCACTTTTTTAGGTCCTTGCTTACTCAGAAGCGAGCGATGATAAAACTACAATATTTTTATTTTTTTCCCCCACAAAAATATATTTTGCATGCCAGCTTTGAGTCTCCTGTGTTCTCATATGTCCAGTGCACTGCAAATATCTCTGCACAGCTGTGGAGGGAAGGCTGATGAGCACAGCACAGCCTGAGGAGAGCAGTCAGGAGCCTTCATTTGTTCCCTACATGCTGCAATAATACTAATTCACCTTTTATTCTGCAGAATGCCTTGGACTTGGGGAATTGTGCTTTCATCCAATTTTCTTGCAAATAATGAACGAGTTTCTCCAGGTTTATTGGCGCTACCCTGTGCACAATTTTTTTTTTTTGGTGTAAATTATTTATTCTGTTAATTTAACAGCAAACAGTGCTGGCTAGTGAGCTTAGTGAGGCAATTTCATACATATTGGTTGTAGGTTAATTATTTAGGGATTGAGATATCTCTGGTAATGCCAAATAAGTACAGGCTTCATCAGAGAGAGCAATTGAATGTGTCCAGCTTTTCCAAATCTCAGATCATGCAACTATTATTTGATGGTCATTAAGTTTGGTGTTTTATTGCAAAAGAACACGAATGTGGTTTTTTGAGGTTGCACACAACTTAACCCTTGTAGCTCCTTTCCCAAGTGCTTTTTTTTCCCCTCCCCAGGAGCTCCAAATCAACTTTCTGATCCCTTTGAGCCAGCTGAGCAGAATGTTCCAATCCACACATTCTGTTGTGGAAATGGAGGCTGTTAAGGATATTTTTGGATATGTGTCTTGTGGGATAGCTTGATGCTTTGGAGGCTTTAGAGACATGAATGCTGAGGAGGCCGCAGATAAATCACATTTAGGGCCACAATAAACACCCTCTGCTGCTTTTTCTCTAAGGTGGTGTGCAGACACACAGTGGGGCTGGCCTCACTGTGTGTCTGCAATTGTCACTGTTTTTAGGGAGAGATTTTGATGCCAATGATTTGCAAAGCATGAAATATCTCATGTCCTGTAGCATCACTATCCAGTTTAATGGGTGTTGTGTAATTTCTTTAATTCAATGAGGAAAACATTATTCTCATGAGGACTTTTCAGCTGACATGCCGTAACTGGGTGATTCATTTGAGGGAGTAGAGCCTGGGAAGACAATGTCAGAAAAGCAGAGTGAGGGAGAAGGCTGTGAGCAGGGCTTGGTGTGGATGACATGTTGAGGCATGGTTGTTTCTATTCTGCCATCTTTATTTCTGCAGCAAAATTACTGCTGTGTGCTGTGCTGTGCTTGGCTCCTTAAAAAGCACTCAAGAAAGCCCTGCAGAAGGGCAAGAAACTCTCGTGTTCAGGTTCTAACATCTCTTCAGTAGCAGCTGGAGGTGTTTTATTTTTTAAGATGGGGTAATCTGCTCTGTAGGCTGGTTTCTGGCGGGCAGTGGGTGTTTGGGGTTTGTTTTTCCTTCTCTTAATGCTTTATTTGGGGTTTTGTTTGTGTTCAATGAAGGTGTGGATTCGTTTATCATTTTAAATTTAAAGCAAGTTGCAGGTGGTGGGGAAGATTTGAGACGCTCCTTTTCTTTTCCTAAGGCAGTTCCTCCTGCAGTTGTAGGTCAGCCTTCACAGAAGTGCTGGCTCCCTTGGAGATGAGCTGAGAGATGCCCTCGAGAATGGGTTTGTTGAGCTCTGCCCAGGGTTCCAGGTGGCTGTGGGGTGGAATGAAGAGGTGCTTTGTGCAGGAACTGCTGTTGTGTTTGGGATGCCGCTCTCCAGCAGAGTGCAGAGCAGGTGGGGCACAATTCCCAAGCTGCATTACCAACTCCCACTTTACTCCCCGTTGTACCTGGTGGCATGGGGACAAAGCTCACAGCCCATCTGCCTGGAAAGGAGGGCACAGGGCCGGTTTGGATGCACTCAAACTGATCAGGGAAGCTTGAAATAAGGACACCTGACAGATTCAGGGGTTTCTGGGTGGGAATGTAATCCTTTAAAAGCCCCAAGAGAATAGCACATGGTCTTTCAGTGACATGTCTTTCAATGAGTTCCCTCATTTTCACATTGTTCTTTGGTATGAAAAGTTTAACAGAGATTCCACCTGCCTGTTCCACAAGTAGGTCAGCATTTGATAACTGCATTAAAATTGTAGTTTCCTAAATCCTCTCTCTCGCTGTAATCCTGGCCTGTCCCTCTCAATTTTCCTGTGTTCTAACACGCCGTTATGGAGAAAATGTGGAGTCTTTTTTTGAATTATTTCTGAGCTGTCACCCACAATGAAGCTGTTTTGTTTTAGGTTTGGGTCACATCTCTTCCCCAAAAGCCTCTCAAGACAGACATCACAGATATGATGCCACATAGGAAAGGTTTTGTCATGTAAAAGGCCATGGCTTTTTGTATTGTTCTGGGAAAAAACCCACCAAGTGTTTGGGCCGGAGAAAATGTCTTAAAGAATATATTTGGAACATTTAAATAGATTTGGTAATTTAACTCTTCAGCCTGACATTCAGCTCATTTTCAATGTAGCCCATCACTTCTGGTGTGACATTACTGAAAACCTCCTGATTAAAGCCAGCTCTCTTATGCATACTTTACCTCTGTGACCTATGAGTAGCTTGAAACCATTTGAACTCTGTCTAAATTGGATCCCCCTGGTTGTAAGTGTTACTGCATGTCAGTTCTGTGTCAGTTGGATGGAAATCTTGCTGCAGAGGATGAAAGTTCACAGCTCAGTATTAATCTACTGGGCAAACTACATCTAATGCCTTCAGTTTTCTTGAAATATAGCTCCTGATGACCTCTGACAGGTAAAATACAATGCAGGATATTCTAATATTCATTTTCAGTGTAGCTATTTAAAATAAGGCATGTATCATCCTTCTGTACCAAATAAATGCTGTGAGAGACAAAATTAAGAACAGTGACAAGTGGATTATTGGACGTGGAGACTTTGGTTAATAAAATATGTTAGGTCCATTACTCCACAATTGTCTTGGAATAGGAAATGCAAATCCTGGCTGTGCTAGAGGAGGGTGTGTAGGGATAAGCTGCTGGCTGGGATTCCCTTGGTATCTCTTGGATGAGACTTGCAAGCTGCTGTGTGAGCTTGAAAGAAAAAATAAATAAATTCCTGAAGCTGCATGGCTTCTGGAGCAGGCAGCATAAATCACTGAGTGCTGGTGGAGTCTGCCTCCAGCTCACAGCCAGGAACTTTGGATTTAGCACCAGCTACTGTTTTAAAAGAGAATCTGTGCAGGTTTGTGCAGCTTGGATGACACCATCATCAACACCCTGTGCTGCTATAGAGTGACAACAGTGACACCTCTGCTCTTGTCATTGTTAGGGAGAATTCCAAGTACATTACATTTGGGTTTGCTTCTGAAGGGGCTTTCTTGGGCTCAAAATCCAAGCCTAAAAAAGGAAAGATGTCTGATAGGTGCAGGTTTGTAAGTCTGCAACTTCCTCTCACTTCTGTTTAGACTCACAGCAGAACTCATATCTCTTTCATGGCAGCAAGTTTGACTTCTAAATATTTATTTAGAGTCTGAAAGGAAATTCTGCATTCCTTGAAAATCCCAAACTGTCTCTAAAAAGAGTGGGATTTGGTGGGAAGAAAGAAATCCAGCCCTGAGCTCTGCTTTGCAGGGCGATGCTGCTGGTGCTGGGAGGGAGGGATGCTCTTCAGGCACCAGGCAGGAATCCAATCAATTTTTCTCAAAGCCCTGCTGCAGCCCCACTGAGAACTGACCAAGTGTGCTGTGCTGGGCCTGGAAGGAGCCTTGGGCTCTGCAAGAAGCCTGGGTTTAAGCCTTGTGTTTAAAGAGAAATTTCAGTTTATTGAGAGTGTACCTACTCAACAGCAGCTTTGGAGCCCTCCCAGCTCCTCTGGTTCTGGAGCCACAGTTTGTCTTTCCAAACGGATAAGTCAGATAAAATATCCCATCTGATGACTCTCATCCTATCACTCCTCTCAGGGAAGCACAAAACAATGGCAATAAACCAGCACTGCTATGGCCAGAGGTACTTTAAGACAGTGGCAGTCAGATCAGTTCTTGGACAGTTCAGGAGCATATTTTCCTCTTGTTTCTATTTTTAAACCCAGGCTTCTAAAATCCTGACAGCCTGGCTCTTTTTCCTGTGACTCACACAAAGAAATAAATTTTTGATTACAACACGTGCAAGGGCCCAGAGCCCCAAAACTTTCAAGTTATCTTCTGTCAGGGGCTCTGAGGCCTGGAATTGAAGGATGGATATCAGGTGTTGGAGGAGCTCCCTGTGGGTGCAGAGCTGGGGTCACACTCGTGTCTGGGAGACCAGAGCTCACCCAGAGGCAATGCCACAGGATTTTTCTCTGAGTTCCTGCACACTTTCTGCCATAAATATAGAATTGGAGCACAGGGACTCTTACAACAGTGTAACCAGAACAAAGTATTTGAAGAAATGGAAATGAAGCAGCTTGCAGACTATGGCAATCTGGTGGCTGGTGGGCTTTAATCATTGATTTTTTGCTGTGTTAATTTGGCAGTATTGAACGTTCAGACCCGACAAATAGGTGGAAAAGAGCGCTCTAATGAAAATCCATCAGAAAATAAGGGAATGCTTCAAAGTACCAGGAGGGTGTGCAGGTGGATTCTGGGCTGGAGGAATCAAAGCAGGGGCTGACAGCAGTGATCTCTTCCCTTGCTGTTCATTGGCTCACACTCTCCGTTTTCATAGAGACCCCCAGATATGGAGGAGTAATTTTCCCTTTGTAGAACTCCCATATGGGGGAAATTTTCTTCCTAAGCTTACACAGAGGGCTTTATGACAGGCCAAACTTGAAAGAGTAGAAGGAAGCCAACAACAGTGAATAAAATACTATGGTTTCATGGGTTTTGCATATGAAACAGCTGGCTAAAAAAATCACATATACTTAAAGTTTTTTACATCCACAGCTAATGTCTAATCTCAAAAATAGGAGCTTGATCTCAAGGCAGGGCAGAATGTGTGCTCTTTTCAATTTTATCAATTTAACTAGAAGTGAAGCCAGGGATTTCAGTGGCATGAATATGATCCTGTATTGTCTGCTCAACATCAAGTACAGCCACTCAGCCTGAAGCTTGGACAGAAGCTTAAGTATACATTTTATTCTAGATTTGTCCTTCTTAGGCTAGCAGTTTGTTCTAAATGGGAAAAAGTCACTGTCAGGTGATTAGCTTGTCCTGCTGGTGGGTAGAGCCACAAGCTGATCTGGAGAAGTTTTGTGGCTGGATTTGTTTTAAGAGCTGGAGTGTTTTGTAGGTTTGGCCCTGCACTGGATATGGGCTTGTGGAAAGCTGGAACTGAACCCCCCTACTTTTTCCTTTGTCTTTTGCATTGCCATATTTGTGGTTTTAATGTTTTCCTTTTGCCTTCTCCCAGCCCGAGGTGGGACATGCCAGTGGGTGGGTCGCTGTGACAAGGGGGGTGGCACAGACAGAGCCCCTGCCCAAGGCTGTGCAGGTCTGAATGCACAGCAGGAATCCACAGGAACCCTCCCTGGGGGCACACCAGGGTACCCTGGTTAAATTCTAACTGAGACTTGGAGCTGATTCTGTGAACTGGTTTTCTCCGAGAAGGCAATTTTCTGAGCGTGGTCCCAGTTTGGGATGGATCACACAAGTCACAAAAGATGGAATTCTGTTCAGTGGGTCTGAGGGGGCAAAGAAACACTGAAAAATTCCTCACCTGCATGGTCTGGGTTAGCTGGCAGAGAAAATGACTTTTTAACACAAAGGTTTTGAGGTCACCTCATGGGGAAAGAGATCAGGACCCGCACCTAGATTAGCTTAGAAACCTGAATGTATTTCCAGAAAGTCCTCTCAGGATTCCACTTAGCATTTTCCTGCTATCTGTATATTCCCCAGTAGAAAGGAATCTTCTAGATAATATCTTCTAGATATTAGATATTATTAGATATCAGCCTTCTAATTAGGCTTATTGGTAATTAATAGGCATAAATCCATATGCAGAAACGTCTCAATACAATTCTTTCAAAACATGGCACAGGACATGCAAGAGATGTTTGTGTCTGCTCATTTCCCATTTCATGGTTTCTGCCATCCCTGTGTCATGGTGGGGTTGAAGGTACAGTTTAGTTAAATTTTCAAATTTTAGAAGTTCCTGCTTGGTTTCCACTGCTTGATGCTGATATTGTCTTTTGCACATGAAAATGTTGATGACTGTAATGAGGGATACATATTTTAATTGAGTAGTAACACTGTTTCTATAATTTCTGTGTTTTGTTGTTTATTTGTGTGGGGTTTTGAGGATTTTTGTGTTTGGTTGTTGGGGTTTTTTTTTTGTTACTTGCCAGTCTTTGCTCAGCTCTGCAAGCACACTGAGATGTGTCAGGAGGAATAACATATAGCTTGCAGTCCATCATCTGCGTTCCCTTTGCATTAGGTGTAACACTGGCATAAAAATCAGAGCCCCTGCTCCAATTTTTCCAGCTGTCTCTGTCTCCCTGTGATCTTTTTGTACAAATTTTCTGGCAAGTCTACAAATGTGCACGCTTATATCCCTTTCTTGGGCATACATACACATTTTTCTGTCTCAAAACATGGGTAGAACTAAATAGAATAATTCATTTTTTTTCCCCAGTAATATAAGTGTGTGTTTACTGATGTAGGTAAACATCAGTAAACAAAACATACATCTAATATACAAAATTTACAATATCTTCTTTCTTTGTCCTCTTGCTCTCAGATCTCTATGTAAGTTTGTTTTGTTTTCATTCAAAATGTATGAATAAAGCAATATCAGGATCTTTTCACTGCCATCATCAGGTCTTATTTATACTTTTACAGCTTCAGGAATTGTTAACTTTTAGGCAATAAATGTCATCTTACTTCTGAGGTCATATTTATTTTATTCCCCTCAGTAATATTATTGCTTTAAAACTGTAACATGTTTTCTATTTTGGTGTTTTCCTGTTGCCCCCAGGGACTTGAGCTCTAACTAGGGTTGGCCACGGTGCTGTTCTTATTCTGCACATGGCTCTGGGTAGGCAGGAGAGAGTGCCAGGGCTGAACATGATATTCCATTGGAGCAGCTCCTGACGAGGTTTTGGGCTTGAACAATTTGGAGGAGACGTGATGTCACTGTCTCCATCGAAGTTGTACTGTATATTTGTTTCAAAAATAACAATTAACATAATTTCTTGTGGGTTTCCCTAATTTTTTTGTATCTGCTCTCTGGTTTCACAGCCTTTGCACGGCGTTGCTTGTGTCCTGGTGGTATTTCTGGTTCATTATTTTTCAAGCAGAGTTTGATGACACTGATTTAGCAGTTTCTCACAGTTCACTGCTCCAGTTTCCATCAAATTATACTTGTAGTCATACTAGACACTTTCACCATCAATTTCCATATGCCTCAAAGACATGCAGGGCCCGGTTTGCCAACACTGAACTCAAATTCCAGACAATAACTGGAATACAGGATTTCTGTTCCGAGGGTGCCTGAAACAAAGAGTGTAACATCCCTCAGTTCTTAGCAAGTGTTTTCAGCCTGGATGCCTTCAAAATCCAGACAATAACTGGTAAGGAATATTGATTTTTTTTTTTAATGCCAAATCAAGGGATAAAAATGAGCACTGACCAGAGCTGATACCGTAGGGCCTTCACCATTCCTTCCCAAAAAGCTGGCTTACATTAGAGCACTGCCTGTGGATTTAAGGTTTGCTCTTTCCCCACAGAATGGGAGGATTCCTAAGCAACATGAGCTGTATTTTCTGTACAGCAGAGTCTGATAATGATGATAAGTAGCACACGGTAAAGATTTTGGCTTCAGGCTCTTAGGTTTATGTGTACCTTCAGATCAGCAGTGTCACCAGGACATTTAAAGTGAAAAGGCTCCTGAGAAAGTCTTTTCCTTCATTTAGGGAGCTCAGATTGGAAAAGATGTCCATGTAGGAACACGTGAAACCTTTAAAGGCTTTCTGTTATGGTCATCCTACAATTTTTTGTCAGGGCACCACAGTTCTGATCCAGAGGGAATCTGGATGAACCAGAACTAGCTGTAGATTTGCTGGTTCTTCATGTCTGTCAAAAACATAAAGTTAATTATGCAAGGCATGAAGTGAAGCTCTATTTGTTTAGATGTAAAGAGGTTAACTCTGAGTAGCCGTTGACAATAGTCATCATCATCATCAGATTAATTTGCCAGCAAATCTGTAGCCTTCAAAAAAAATATGTCTTGAAGATGGCACAGGAGTAATACTCTCTCCTCTGCAATACCATGTAAAATGCTTTTCTTGCACTGAGAAATAAGATCAATTTCAGGTCTGCAATTTGCCTTCCATGTGGCATTTTGACTGATTTGGAGAATTTCATACATAACTTTCCATGCAATAGGAGAGAATAGCAATATTCTCTCAGGAATAGTGAGAAGATTTTTTTTTTCTATCTGCAGGAATTTTGGTTTGTGGAACCTGGCATTTGAAACATGCAAAGGAAAACCCCTTGACAGAATTTTCTGTCTACAGTCAGAGGGACAGGGGTAGAGTTAGAGTGTGGACAGGAGGGCATCTGCCATCAGTGTGACTCCTCAGAGCCATGGGGACACAGTTCATGTTAGCCCAGGAGCAGAAGCAGTGTGTGAGCAGGGTTTGCCACAGCTGAGATAATCTCTGTGATGAACAGGTCAGGGAGTTAAATAAGTTAAAGGTCAAGGAGAGGAGAGGTGTGTAAGACACTCTTCTGTAGTAGCAATGCCTGTTTTCTGACACACCATCAGATTTTGGTACAAAATTGGCTTTGAGTGCCTGAGCTGCACAGGTGAGTTAAACTGAAGGTTTTCCCACGCCATGGCTTTGACTCAGTGAATAATTGAGTCAAATAATAAGCTAATTAAATGATAAAACCATCGCTTGGGGATAAAAGGCATCCACCTTCTAAACAGGCAAATTGCAATGCAATAAATAGGATGTTAAAACACCCACTGGTGTGTATTCCCTGCCACAGCTCCCTGACCAGAGTGTGACCCCCAAAACCTTTCCCTGAAGTGTGCCCTGAGCCTCCAGCACCTGGGAGTTCCTGCAGTGATGCCTGTGCAGGAACTGCTCTCCATCAAACAACACTTGCATCGTTCTGTACATACACAACTGGAGTCACTGCCTTCTCTGTTGTGAAGAAATAAATCACCCATGGATCCTTCTTAATTCTGAAAAAAAGAATGTTCAGGGGGAAAAAATTATTAATATTTATAATATATAATATTATTATATTATAAATATAATATATATTATATATTATATATTATATATAAAATATATTATATATTATATATGAATATATAGAAAATATATATTATATTATATTATATTATATTATATTATATTATATTATATTATATTATATTATATTATATTATATTATATTATATTATATTATATTATATTATATTATATTATATGTATTATGCATATAATAAATATATAATATATGAAATATATTCTATATTATATTATATAAAATATATTATGTACATAATAAATATATGTAATATATAAAATATATTATACTTTATATTATTAATATTATATAATATATACTAATATATAACATTAATAATATTGGTATTATATAATATATAATATTAATAATATGAATATTTTTATTTCTTTTCCAGGTACCACGACTATCAGTTACACTGGGAGTTCTTAGAAGGACAGACACGTCTCCTCCAGCTGGGTTTTTTTGCATCACTTTATTTTTACAGAGGGTAAGTAGGAAAATACCAATCAAATATTTAATTTTATTGCATTTATAGGGGCAAGGCAGCAGAGAAGCATTATCCTGTGACAAAGTTCTGGCCCATCAAATGGAAAAAGACTGTCCAGAGGGCAGCTGGTGATATTTCCTTCAGTAATCTTCCCTGATGCTCTATCAGCAGAATAATGACATGCTCTTCTGTATCTGCAGGTTCTGACAGAAGGCTCCAATTTCAGTTCCTTTTGGCAATTGTCATTTTCCTCCCAAAGCTGGCGTGTTTCTATGGAAAGGCTGTGGGTTCTTCCTGAGGTGTTTGCTGGAGTATTGAACAGTTTATAGGCCTGTTTGTGCGGGGGAAAAGTCAGATAAAATTTATAATGGAACAGGCTGTGAAAGTCCAAAGCCATGAGGTTCGGGGGGGTTTCTCAGCTCTTAGGATTCAATTAGCTGCTAGTTCCAGCCTGCAGTTTTGTTAAGAAGCCCTAAGAGCTAAAAAACTCAACTTGCAAAATTGGAATCCTGTTATTTTGGAATTTTTTTTTTCCTGTTTGTTTGTTGTTTGTAAGTAATGCTCTGTTTTTCTGTTGTTCTCACATTGTTGGCCAGCCTGCACACCCAATGCCCTGTGACTTATGGCCTGCAAGTGAAAGAACAGAGCAAGGGAGAATCTGCCCAAACGTATTCGGCAAATTTGGAACCTTATGGGGCTCAGCGGGGCATGAAGCCCAAACTAATGCAGTTTTCTTCTGTTGTCTTCTGTTCCACAGTTAGGGAAGAATTTCTGCTTGAATGGGGGGAATGAGCCTGTTAAGATACAGTTTTTGGTAGAATTGCACTGGTCTGTGCT
Source organism: Camarhynchus parvulus (assembly GCF_901933205.1). Taxonomy (NCBI): domain Eukaryota; kingdom Metazoa; phylum Chordata; class Aves; order Passeriformes; family Thraupidae; genus Camarhynchus; species Camarhynchus parvulus. The sequence goes on along the minus strand of NC_044575.1, from coordinate 1,378,724 downwards.
GACATATGGTAAATCCAGTGATTTTGGTGAAGATTGCTACCAGTGGCCATCCACTGGACCAAAATGTACTTTCTTAAAATGTCAGGGAAATGAAAATATCTTAGGAAATTAAAATATGCATTGTCTGGTACTGAACCAGTGTCCCAGTCTCTGCAGGCTGAAACTGAATTGTCTGTGAGTGCAAATGAGCACCCTTGGTGCTCTGGTCTTAAAATGGCTAAAAAAAGTCCAGGAAATTGAAACGAACAACCCAAACCCCTCTGGTACTGTGCCTAAAGGAAAAATAGTGTGAAACCCTGGCCTGGCTCTTTCAGGAGGTGCAGCACACGCTGTGCCAGCCTTGGTCCTGCGCTGCTTTGTGCCAGCACAAGAATTCATGACACTGCTGTGGTTCTGCCTCAAAACCCCTTCTGCCCTTTTGGTAGGAGCCTTTTCAAAATCTGAATTTTTTTTCTTCATTTTTTTCTGTGGTTTGCATGTGTTTGAAAAGGTTTTTTTTTTTGGTTTGGTTTGGTTTGAATTTCTCTCTTTGCAAAAGATCTCTCAAAAAATCTGATTATTTAAGGAATGAGTGCTTAGAGCTGGGCTTGAAGTTATACTTTCTTGTAGTGTTTCACAGATACTTGGGAAATTTTTTTCCTGAAGTAAAGAGCAAAAATAGGTAGGTGTCTGTGGTTGAGGGTGTCTGAAGTACCCTGTGTGTGTCTCATAAGCTGTTAGCTCTGAACTGTGCTTGGCAGAGACTGGAGGCAGTGATACCTGTGAAATGTATTAAAGATGACATAATAGGTTGTGAAGAATGGGTGTGCTTTTCTGGATTCTATAGTGTTTTATAATTTTGAACATGCATCTCCTCAATCTGTGCATTTGATGATAATCGCTTTGGATTTGTACGCGTGAAAAAAAACAACATCCAGTGCCAGCTCTGAACAGAACTAAAGTTCCATGTATAACATGCCTTTCACTATCATTAATAGGCAGCATTAAGGTAAAGAAAAGCTGTTTGTTCACTGTTTTGAATTTCACCCAGCTAGAAAAATCACTCCTGTGACACTCAAACACCACATTTACTTTTTAGGTTTCTGAATTTACCTCTGAAATCCTCTTGTCATGTGTTTGTTAACAAATACATGTTCCAGCCACAATATAGATACTTTATTTTTGTGTGCTTGCATTTTGATGCTGCTCTTGTGAATTAGTGAAGAAAGGCAGCAGGGTTCTACTGCTTCCCTCAGAAAACCTCTTCACCCAGAAAAACACTACTCCTTCCCTTTACTTAGCGTAAGTAAAACATTTTTTCCTTCCTATAGCAACTCTGGGGCCAGCATGCTTCTCAGGTGAGTACCTCTTTGGAAAGCATGCTGAAAACAAGCAGTTTGTAAAAGGGAAAAGTTCTGCTGGGTGCCCTTAGCAGAAAATGTTTCAGAGTTTGTTAAGTCGTGTATGAACAAAAACGCTCCTGATGACTGTGTTACATCTTGCTGCTGCTGCTGAGCAGGTATTATTGTGAAAAAGGTGTGAGCTTAGAAGCAGGTCTCAGTCTGGATTCACACAAGCAAAACCCAAATACCAGGAACTTTTAGGCCACAGGGCTTGCTGTGTGTAAGGACTAGTGAGGCAGGGAAGTGCTCACCTCAGTGCCAGGGCAGTCTCTGTGCTAGAGGAGAATCCCACAAGGTCTGTGAGCTTCCTAATTCCAATCCCCTACCCAGTTTATTCCCTATTTCTCTGTCCTAGGAGCTCTTTTTGTAGTGCCAGGGGCTCCAGATGTGTAAAGACAGAACAGGAGAAGCCCTGGTGCTGTGAGTGTGGAGAAGGGATGCAGCAGGTTCAGGGTCAAACCTGCTCCCTGTCACCTCCCCCTTGGTGTTCCTGGGACCAGGGGAGCTCTCCTGGTCTCTTTCTGCCCTCAGCTGCTCACCTCTCTCCCTGTGCAGCCCCAGCAGGAGAATTTGTGAAGTGGCCTGGGCGAGGAGGCTGACCCACACCAGAGCAGAAGGTTTTTCCTGGTGCTGAGTGGATCAGTTTCCCTGTTCCCACCAGAGTGCAGGGACACGGGTGGGATGCTGGATCGCTGGTTTTACAGCTGGGTCACAGGAAGCCAGCTAAAAATACTTGTGCAGACTCCATCCCAGGAAAAGTTTCCCTGGAAGTGTTGCTCTGATTTGGTCAGGAGGACAACTCGTCTGTGGGCCTTTTTGTCTGAAACAGGAATTTTCCTGTGGTGGTTCTCAGAGCTCACTTCTTTCAAAAGTTATAATGACAGCTGTAAAAAAAAAAAAAAAGAATGAAAGGGTAAATTTGGGGAAAAGGTCTTATGCCATTTAGTCTTTTTCAGGCTGATTTTTCTTAGTTTGCCATGTTTCTAAACAGGACAGTCCATCCCAGTGGATTTCTGCCTGGCAATACAGAAGACCCTTCTCATGGCTTTCAGCAACAAAGGAAAACCTGCCTGCTTGCCACGCATATCTGAAGGTTGGCTAGAGTCAAAATTACTTATTTAAAATATATAGGTCACTTATACTCACTATTAGAGGCCTGCTATTTATTTTCTGTCTGCTCAACTATTCAAAAATATTTGGGCTTGCTCTTTCTTACCTTCTGTCTTTCTTTCCTTCTGTCTTTCTTTCCTTCTGTCTTTCTCCTCATTGTAATATATTTTTGGAAGTCTCCCCTTTCCATTTGCTGTCTTGAAGGTGAAAGAACAAACACGTCAAATCTTTGTTACTGTTGTGGCTGTTGACACAATTGCTGTGATTTTGGCGGGGGTGGGAGAGGGGAGGAAAAAAGGAAAAAAAAAAAAAAAAAAGACAACAGCCACATCCCTGATTTTATTTTTCCATAGGAAAACCCCAGTTACCCTAAGACAATGCTCGGCCTGACAGGCGAACCCTGGTGTTTCTGGTCGTTGAGGTGAGCTTACCTACAAAGGAGCAGGGCACCGCATCAACAACCGCTGACGAAAGGTGCGGCGGAAGATGCGAAAACCCGTTCGGAGGATTTGGGGGTTTTTAATTGTTATTATTTATTTATTTTGCCATCTGGGTGGGCAGCGCACGGAGCCGCTCGGCGATGCGTGCTGCGGGGCCGGCCGTGTCCGGGCGGGTCGGGGGTCCCGGGGGGCTCCGGCTCTGTGACCCCGGCAGGGAGGCGCAGCGCGGGGAGCCTTGTGCGGCACTTGGGAAATGCAGCAGCGCTCGCTCGCTCGCTCCCTCCCTGCCCGGGGGGGCGAAGTGCGAGGCAGCGGGAGGAGCCGTGCGTGTCTCTCTGTGTGTCTGTGTGTGTGTGTGTGTGTGTGTGTGTGAGCGAGCAGCGCCGTGGCCGCCGTGTTTCCTGGTGCCTGCTCCCTGACCCCAGTGGCAGCCCCGCTCACTGCACCGCGCCCGCCCTCGCCGCCGCCCCGCTGCCGCTCCCGCAGCCGGAGCCCGGCCGGACCCGGAGCCGGAGCCGAGCCAGGGCCGCCGCCGCTGCCGCCGCCGGGCGCCGCCGCGGGGTCGGGCGCAGGCTCTGCCCCGGCCGCGCCCCCGCAGCCCCATGGAGCGGCCCCGCTGCCCGCGCTGAAGGCGTCCCCGACCCGCCCGCAGCGGCAGCCGGCGGAGCGAAGGAAGGTGAGCGGCCCCGGGCCGGTGTCGGGAGCAGCGGGGCACGGCGGGGGCAGCGGCGCACAAAGCGGCGGGTTAGAGGTGCCGTGTCATGGGCGGCAGCGGGGGGGGCGGGCGGCAGCTCCGGCGGCGGCGCCGGTCCAGCCTCCCGCGAACAATGCTGGGGATGATCGCGGCCGCCCGCGCCCCCGCCGTGACCGCCCGAGCCCGCCGGGTCGGGTCGGGTCGGGTCGGTGCGGCGGCAGCGGCGCTTCCCCGCAGCCCAGGCGGCGATGTCGGCGGCGCTGAGCGAGGCTGCCCTGCCCTGCTCCGCTACCCAGGCCGTGCCCCCGCTGCCCTCCGCCGCTGCCCGGCCGGGCGCGGGGGCGGCGGCTCGGGGGCGGCCCGGGGGCGGCGGCGGCGTGCGGGGCCGGCGTGCGGGGTCGGGGCGGGGGTTGCGGCGGCGGGGGCCGGGAGGGTAGGCCGGGGAGCTTTGTGCTGGCTGGGGCCAGCGGGCGGGCGGCAGCCGGCGGGCGCGGGGACGGGGCTGCGGGCGCGGAGGGAGCCGGGGATGGGGGCGAGGGAGGCGGGGGGGACACGCCGCAAAAGTAAGGAGGGAAAGGCGGGTTGGCTCGGCGTTCCCCAGCGGAGTTACCCCTCGCCCTTTCGCCGGCAGAGAAGCCGCTCTGAAACCCTGATCCCGGAGGCCTCAGACACTTGGAGCCTTCGGAGGGGTTGGGGCCGCGGTGCGGAGCTCGGCACGGCCGCAGTAAAAAGCGGCGGGCATCACCCCCCGGCCGGCCCCGGCGCGCTCGCCCGCGGCTGCTGAGGAGTTCATGGCATCCCTCCCCCGAGCCGAGCCGAGCCGAGCATCCTCCCCCCGCAGCCCTGTGGCTGCGTGGCACCGCGGGGACGGGGGCCACGCGAACTTTGTGCGGCGCGGCACGTAGGGCGCAGCCGGGGCAGCGATGCCCCCCGGTGCCGCGGGGCGGGGGCGGGGCGCGGGGCGCGGGGCGGGGGCTGCGGCGGCACACGCCGGGACGGGGCCGCGCCGGAGCCATTGGCCACCCGGAGCCATCAATCACCGGGGGGCGAGCCCGGCGCCCCGCGGGGCCGCGGCCGGGGCGGCCCGGCAGCCGGAGGTGGGGAGCGGCCGGGGGCCCAGGTACCGGCGGGACGGAGCGGGGGAAAGCCGGGGTCCGGCCCCGCGGTGCCTCCGCAGGGCTCGGTGGGCAGCGGGAGCGCGGAGTTGTGGGCAAACTGCAGCGCAGCATCTCGGGGAGCCGGGAGCGCTCCGGGGGCTCCGGGGGCCGAGGGTGCAGCGTGCCGTGTCGGTGGAACAGCGCCGGGATAGCGCACGGAGCACCAGAAGGTGTTGACACGGGGTTAACCCTTCCCGGCTCCTGCCTTTCAGCGTTTTCTGCTACAGCCCGAGCCCAGCTAGAGGCGAATTTTTGAAATTCAGATGAGGAAGGCGTAAATATTTTATCTGGGGAAATGGTTTTTTTCGCGTGCCTTCGTGTGCACAGGCAGGGCTCGTGTGAGTGGCTCTCTGTGCGATGTAAGGCTGCATTGAAATTGACTTAGCTGGGCAGATTTCGTGGCAGTTTTTTGACAGGGTTTACGATGAACTGAGCCCACGTTTGGGCCAGCCCTGTTCCGAAAAAGCGCCGGTTTATACCTGTAAGGCTGGGCAGAGTGTACAATGGCACATCTCCTGTCTTGCTACAAATACACGCTGCGAAAGGATAACAGCCTGTAGCTGAGAAAAGGCAACATGCTGAAAAGGCATCATTTGGGTTTTTAATGTAGGCATTCTTACTTAAAACTGCCTCGAAAGGCGCAGAAGATATTACGCGTTGCTTTTTCCTTGATAGATGGGAAGATAATCCAACTTTTATTTTTTCTTACTCATCTCCCGTGTGTAACCTCCAAGTAGTGCTCATAGTTGGAGAAAGAAGAATGGTAGTGATTCGAAGAAGTCTCTTTTAATTCCTTTTTTTTAAAAATTTGGGCCTAAGATACGTTTGTTTTAAAGTTTTGAAGTGTTCAGCTTCTTTCTTCTATTTTCTTCAGAGACGTTCACAGTAAAGAAGGTAATAATTAGATACTTGTGATAGTTGAGCTGTAGTACTCTATGGAGTATTAAATGGAAATTAAGAGAATTGACACAGAAGCCAGCTTCAAATTATAATTTTTTTTACCCTCAGTCTGGCATTTGTTGTTGAATTTCATTTTAAAAGGATGCTTTGTTCAGCTTTGTCTCAATTTAAGTACAGATTTATTTTTAAGATTAAAGATTAGAACAATGGGAAGCAATTGCAGCTTATACACTTATAATCTGAGAGTCAACTTAAAAGTATTTAATGCAGCTTTTTAAGTGTCCTCTTGTCATTTGTTTTATGCCAGTTAGTTGTAATGTCTTTCTGTAACATGGACTGTTACAAACATTGTAAAAAATGCCTATTATCTTTATGTATAATTCATTCTCATGAACAAATTAGATTTTTCTTCCATGAGTGAACTATAATATGAAATTTAATGTTCTGACCTTTCTTATGCTGGGTTGTTGAAAACAGTGTCATTTAGCTTTTTTGAAAGCCCAAGCATATTTTTGTTGTTGGTTTAATGCATTGTTTTATATTGTTGCTTTTAATTGCAGAAAAAAATAACATTATGCATGTAATTTTCACACTACTTCTTAACATATGAAAGCTCCAAAGTTCTTGCAGTGTAAAAGAAAAACTCTGTATTTTTTTTTTTCTGGGAGCTGTGATGGCCTGTCTTGTTAATGACAGTCATTTCTCTGGCAGGAAGATGTTTTCATTTGTATTTACTTCTCAGTGCAGGGCAATTATACTGCTCTGCTGTTGCTCACTCTTCCTAGTTTCTATCTCAAAAGAACTGCAGCGCTTGGAACAGGACCGCAGTTTGAAGCAGGTGTTGTGTTTTACTGTTATGCAAAACAACACTGAAATATAATTGTAGAGGAAATTCAGGAAACAGCTGCAAACTTGGTAACCACTACGTTGTGTGAGCAGTTCTTGCAGCATCTTCCATCGCATCTAGCACGGCAAAGATGTGTTCCAGCAAAGCTCACCCTTGCTGGCTTTTGCTGCTGAAACCTTGTTCTCATGAGAGAGGTCCACTAGGTCTCACGGGGAGGACCAGGCTGTGACCACAGTTACAGTGCTCTACCATCTCTACTGACAGTTTTGAAATCACTGCTTTTCCTTTTCATCTTCATCATATTTTTTTTTTCCTTTTAATTTTTTCCTTTTGCTTTTTTTTTATCCTTCCAATGCTAAAGAAGATGAAGGTTAGAATCCGGTTACTAGAATGAAGGTTGCAGAATGTCTCAACCCAACCAACATATGGAAGCCTACGTAGGCCTGAGGTGGTAAAATAGTAAAATAAATGGCCTATGGCAGGCCATCTGCCATTTGCAGAGCGTTTTCATCGTGCCTCTTGCCAAACTGGAAATTAGTCTTTGTATTAAAAATATATTTTGAATACAAATCAAAGATTTCAAATGCTCAGCGTTACACATGGCAAGCACATTTCTATCTGGGAGCTAGAGGAGCCCAGGGAAATTGCACTGGAAAAATATTGCTTGGTTGGATGCTCGGGGCTCTTCTCTTTCCCCTCTCTTTGTCTTCCCAGTAAGCAAGGATTTACTTTTGTGAAATGCTCTCCAGACAGGGGAAGTCCACTCTTGCACGGGGCAGCTGAAGGGAGGAATTTCAGAGAGTGGTGATTTCACCAAAGTCCTTGCAGCTGGCACAGCGTCTCCCAGCTGAGGACCTGCCTCTAAACGGGGCTTTTACAGAGCTGCTCATCTTGAAAGTATCCTTCGACCATGGGCTGATCCATTTCCACAGATGCCCTCAGAAAAAAAGGCAGCTTTTTTATATAATAACCTGAGGTGTCCTCAGTTATCGACCGCAGAAATCCAGGCTCGGATTTTGCGCAGGAAGCTCAGCGGAGCGTGTTTGGGAGGTTCTGGCTCTTGGGTTGTGCTGATACCACAGCACACATCCAGGCCTAGCTCAAAGTGTGTTTAAGAGCACTCTGAAGAAGCCAAAGACAGGGATGCAGAGAGAGGGAAGAGCCTGTTTCTTTCATTTTAGGCAGAAATGTTTATGCGTGAAATCGCGCTAAAGTCAGATAAATCATTGCTGTCTGCTAACAGTGAGTCCAAACCAGTTTCAATGCTATAATACAAATATTTTGTTAACATTGCCTCGATGCTCACCTTTCTCTGGGCACTCAGACACCTCCGTTCAAAGGTATTTGGGTGTGCCTTTGGCTGTGCAATTGTAACATGTTCTTTACATCAGTTTCTTGTAAGTTTCTCAGCTGTTAGTGTTCCAAAGCCACAGCAGCGGCTGGAAAACAAGTGTGCATATTTGTGGAAAGTCTTTTGTCCTTCAGGAAGCCGGGTCCACTTGCGAGTTTTTCGTGGTTGCAATTAGCACGAGATGTTATTTAAAATCAAGGGTAAGAAATGGGGAGTATTTAACTGGAGCTTTCAACACAGATATTTTATTCCCCCTTCCCCCACCCCCTGAAGATAAACCCTTACTTTAAAGCATTCATCCTTTGGATGTGTCTAATGATGATGGAGTTGGATGATGAGGTAATTAAAAAAAAAAAACCAAAGTGAATAGTAATGCGTGGAGAGGGGTGATGGGTGCATCAGGAATACAGAAGAAATCTCAAATCTGCATGGAAGTCGGGCGAGCATGGAGCAGTAGGTCAGTGTGTGTTTACATCTCGTGGCTCACAGCAGCGTGCGCTGTCTGTCTCTCCTGGCAGAGGTCACGGAGTTGATGCGGAGCTGCTGGGAGTCGGGATCTGCCCGGAGCACAATGCCCTGCCCTGCCCCTGGCCTTGGGAAGCTGTGAGCTGCTCATGTCCATAAGGAGGAAGGATGGCTCATGGAATTCCTTCACAAGGCAAAGTTACCATAACGGTGGATGAGTACAGCTCCAACCCAACGCAGGCGTTCACGCACTACAACATCAACCAGAGCCGCTTCCAGCCTCCCCACGTGCACATGTGAGTATCCCTGCCTGGCACCGGCACTGCTGCTCCACCAGGGGCTGCAAAACTGGGAAATTGCCTTGGGAGCTCAGAGGCAGAATGGTTAGCGGGTTTTGGACCCGCTGTGTGCGAGGGCTGAGGAGCCGCGCTCCATCCTCTCCTGGATGGAGGTGCCACCACCTCGGTGGGACTCGAGCTTGTCCCTTCGCTGATGTGGCTTTCACTCGCCTGAGGGACCCGTTGCTGTAAGATTTAAGCTCCCTTCCCCCAGCGCTTACACTCAGCTGCGAAATAGGCCTAATTGGGACTAATTGTCCCCCTTCGATCAGTGAATCCTTTGTCCTGGCGGTTGCGAGCGCGGAACGTGTGCCGCATTCCACATTCCACCCGCAACCTGCCGCACAAAGGAGCCGGGGCTGCCCCGCGGCTCCTCCGGGGAGCTGCAAACCCTTCCAGCACCTCCCTGCAAAGTCCGGCCCTGGCCCGAGCCCCGGGAACACGGTGGAGAGCGGGGAGATGGAGGTTCCTCCTTCCCTCACCTCCTTACTGCTGGCTGCTGTGGCACCCAGGGTCGGCACCTGGGCACAAAGGGCGGCTCGCTCGGCAGAGCACCGCTTCCAACCCTGAATTTCCTTCCCATTGTTTAGTGGGGTTTTGATCTTTATCGGTTATTTATGCGAAGGTTCTTTTTCTCTTAGCATTAATAGACTGAAAAGCACGTGAAGCTAAAACAAAGCCGACATCCCTGGACATCCTGCGAGCCATTGTTAGGCAGGATTTTGAACCATGTCACACTATTGAATTTGATAAGGATTTTGCATAATAAGGGGGGAAAGTTGTATGGTACTTCATTGCATTTTTGTTATGTAGAAGCCTGCCGGAAGAGTCACAATGTAGGAGTTCAGCACCTTCTAATAGGATTTTGTGTGGTTACAATGTTCCTAAAGGCAACTTTAGGAAGGATGCTGACGAGTGTCTGCCGTGCATTCACTTTTCAAGGTGGAAAACTTCCCATTAATTACATTTGATTTGTTACTACCACGATGATGGTGTAACTTTGATTTTTAGAAACATTTCCGCGTCTCGATTCACTTTTCAGACCTTTTGCCAGCAAATTTCTGTTGCGTGTTTTGCACCCCAGGCTGGGCTTCTGACTGACGTTAAGTACAAATCTTATTTAGAGAACGAATTCAAAGCCAACAAAATCAGAAAGCAGTTTTAAAGAACCCCTTCTTATGGCTATTGACTTCAGCGGGAGCTGAATTTAGGGCTAAGTGTGGTGTTCAACACTGTAAAAATGGCTCATGCTTTGTTTAAAAACCTCACAAACATCCAGGCACTCCTCTAAGGGATAGTGTAAAATGATATTAACTTGATGTATGTCGTAAAAGGTACTTGTTTGGAAAAACCCTGTAGTTGAAATGTACATTGAAACTTCAAAGTACCGACAGAATTTTAAATAATTTTAAACTTAAATATTACAACTTCCTTAAAATCAGGAATTCTGCTTCAGCAGAGGGTGTGGCGCATGAAAGGGAGATCAAAATTTTGAAAAATTGGCAATGAATTAGTCTCAGATTGCCAGTGGAAGCAGAGACAGGAAATGTCCCAGTGCAGGGGCTGAGTTAGGTGCAGGTCTGGATAGCAAATGACAGATTTTAGACAACTTGTTGAGAAAGGAGAGAGGGGATCCTGCACCAGGTGGGCAGAGGGCAGCAAGGAAGGGAAGATCTGGGTGTGCTGAGGGTTTGTGGGATGTGAGCAACAGAATTATTGCTGGGGGGGGAGACTGGATTATGTGGTAGCCTCAGATGGAGCCTTTATTTGGCTTCTTAATGTATTGTAAAGGAAGTTTTGTGTGTTCATCTGGACGAGGTTGTCATCAAGTGAGAGATCTTAACAGAAAATTGGTAAAAGCAGTATTAACAAAGAAACCATGATCTTTTTACCCTGTTCTGGCTCTGTTAGTGCTACATTGCTGCAGCTGCCAGGATTGATTTGATTTGGTTTTACAGTCTGCTTTTCTTTGTTGCTGTCTTTTAAAGTAATGCATCTGTGTGGTTTGCTGGTTTCTTTTTCTTGGGTTTTTTTTTTTTTTTCCTGTCAGAGGGAGTTTGAAGAGGCTTTATTCTCTAGTGAAAAATTTATTTTAAAAATCATGGGATGAAGAGAAATGAGTGGAGCAACATGGGGGCTGAGTTTTGTGCCATGTATGTGAACAGCAGGGCAATCTATTGCTGCAGGACATAAATCAGGAGCTGGGTGCAGCTTAAGGACAGTGTTCTTTGCTAAAGGAAATATTGCTTTTAGAAATAATTTCTTTGTGGATATGCATTGCAAAGGTGAGAACTGGTTTCTTGGCCTACCCTGAGCCATTTACAAGGTCCTGTATCCTCTGGGCCTAAATCTGATTTTACAGAGAGTAGAGGAGAACCCACGGAATATCACCAGCATCAATCTGGTGAGTAAGGCACTACTTTGCCACTTCACATGTCCTGGGCTCCTTCTCCCACTTTTATTTTGTGCCTTTTATGTAGTTCAGTCAGCTGGGATAGAGTTCTCTTATCTTTATATGTATTTTTTATACTCCTTAGTCAATTTGTTTAAGCACAGTGTCAGTTAAAACCAGAGTATTTATTACAGCTCCCTTTGCTTGGGCTGGCAGCAACAGCAGTTTTGTCTGTGTAACTTTTGAATCACTTTGTCCAACCATTTGATTTCATTAAATTTCCTTTCATTTCTCTACTAATTAATGTTTGAACAGGTATTCTAAAGGCAATTTTTGCTGCACAATTGTTTTGCGGAGAGGGATGTAACCTTAAATATTATTCTGCCATCTTGAAGCGATGCTCCCGCGCACAGGTTTCCGTTCCTCAGTTACAGTTAGACTGTAACTTACATTTTAGACTGTAACTCTTAGTTACTTACACTGTTACAAAGTGCTTGCATTTGATTGCTTTGTCCATTTAGCGTTTACTTTCAGTTAGGTTTAATTAACAGCATCACTTCAGCTCCCTGCTTTCAAGGGCATCTGCAAAATAATAAATAACTACAATGCAGTTATTAATATTGTAACACCTATAAGATGCTTCTCTGTGCTTCGTGTTGGTTATTATTCTTTTGAAAGTTTTCATACTTTTAAATTTTTTGGCAAGCCTTGTGATTTAAAGAGGGAAGTGCTTCTTGCTCCTTAGGTGTATAATAGTACGTTTGAGGGGGTTTTTGGGTGTTTGTTTCTTTATTTTTTAAACTAAACCAGCTTTTAAGCCCATTTAGACTTTTTAAATATTCTGTATGAGGCTGCTAGCAGTGGTACCTACAATACCAGGATGCAGCCTGAGGGCAAATCCAAGTGAAAAACTCCTTCCTTAATTTTTAACCAGACAGGAAAATCTTCCTGTTTAGGTACAACACCCCGTTTACTTTCAGGGAAAAAAAAAAAAAAAAAAAAAGAAGAGTGAAATAAACCTGGTGTTTCTATTATGGAAAATGCACCTTTGGACAGGCCTGTCTGCTGAGGATGAGGGAGTTTTGTGAAGATAAAATAATAAAATAATAAAATAGCTGTAGGCTGAGCCTTTTGGAGTAGTGGTGGCTTCTTTTTTTAGTGTACTTTGACTGCATGTTCACATTTGTAATGGTTTAAATTCAATAATAGGAGAGTGAGAAAAATAGGGGTTTCTGTGCCAGAGCAAAAGTCCTCTAAATAAGTTTATTCATACCTGGAGATACATTTTTCAGTCTGTAACTATATAATTTTACTGCCTTTTCTGCACTAGAGCAATCCCCCATGTGAATATTCTTATTTTAAAGAGTATAAGCATAGTTTTATATTGGTAGAAATATATGTCTGGTTGAATAAAGCACGTAAATGTCTGTGTGTAAATATATAGATATAAAAAAATTATAAATATCTATATATAAATAAGAGATAAATAAATAGAGATAAATATGTATACATATATATATGTATATATCTATACATATAGATGTATATATATTTATACTTACATATATATATATATATATATATATATATATATATATATATATATATATACATACATATATATATAGATATATATATACATATTTATGTATATATAAAACTGAAACTTCCAAGTGGGGTACAGTGACAGAATTTTAAATAATTTTAAACTTAAATACTGCAACTTCTTTAAAATCAGAAATTAGGTTAAAAATTTTGCTTTAAAACCAGAATATAATAATGAAAATAAATAAAACCACAGCTGTTTGATCATAGAAGGAAAAACTTTCAGCTGTGCTGAAACCTTACATTGTTAGACTCTTTTTAGACTACTAACCTTGACAAGAGAGGATCTTGGTTTGTTGGTTTTTTTTTTAAATTTTTTCTTTTCTTGAGGAAACCATCCTGCATTTAATGGGCTTTATAAACTCCCCCTGAGATGAGTGGGAAATCATGGACTTGATTTGCAGCAGCCTGGTTTTTTTGTTTCATGTAAGGTGTGTGATATTTGGCATTAGCAAAATATGAGCTCATTTGACATTTACAGAGAAGTGGAGCTGGTACATGTAATGTTATTGGATGAGAGAAAAAGAGATTCAGTCTTTCCTCTGTGTCTGACTGGGCAGGGCTGTTTCAGCTGCTACTGATGGGTGTAGTTTTGCTGGAAATTGTTGGTCTGGCCATTAATAACACTATATGTATATTTTATATATATGAAATATATGTAAGATATAGACTATATATTTTATAGATTTAAAATATATATAAGATATATATAATATATTTAGTATATTATATATATGTATTTTATATGTGTATAATATATGTGTTTATATATATTTATATATAATATATATTTTTATATATCTATATATATGTAAAATATATATATATGATATATATTTTACATATATATATATAAAAATATATATTTTTTTTTTTTACAAATACATACACAGCTTATAACCATTCAGGTTTCTTTTCACTACTGATTTTCCCAAATAAATAAATATTGATTTATTCTTAAGTAAATAAATATGGAATTACGTCTTTATTATAAAAAGGTCTCATATAAAAATTTGTCATTATAAAATTTAATATTTAATATTGTTTATTAGAAATATATTTAGTTATATTATTATATAGGATACGTATATAATATATATTATAGCAAGTATATATTTATTATAAGTATATAAAAAAAAGTCTCTGAAACAATCAAGTGACATTTAAGTTGTGGAAACAGGAGTGCTTTGAATGAGTGCATTAAACCAGGGATTTTTTCCTGGGGTCCTGGCTCATGCTCAGCTTACCTTGGTGCAGGTTTAATCATTAAGAAAACTCTCTTACTGGTGCCTGTGCACATCTGTGTGGGTGAAGATCTCTGCCATCTCACTGATTTTTACACTGCTCAGAGTTACTTGTGCAAAAATCTGAGCGGTTCTAAACTTAAATACTAGGTGTACAATGAAAAGAAATTTTAAAGGTACTGCACTTATTTGGGATGCTGGAGTGTGGAGCATGCTGCAAGTGTTCATACAGTGGTGGTGTAAGGCTCAGTTTTGTAATTAAAATTCAAATTTAAGCTCCTTGTATTGAGTATATACAGTGCAGTCGTCATGTGCTAAGCGCTCTTGAAAAATTGATTAAATTTCTGACCTTTCTTTTTGTCATTGTAAAAAAGAGTAATACCAACCTACCTTTAAAAAAATGCCCTGACGTCCCTGGAAGGCTAATGCTGTAAAAGTGCCAATATTATTATTATTATTATAATATACGTAGGACAAGTTTAAAATAATTAATTTTTGTCACCATTGCCCTGTTATTACTGTCTTGGCACATCACCCTGGCCTAAGACAGAAGGCAGGAGTGGTTTCAGGTGGGGATTAACCCCTCTTGTGCTGGGGGACCAGGCTGTCAGAGCAGTTTGTGCCCATCCAAACCAATCCATCAGTCCCTGGAGGTACTCAGGGGGGAGATCCCTGCCACAAGGAGAGGCTTCAGGGCTGGACCTGCTGCTCCTGCCTGCCCCTGGAGAGCTGGCAGAGCCTTTTGGGGGCTGCAGGATGGACGCTGAGACAGTCTGTCAGAACCCAGGAGATTCCTCTGGCTGCCCTGGAAGGCTCCAGCCCCTGCCCAGGGGGCTCAGAGACCCTGGCACAGAGCCCAAGACCCCTGTGCCTCTGATTTTGACCCATTTTAAAAATTACCAACCTTATATGAGGATTTACAAGCCACAAAAGTTTAAGTAGAATGATAGTTAGTTTGTCACAGAGTGAAGAGTAGAATTTTGGGGTTTTTAGACTGGGGGCTCGTAGTCCCAAGATGGAAGAATTTGGGTGTGCCTTGTCCTTCTCTCTCCTTCTTCCTAACTTCCATCTTCTGAGTGATGGTGGCACTTTTAGATTAGTTTAAAGTAGAGAGAAACTGTCTAACATAAGTGATAAGTATTGGAAAATAATTGTAAATAAAGTACACATAGTTTTTAGTATAAAAAGACAACACCACCCAGAAAGCAAGCAGTGTGCCACTGACTGACCTGCTGGACAAAACAGAGAACGAATGTTCTAGATAACAAAAAATAAGCAACCTTGAGAACCAGAACAGACGAATCCTGACTCCTGCTTCAGTTGCAGAGCTGAAAAAAGAGACTCTGACACATCTCGGGGTCATCCTGACCACAGAGACCCCTGAGAACAGTCCAGGGTTCAAATGTCCTTCTAGAGGGGTGGGGTTTTTGGTTGAGTTGGATTTTTGTTTTGTTTTTGTTTTTTTTTTTCCAATGAGCTACTTCCAGTGATCGCTGTCCTGCTGTAGCCAAACCAGTGGAGGGTCACAGGGGCAGCCAGCACAAGGAGCTGGCTTAGTGTCATCTTAACTTGCTGGATTTTTTTTTTTTTAATATCTTTAGCATTTAACATAATGGTTTATATTGTGGTGGGCCTGGCAGTGCTAGGTTAATGGCTGGAGTTGAACATCCAGCCTCAACAAATGCATAATTCAGTCACAGCTTCTTCCTAATTAAGAACAACCACACAAAACTTCAGCTGCAGCACACCACCTGAAAACTGCAACCTTCATGGCCCACATCAAAACTGAAAATAAATGGGTAGGGCTTGAATTTCCAAACCCCAGCAAACAAGCTGTTTGTATCTGCTGAAATACCTGCCATGAAGAATGTGCCTATGGATCCACCAGTGGGCAGGGAGAGAAGGAAGCGGGTATTTGTTCACCTTTGGTGCAGAAATAAGACTGAGGAAGATTTTCCTTGATGAAAATGTGCTGTTAAAACACCTTGTGGAGTCACAGAATCACAGAATTTCCAGGTTGGAAGAGACCTTCAAGATCATCGAGTCCAACCCGTGTTCCAACGCCTCAACTAGATCATGGCACCAAGTGCCAGATCCAGTCTTTTTTTAAACACATCAAGGGATGGTGACTCCACCACCTCCCTGGGTAGATGATTCCAGTATTTGATCACTCTTTCTGTGAAAAATTTCCTCCTTAATTCTAGCCTGTATCTCCCTTGGCACAGCTTGAGGCTGTGTCCTCTTGTTCTGTATGTTGTTGCCTGGAGAAAGAGACTGACCCCAGCTCAGCACAGCCGCCCTTCAGGAAGCTGAAGAGAGTGATAAGGTCACCTCTGAGTCTCCTTTTCTCCAGGCTGAACAGCCCCAGCTCCCTCAGTCGTTCTTCTTGTGTTCCAAACCCCTCACAGCCTCGTTGCTCTTCTTTGGACGCGCTCAAGCATCTCAACGTCCCTCCTAAACTGAGGGGCCCAGAATTGAACACAATACTCAAGGTGTGGCCTCACCAGTCAGCCTGGCTGCTGTTTCTAAACCCTGAGAAGGAGGGAAGAGAATTTTTTTGTGTTCATGTGTGTGTTGGTGTCCTTTCGTGCTGCATTAATCCTGCAGAGAAGCCTTCGGGTCGCAAACACTTTATCTGCGAGGCCCCACTCAGTAGCTGAGCACTAAAAAAGGAGATTTTCATTACGTGATCTGACTCTGTGGTGTTGACTGTAGGGCTCATTTGGTGGTCAGTCACACTGAGACACAGCTGAGTTGCACTTCCAGGTTTATGTACAGCACACAAATGTGTGTGTGTCTGTGACCGTGCTCACAGGGGTTTCGGATTGGGGAAGAGATGAGGATCTGACTCCGTGTTTCGGAAGGCTTGATTTATTATTTTATGATATATATTACATTAAAACTATACTAAAAGAATAAAAGAAAGGATTTCATCAGAAGGCTAGGCTAAGCTAAGAATAGAATAGCCAAGAATGGTAACAAAGGTTTGTGGCTCGGCTCTCTGTCCGAGCCAGCTGGGCTGTGATTGGCCATTAATTACAAACATCTAACATGGGCCAATCACAGATGCACCTGTTGCATTCCACAGCAGCAGATAATCAATGTTTGCATTTTGTTCCTGAGGCCTCTCAGCTTCTCAGGAGGAAAAATCCTAAGGAAAGGATTTTTTCATAAAAGATGTCTGGGACATGTGTCTCCCAAAAACCTTTTGGGAGAAGTGTGATGGGATGTGGGCAGGAATGCTTTGTGCAGCAGGGGCTCCTGCCACAGTACCTTGTGCTCACCCAGGAAACTCTGCTGTGAAGCAGTTTGACAAAAAAGATGGAAATATGTTGCAATCAGGATGTTGTGCTGTCCCTGGAAACTTGTGAATTTCTTTTTTTTTCAAAATACCGGGGCAGTAGGGATATTGTTGTGGAATTATTCTTGCAGAATTGGAGCAGATCCTTGCTTTTATTTAGTGCTTGATGGGTGAGGCACAATCTGTCCTGTGAAACAACTTCTAGGGAGTGGATTTCCAAACAGAGAGTTAACAACTAAGTCTGCAGGCCCCGCACTGCAAATCCCACTGGAGAAATTTTGGCTCCTGGTTTTCTCCCAGTGGCAGGATGAGGCTGCTCTTGCCTGGCAGCAGAGCTGAGGGAGCCTGCTCCCTTTGCTGTATTCCAAACAAAGTGCTGCAGCTGCCTACCTGTCACACATCTGACTCTTTTCTTTTGCAAACCCTTGCTGGAATCCTTTCCTTGGGCAAATAAGCAGAAGGAAAGCCCTGGAAACAACGTGAGTTTAGATGTCTGTGTTATATGTTACATTTTTATATGCAGCTTGCTTATGTTTGATGCAAGAAGTTTAGTGGTGCAAGGAGTTTGTTTCAGAAGTGATCAGGTGTTGGTTGTGGATGTTGATTTTTTTGGTACTCAGTGTTGACATGGTAATTTTTCGAGTTTACATTTCTGATCTTGAGCTCCCAGAGGTGGCTTAATTTTGGAGTCAGTTGCCTAACATCATGGAAAAATTCAGAAATGGAGGGCTAGCCTGTCTCCCTGTCAAAGGAACACTTGAACATCTTGCTCTTGAGTTCGGTAACATGCCACGATGCAACTTGAGAAAATAAATGCTTTTAGGCCCAGCAGAAGTACAGTGGGGCAGGGACATGCCTTTAAAACATCTCTGAATGTCTGCAGAGCATCTCTGGGCAGTGAGCTTGTGAAGCTGCTGCTGGGAAGGCAGAGCCCAGCCTGGTGTTGGGTGGGCAGTCCCCCTGTCCTGCATGGGGAAATCAATCCCTGCATAATTCACAATTTCCTGAGCCCGTAGCAGTGGATTTTCCAGCAAGCTGTGAGTTCTGCTCCTTGGAGCAATGACTCCTTGTTTCCAGTGGTTTGACTCATACTTGGCACGTGCAGCCGCAGTTTTATGGCCTTGAGGAGGTTGCTGCTGCTTGCAGAGGGCCTGAGAGTGGCTCTGAGCTCTTCCCTGTGGTGTGGGAGAGCATCAAAGCAGTGCACGAGGGGCTGCATGCACATGTGCATGCACATCCTTCATGGCCGCTCCTTCAGAACATACAGCTGGTTTGCTGGGCTTTGGAAATTCAAGTCTGACCCATTTCCTTTCAGTTTTGGTGTGGGCCATGAAGGTTGCACTTTTTAGGCGGTGTGCTGCAGCTGAAGTTTTGGTTTTGTTCTGGTTTTTTTCCAATGAGCTGCTTCCAGTGATCTCTCTCCTGGTGTAGCCTCACCAGTGGAGGGTCACTTGTGTGGTTGTGTGGTTGTTTTTAATTAGGATTAATTAGGAGGAAGCTGTGACTGAATTATTAATTTGTTTATGCTGGATTATCAACTTCAGCCATTAATCTAGCACTGCCAGGTCCACTACAATATAAAGCAACGTGTTAACTAAAAAGAGAAAAAATATAAAAAAAATAAATTTAAATGTTAAATTTTTTTTAACCAATATGTTAAAAAAATCCAGCAAGTTAAGATGACATAAAATAAAACAGCAAACGTGTGCATTTAAAATACTGAAGTCAAACCAATTCTGTCCTGTGGTAAATGAGACTAGACCCCATTTAATGCTTTTATTTTGCTGCCCTTTTCAGACAAAAAGTTCGGTAGGATAATCTTGCACCAAGTAATGTTCCTGGAGCAGTACCAAGTGGTTGGAGCAGAAAACAGCAAGTTTGAGTTCCAAACAATAAAGTTGAGGTACCTGGCATTGCAGTCATTTTATTTATCTCCTGAAGAGTTGGCCATAAAGCCTGGTCAGAACCTCGATAAAGCTGGAGGTTCCCCCAGCCCTGGGAGCTTGTGTTGATCTGTTGGAAGGAAGGAGGGCTCTGCAAGAAACTTAGATAAGTTGGATGGATGGGTAGAGTCCAACGGGATGAAGTTTAATCAGTCCAAGTGCCCAGTTCTACATTTTGGCCACAAAAATCCCCTACAACATTCCAAGCTGGGGACAGTGTGTCTGGACAGTGCCCAGGCACAAAGGGACCTGGGGGTGCTGGTGACAGCCGGTTGAACATGAGCCAGCAGTGTGTCCTGGTGGCCAAGAAGGCCAATGGCTCCTGGCCTGGGTCAGGAATGGTGTGGCCAGCAGGAGCAGGGAGGTCATTCTGCCCCTGTGCTCAGTGCTGGTGAGGGCACCCCTGGAGTGCTGTGTCCAGCTCTGGGCCCTCAGCTTGGGAGGGACCTTGGGCACATCCAGAGGGGGCAACGAGGCTGGAGAGGGGCTGGGAACACAAACCCTGAGAGGAACGTTTGAAGGAGCTGGGGCTGTTTAGCCTGGAGAAGAGGAGGCTTGGAGGTGCCCTTATTGCTCTCTGCACCTTCCTGCAGGGAGGCTGCAGACAGGTGGGGTCGGTCTCTGACAGAGCCAGAGGACACAGTCTCCAGCTAAGGCAGGGAAGGTACAGGTTGGATATTAGGAAGAAATTCTTCACCAAAAGAATAATAAAGCACTGGAATGCTCTTCCCAGGGAGGTGGGAGAATCACCATCTCTGGATGCGTTTAAAAAAAGCCTGGACATGGCGCTGGGTGCTACAGTCTAGGTGAGGTATCAGGGCACAGGTTGGACTTAGTGATCTTAGAGGTCTCTTCCAACCTCATCATTCTGTGATTCTGTGTATGCTGCAGGATCTGCTGCTGCTGCTGGCACCCAGGGCTGGACCATGACAGTGCTGCAGCTTTCTGAGTGGGGCAGAGGATGGCTACAGAGCAGCTCATCATCCAGAATTCATCATCCCCAACTACAGTTGTCCTCTTCATAGCAGATAGATCAGGCCCTTTTTATTTCTGCTGCCAGCCAAGTTCACCTGTGTTCTCCACTGACAGAGAGATTCTTGCCCTTATTTTTATATGCCCTATTTTATAGTGGGCTTATTTTCTAAATTTAAATCATTATGTGGAGGGGAGTGACAAAATCCCAACTGTCTCCTGTTTTCCCTAAAACATTATTTGAATTACTGTGCAGTGTAGTATCTTTCGAGGTTTGCTTTTGTCACAGGTTGTGAATTTCATATTCCCAGACCCTCTCTCCCTTGCACCCTGGCTGACATTAGGGCTACAGAGGATTCTGCTGGATGTTGACAGGGAAAAATCCAGCACCAGAGGCTTCCTTGCAGCAGAGTCTCCACTTACAGCAGTGGGCACTAACTTATATCCAGCACATTAGACTTAAAAGCACACAGCCATTAAGGGGAGCTCTGCCTTCCCAGGGGGGCAGCAGATGGAGAGAGGCTGGGGGAGGGCAGGGGGGAGGAAGGAGGGTGTGAGATGGAGGGGCTGGCTCTGATGGAGCTGTAAGCCAGCAAACTTGCTGTTTGCCACGTTTACAATTTCCCTGGGATAAGGGATTGGGTGTAGTGGCTGTGGGCAGGAAGGTCAGCACATCATTCCTCAGTGTTTGGCTACTGCATCATTTGATGGGAAGGAAAAGGTGCCAGTCCAGTCCATCTTCCCTCCTGCTCCTCTCATACAGGGAGCACAAAGAGAAAAAAAAAGTCATTACTTTTTAATTATTCCAGGCTTCCTCCTTTCTTAAAGCCACTTCTGGCCAGCAGTGAGCATTAGCAATGGGTTATTTGCTTTCCTGTGATTGGTGAGGTAGTAGTTTTGGGGAAAATAATGTTCAGAATTAAAATTTCATGTCAGCCAGCATATTTAATAAATAGGAGCCTTGTCCTATACTTGTGAAATGCAGTGATTAGTGACATTATTGCTTCCAATGGGACAGGACCTGCCACTTAAACATACCAGATTAAGCAGCTCCCTCACTTTTAAGCAATGATTCTTTCAAGGACTTATTTTCTCTGGCTGTTAGCAGTGTGCATATAAGATTATGGTAATTGACAGATATTAAGGAAGAGGGAAATTTTGTCTTTGTGGTGTGTTTATTTTGTAAATTTAAAGTCATCCAGGCATTCACTTTTCCACTTTGTGCAAAGCAGTGAATAAATTCAAACTAAATAAATACACAATCATATATGAAGAAAAAATTATATATAACCTGGGTGTTATCTTTGAATTACTTGAAAATTTATATATATATATATATAAAAATATAAAATTATTTATATATATAAATATATATTTGTAATAATATTTATATATATTTACATATATATTTATATATATTTACATATATATTTATATATATTTACATTATATTTTGATATATTATCAAAATAATTATTATATATAAAAATAATATATATAAATAATATATATAAAAATTATATATATAATAATTATTTTGATAATATCTCTCTTGACATTAGTTTGATTTTTTTTATCACTTTGTTTGTTAAATGGGGATGTTTACAAGCATTAATTTTGTTCTGCTCTCGATACTATTCTGTACCTCGAAAGTTTCCCCCTATGGGAACTCTTTGCGTTTTTAAGAGGGAGTTATGATTCATATTGTGACTTGTTAGGTGTTTTGGAGGTTAATTTAATTGTTTTTATCAAGTTCTGAGGACAATTTCTCTCCTACAAATGCATAGTGAGACTGCGCAGATCAAATGCTGAAGCAGGAATTTCAGACACCCTCAGAGAATTAAAATGCTGATGGTAATGCCAGGGGTGGTGTATGATTTTTCCCCCCTTTTATCGTCTCCACTGTGACCTTTGGGGGTGTTCTGCTCAGCTGCTCTGCATGGCTGCTGCCTTGATGGCAGGATCACACACACACTGCTCCTCTCAGGACCTGGCACATCACTGGCACAAACCACAGATTTTAATCCAAGGACTTTTCATTTCTTGTTGGTAATCTGTCACCACCACCTCTGTGCCTTGGAGAAGACAGGTTGGTTTAAAAATGTGTGTATGTAGAATGAAGGCTTCACTTTCTTTGAGTGAGGACAGAAAGGAAATCCCTGGTCTCAAGGAATTACACTGGTCTGAATTTGGGAGGGATTTTGTTTTGCCTTCTGGCTCATTGATTTTAGATACCATTATTACAGAGCTTATTTTCCTGAAAAGAATCCTTGCATCCGGTCTAGATTGTCAAGAGAAAAATACTAATTGAGGTTGAAAATGAATTTTGGATCACCTGGCTTCCTTGAGAGTCTGTTCATACCATCATTTCATGCTGTCAGTACTTTCAGTGAGAGCTCCTCTCAGCAGCTTTTACAGATGTCATTCCAGGGCATGAGAAAACCTCTTGTGAATCATTCATTCAGTGGAGAGTTAAAAGGTATGAACTGAAACTCCTGGAGCCAGGAAGCTGGCAGAGGGGTTTTTTTATTAATTAGTTCAAATTAAATTATTAGTGCTTATTAATTAGTTCAGATTAAATGGGGTCCTGTAGAAGATTTGGAATAGACATGGCAATTTTCTGTATATCTGTCTATAAAGAGACAGTGCCATTTCTTTGGGTCCAGACACATAATAAAATACAGGAGGAATGTACTGGAGATGACTGATAAATGGAAGTAGAGAAATGTATAAATGATCTCAAATACCCAGAAATAGCCTGAGATAAGCTGTTGGCCTGAGGTGAGACTCTTATCACACCTTGGACATATAGCCATATTTATTTACTACAATTTTACTGTCTGCATATGAGTATAAAGACTTTCCTGCCCCAGCATGAAGTGCAGAAGTGTAAGATATATATATATATATATATATATATATATATATATATATATATATGGAATCTGTCTTTTCTGTCTTTGTATGTGTTTCACTATTTTCCTAGCAAAAAGGCTTTTTAGATTTTGAACTTCCAGGCTTATGCCTTGTTGTTGTTTGCATAGAGGCGTGGTCATGCTGACCAAGAGAGTGTTTATAGGAATTAAAGAAGAATATTTTCTTGTGTTCTCTTGGTTTTTGTGGGGTTGTTTTTGGTTTTTTTGAAGGCACCAAACGGCTGTCAGTGGGGTAGAATTTCTGTTTGTTTAGTGTGTTATTAAATAATGAGCTCTAAATGAAAAATCAAGCATCCTGCTAACTGTCCTCTGAGTCCTCTAATCCTAAACAGCACGCTCTGCATTCATAGAGCACAGACAGTGCTGACAGGTGTGCTCCAAGAATTTTGGGATCTTTGTTTTCTCCCCTATTTTCCAAACAGAAAAAGGCAGAAATTTAAGAATTTAAATGTCGATTCTCTGATGGTATAACCAAAGTAAAATATAACACATAACATATAGCATAACATAACAGTAATATAATATAATATAACAGTAATATAATATAATATAATATAATATAATATAATATAATATAATATAATATAACATAATATAATATAATATAATATAATATAATATAATATAATATAATATAATATAATGTATAATACATAAACACATTATAATATTTATATAATATAATAAAACATCTATAAAATCTAATATAAAAGATAATATAAATAATATATACTATAATATAATATAATATAATATAATATAATACAATATAATATGTAATTTTAAAATAGGTATTATAACATTCTGATTTTAGCATCCTCCCAAAAGCTGTAGGAGAAACATTGAATGGAGCATGGAAAAGTTTCTTGAACTGCCTTAGTTTGCACTTAGTTTACTTGAACATTTGGACCTGAGGCAGTGATAATCAAGAAGCCAGGCATATGGATGGCTCTGCCTCAGAGAGCTAGGGAAGAGAGAGTAAAATTTAGGCTGTCACAGGTGGGTGGAGCAGTGACCACACAGGGCACAGCAGAAACCTTTTCCTACTTGCCTTACTGCAGTGCTTTTTGGTTTGTTAATTTAAGATTTCTTTAATTTTGAGATTTTTTAACTCACATGCTGATGAGTGTGGTGGATTTTAGTGTTGGTTAATTACTTAGGTACTTATTTTTTGTTGTGAGGTAGGATGACAGGATTAAGAGGAAGGTAAAGTAGGCTTAACATTTTAAAAGGGGATAAAGAAAATTTTATTAGATGACCAATAAATGGAAGTAGAGAAATGTATAAATTATCTCAAATACCCAGAAATAACCTGAGATAAGCTGTTGATAACTAAAAGAAGAAAAAGTAGTAAGAATTAAAACAAATTTTTAGAATCCTTTTCTTCTTGTTGCAACTTTTTATTTTTACTGATAATGTAAAGGAACAAACCCTAAAATTTATATTTAGTTTGCTGCATTTAAAATAGTCTTTCTTTAGTTTACTTAGGGAGAGAAGTCTCTCATGTTAAGGTTATGGAGATTTCTCTACAAGATGAAAAAAATATAAGTTTTTTGTGGTTCTTTTAGGAAAACTGTAGCTGCTGGGTGAAATAGGTTTTTGTGAAGTTTTTCACAAAGTGCTGCTGCCTGTGTGTTTGAGATCCAGTGCAGAGCTGCGCCTGTGTTTTCTCAGGGGAGCCTTGTGCCTGTGGTTTGGGTGTGCCCTCTGCCATGTGTGCTCCAGCTGCCAATTGACCTGGCAGCTCCCTCAGCTCCGGAGGGCAGCGGTGCAGGGGAATCAAAACCACCTTCATTAACCCTGAGCATCTCCTGCTCCTTAGCGAAGGTGGGCTGGGTAATTACAGCAAAGGCTTGGAGCTGAGAGGACACATTTTAGGAGGTATTTCCCCCACTGTGAGATGGCACAGGGAGGGGACAGCAGTGCACGTGTGCAATTTAAATAGCTCTGGATTCTGCATCATAAATATGCACCGGATGCAGGGGAGGGAAGAGAAAAAAAAACCCCAGCACGTTCTCTCAGGATGCTGTTAGGGCCAAGCAGCATCTCATTAGGGACAACTTCAAAGATCAGTTCCTCGTGTCCATAAAAACAAGTGTAAATTATCTTCTGTGAGCCTGCTGTTAGCAGTTGCACTGTTACATTATGCATGTAGCCTAGACTGCACGTGGTATCAACAAACTGCGCTGGCTTTCATTAGCGTTTCATTTTTATGCAAGGCTGTTGATTAACTTTGCTGTTTATTTGTTGCACTTTTGGCTAATACAGTATTTGCCTTAAAATTTAGCTGTTAGTGGTGACACAGTGCCTGGAAAGGTCTCTGAGGGTTCCACAGTGCCTGTGTTTTCAGAGAGGAATGGCACACAGGCAGTTATTCCCTCTATTGACAGCTTCACTTGCCCTCCCATTCTTCTGCTTCCTGCACTCAGTGAGAGGGTGCCTGGTCCTGACCCCTCTTGGAATGGAACTTGAGGGAGCTTTCAGTGATGAAATTCTTGGAATTTCATTCTTGGAATGAAACTTGAGGGAGCTTTCAGTGATGCTGCCTCTGCAGCACCTGACTTAAATGCTTATGGAAATGGTGAAGAGGGTAGGACTTCAGTGCTGTGTGCTCTCACTGCCCCATCACACTCATTTGGAAGGCCAGCTGGGGAAATGTTTTCAAGTGGTGAAATGCAGCTTCTGGGCATGGTAGTTGTGTGACAATTTCCTGTGGGATCAAGATTTTTGAGACGGTGTTCACTGTCCTTGCAGAAACAGTAAGATGCCATGAAATAATCTCCTGAACTGTAGTGCTGAAAAAAGGAAAAAAAAAAATTTTGTTTTTTTTCTTTTCCTGTGGTACTTTTGCCTTTTTTGTAAGGCCTGATCACTGATGAAAGGAAGCATTCACTCGCACACCTAGTCAAGGCTTGGGTGTGATGTTGAACTCTGGCCCAGCAATCTGATCTGCACGGGGATTCCACAAAGATCTGCACCTTGGGGCTTGCCTTCGAGTTGTCTTGTGACGCCCAGCGTGGCTTGAGTGCTTCCAGCATTGTTGTTGCACTCACAGTGCCAAGAGGTGTGTGGAGAGAGGTTTTAGGAGATCCCTTTTGCCCTGCTTGCTTGGGGGTGGTGGTGCTGCCAGCTGGAGCAGCCCACGTGCCTGTACTGCACAGCAAAGTTGGGAATTCAGAGGAATCCCTGGAGTCTGGTGCCCAGTTCGGCTCTCCAGCCCTGGTCACTGTCTGTGCCTGTGCTGGCACAGCAGCCTGCAGGAGGAGCTGGGCACAGCAAGAGGGGACTGGCAGCTGCAGGGGTTGGCCCTGTTGGTGGAAGAGGAGGTTATTGATCTGTATCCCTGCACAGATTAGGGATTCCCTGCGTTTAATGTGTGCCTGAGGGTTTGCAAAAATGCTTCCTTCATGAGACACAGCTATGAAATGGCTGGGTTGTGTTGTCCTGTGGTTGTGGTGCTTCAAAGGTGCTTCCTTCATGAGACACAGCTATGCAGTTGCTGTTTTGTGCTGTCCTGTGGTGGTGTCAGCTGGTGCAGAGTTCACCCACACTTCACTGTGTCCAAGGGTGGAATGAACCCACACGAGACTTCTGTGTGATTTCCCAGCAGGACATGAAGAACTTCCCAACCTTGCTCAAGGTTATCTCCTTTAATATGAGATAATTTCTACATCCTGGAGGGCCTGGGTGCACCTGTGGGGGCATCAGTGAGAGTCTTGAGTTTGTGCAGTGCTGTTGGAGCGTGCAGAGCGCTGAGCTGCCAGGTGTTGCCGCAGTGGTGATGGTGCAGGGGTCGGTGCAGGAATGCAGAGGTGCCAGTGCATTTTGCACTGTGGACAGTGTCTGTAGAGCCCAGGTGTCTCAAACACCCATGGTCAGGTGGCTGGGGAGCCATCCAAGGGTTGTTGGTAATAACACACTGTGAGAAGGAACAGGATGTGGCTGGAGACAGGGGCCACGTGGAGGTAGGCAGCACTTTTCTGGGACAAACACCCTCGTTCTAGTGCCTGGAGATAAGCACAGCACAAATGCACAAGTGAGATTCAGAATGGGCATGGGCTGTAGGGGGGGAACAGGACCAGCAGACACCCCCAAAGCCCTTCAGCCCATTGCCAGAAAGGTCTGGAAGAGCAGACTGACCATGATAAATTAATTTGCATAGACAGTGAAAGACTTGTCTCCAGGATGAAAAAAATCTACAGAAATCTATAATCCAAATAAATATCTCATTTATAGAATCTATAAGATCGAACCCCCCACAAAGCCCCACAGGGGCTCTGGAGCTTGCCTGTGCTGAGGCCTTGGTGGAGCTGTGGCCATGGCTGTGGGATCACATCCACAGGGAGATGGGCACCTCCTGGATGAACCAGCCTGACCTGTGGGATCACATCCACAGGGAGATGGGCACCTCCTGGATGAACCAGCCTGACCTGTGGGATCACATCCACAGGGAGATGGACGTGCCCTGGATGAACCAGCCTGACCCTCTGGAACTAAAGAACCAGGTCATTTTCATGGATAAAAAAGCTGATGCTGTAAGAAGAAAGAAGCAGCAGGAAAGCTGTTAACAGACAGAGGGTGTCAACCCCAGTGAAATGACACTTACAGCATCTACCAGTTAGATTAATAAAAAGATGCCTGCTTTCCTCATGGACAAAGCAGAGCTACCAATCAAACAATGCATGACAAGGTAAGAAGTAAATATAAACAACGTTTAGAGGCACAACAAACAGCTTTTGCTTGATTGATATTGAATCCTTTGAGAGTCCTTTGTCTCCTGCCCCTCACGTGGTCCCACTGCAGGTGGAATGAACGGGGACTTGGACAGGATGGGATGTCTTCCACCCTTGGAAACCCTAAGTCTCCATTTAGAACTTCCACCAGGGCAGTTAATCTGAGCAGAGGCCAGATGTGCACTTCAGTGCAGCTGGTGTACTCCTGATGTTCATCATATCACCAGATCTGCCCAGGAATGACACAGATTGTGTTGGTAAAGCTTATAGTCTTGGTGGGAAGCAGCCTGATGGAGGCAAAAGTCTTGCTGCTTCCTAGGTTTAGGGTTTTTGTTTTGTTTCATGTTTATTGTGGTTTGTTTACTCTTATAAAAACATTGAAAAACTTATTTTCTCTAACAAGCATCAAATTCTAGTGCAGAGTTGTCTGAATTTTAATGGAATTAAAAAATACCAGCTCCTTCCCTTTGGAAAAGTTGCTGCTGCTTCAGCTGTGCTTTAAAGTCTTAAGGAGCTAAAATGCCTCCTTTAATTTTTTTTTTTTTTTTGTTTTAAACAGAGAAGAATTTGACTGAGGAATCCAAACATCCCCGTGCTGTATATTTGTTATTTATTTCCATGTGTCTGTGTGTGTTCAGGTACATATAACTGGTGCCCAGAGATGAATGTTTGCATGCACTGAGAGCTTTGCTGGTTTTTTTGGAAGCCTGCTTCCTATTTGCATTCTCTTGAGCTGGATTTTAAAGCCCTTAAACCCCCAGCAGGGCTTGTTATCTTGCTGAGGAGCGATCAGTTTGATCAGAAGTTCAAGACTGTGTAGGGAGGAAGCCTTCACTTAACATCATTGTTTAGGTCTGGCTCCCTGTCTGCCCCTGGCAGGCAATGCTGGAGCAGATAAGATAAGAAGTGGCAGTGATAGCCATGCTGCAGGGTTACTGGAAGGGCACCAAACAGCCTGGCCAGGGGGCTCGAGAGGTCTGATCCGTGGTTATAATGGGTGATTGAGATGTTCTTCTCATGGGGCTGGCAGTTAATGTGGCATTCGTGTCGCCCTGTCCCTCGGGAAAAACGAGGCGGTTGCAGGAAGGCAAAGGAAAAGCGGAGTCTCTGGAACTGGGCACAGCATCATTTGGTTTTTCGTGTATAGCATGGTCACTTGCTGCTTTTGCTGCTTCAGGAGCTACATGAGACCATGTGAGGATACAGTTTTGGCCAAGGAAGATATAGAAAGAGTGAAGTGACAGAAAACCCTGCATGGTCAGGGCTGAGATGGTGTGGCTGGAAGGTGTGAAGAAAGTTGTGAAATACAGCCCCTTAGAACAATTAGGAAACTGCAGCCAGGACTCTTACTATCTCTAATATATTAAAAATACTTGCTTTACTTTTTTTCTTCCTTCATTTGTTTTGTTTGCTTTTAATTTTCCTGCTGTTTTCCACCCAAACCTAACACCATCTCTGACAGGAGTCACCCGCAAGTTGAACATGCAGAGCAAGATCAAACTGTGTCTGCAGATAGAGAAAACTCTCATTAGACCAAGGAGCTCCTCATTTTTTGCCTTAAGAGGAAAAAAACACCACCCCACATAACACTTGGGAGAATGGCTGTGCTGATGCAGTGTGCAGCAGAAAGGAGGCGGCTGTGCCCTGCTGCTCCTGTGCTTCACTTGTGCTCAGACCCAGCTGATCTGGTGAGCTGAACCCAGTCCTGGAGGGGCCAGGCAGCTTCCAGGGCCAGTCCAAGTCAGCGGCCAGCCCATGGGGAGCGGCAGGTGGAGCACAGGAGAGCAGGGATCTAGGTCTGCCTGGCTCTTGTGGGAATCCTCCTCTCCGGTGATGTGCAAGTCCTGACTCTCAGTCAGTGGAGCAGCTGCTCTGTGAGTGAGTGGGGCTGGGAGGAGGTTTGAATGAGCACGGGAGGAGGTTTGAATGAGCACGGGAGGAGGTTTGAATGAGCATGGGAGGAGGTTTGAATGACCACATGCCTGCTCTTGGGAGGATGTGAGCTCCAGGTGTAGGTTCTGGCTTAGGGGGAGAAGAAGAAGAAGGAAAAGTGGCCTTTTTACCTGAGAATGGAATGGGTGTTAAAGGCATTTAACCCTTGATAGGCTTCCTAATGTATTATCTCCCCTGGGTCAGAGCTTGCTCAGACATTCATAAAAGAGAGAATCACACGCTAAGGATGATCAGGGAAAAAATCCAGGGCACAACAGGTCCTCAAAGTGGCTAACACTTGGGTCTGTTTTGCTTGGCAGTGTGAAAAATGACAGCAGGGTTTGAGTTCAGCAGCACTTCCCGTGCTTGCTCCTGGCTGTGAAAGTGGCTGTGCATTGTCTGAGCCCCAGAGTGCAGCTCTGACACCTGGCACACTGGTGGCAGTGAAGTCTCAGTGTGACGGTGGTCACAAGGGTTTTTGGCATGAAAAAAGAGACGTAGATCTGACTCTATTACAGAAGGCTTGATTTATTATGTTATGATGTATACATATACTATACTATACTAAAAAGAAAAAAAAAAAGAGAGTTTCTAGAAGCTGCTAGCTACCTAATAGAAAGTAAAACAATGAATAACAAACCAGCTCTCTCGGACTGTGTCCGAGAGATCTCAGCTCTGGATTGGTCATTAATTATAAACATGCAAGTTGGGCCAATCCAGACAGACTTGTTGCATTCCACAGCAGCAGATAATCTATTGTTTATGTCTTGTTGCTGAACTTCTCAGCTTCAGCAGGAAAAATCCTGAAAGAGGATTTTTCATAAAAGAAATGTCTGTGACATCTCAGGGCTGAATTCTCTTTGTCCCACACTCCCTCCACACATTCCCATCGGGCTTGGACTGGAATCCCATTTTTGCTTGGACTGGAATCCCATTTTTGCCATCAGGCTGGGAACTGAAAAAGCGAGTGGCACATGGCACCTTGTGAAATTCCTGTGAGGTTGGGTTCCCTTCAGACAGCTGCTGGCCTGAGCTGAGCCCAGCAAAGCGCTGCTCCCTGACCATGGCTTGGTGCACACACCTGGCAGGTTGCCTCAAGCTGTGGTTCAAAGGCACATCTGTAACTCAGGCTGTTCTCTGGGGCTGCTTGCCTAGCAAAGGTCAAGGGCAGAGCCATTGACTGGCTCATGTTTGCTGGGAGGGGTGCACAGCGTGGCTTGTAAGGACAGGTATGGTGACACAGTGATCTAAGTGAAGTGATTTTGCTGTTTTTGCAGAAAATAAGCGCCTGTGCTTGTTGAACTGAGCTGTATTTGCTGCTCTCTGGGTGACACTGTAAAGGGTAGGCAGCTCTCAAGCCACAGTAACAGCAAAGTGTTGCTTTGGTGAGGAAGGGTCTTTGGGGAGATGGTGATGTTTCAGACAGGAAAATGTCATTTGTGTGGGTGAGATGAGCACAGCTCTTTGGAGCTGCATGGGATTCTCTTCATCACTTGGAGGTGATTGTTGTTTTAAAAAATCTGTCATGTTATTTGACAAGGAGAGGAATAGATGTGGTTCTTGTTGCTGTAGGTAACAACAGTGGGGGAAATGAAGTGCTAGAGATGGGTTCTGAGGCAAAAGGAGTCCCTAGTGGAAAGCCTCTGAGCGTGGCACCTTTCATTTTCTACAGCAACATGCAGGCAAAGCCCTTCCTGAGGAAAGATTTAGACCTGAGTTGATCTTCCAGGAGGTGGAGCGACCAGAGCATTTCAATTCTAGAAAGACATGGTTTTGGCCTTTAGGGGTGTGGTTAGTCTCAAGTCTTCACAATCTGCAGAAGATGAAGGATGTCAGGATTTTATAGGCTGGAGTAAACCAGTAGAGTAGAACTAGATGGAATAATGAATTGCAGAAGGGATTTCTGGAACAGACTGCAGTATCTTGCCAGTTTTACCCTTAAGGACTGTATTCATTATGAAATAGTCCCTAAGCCTGCTCTTGATTGCCAAAACGTTTGGAGGGAGGAAGGAGGAGAAAGGTTGCAGGAAATTACTCATTTCAGTCACAGAACTGAGACTCTTAACTGCTAATTTTGTGCAATGTAGGTGACTGTAAGAGTATTGATGTGAACAGAGTGGTTTCACCCAGCTCACATTCCTGTCCTGTTATGGTCACTGTGAACTTTGACTTTATTGACTGCAGCGAGCACCAGCGCAGGCAGCCCTGGTGCTGGGCAACTGGGGATGTCACTGGCACTGCCAGAGTGCAGAATGTACAGGAAAATTACAGCCCAGTGCATCCAGATGTAAAGAAAGAAATGGTTAGGACAGCTGTTCCCAGGCTTTAAGTTCCATGCTTTTTCAAGTTTTCTTTTTCTCTTTTTGTCTCCTTAAGCAACTTAGCGAATTAGCTTGTTTCCCTAAAAACTACCCTAATGGTTTTTTTCCTTAAAAACTACCCTAATTTCCTTAAAAGCTACCATGTATCTTTTTACAGAATGTTCAGCAATGATTTTTGACTGCAAGCTCATAGAAACATTCTTTTTCTTTTTTTCCTTCGCACTTCCCCATAGCCTTGCAGAGCTGTGGAATTCTGCTGTAGTCTGTCCCTGGAAGGTACCTTTTCCTGCTCCTTAATGGATAAAATCAAAAGAACTAGGATTTCCTTTACATTTATTGAGAAATATGACTGTGGATGGGTAGGTGGGTGCAATTTTACATGTATTCTTAGTCAAAGCAAAAGTGGTTTTGATTGTTAAACTGAAAGCAACACACCCAAATTAGTATAGCTGAGTGCCCTGATATTCCATCTATTTGTGTGTTTTGGTTTTGTCAGTGTCAGTTTTATTGCTAATTTTCAAGAAGCTGAAGCTTTTCTGCAGTTTCTATTATTGGACTACCTATTAAAAACATATAATTTTCTTCTCCTTTTAAGTACTGAGAGGAGTATGAGGCTGGAAATCAATGCTGTGTATCCATATAGGGGAACTGATTCAAGACAGTTCCTACAGAAAAAGGCTGTTCTGCAGCTGTTACTCGAAAATTCCTCTCGCTGTGGACAGTGATATTCTCTAGGAAAAGTGCTTCAGCTAAATCAGAAAACAGCCCTGTGCCTAATAAATGGATTCCCTGGGGAGCCATATAGGGAGAGCAATGGTACTCTTAATTCACACAGCCTGCCTGACTTCAGAGTAACTGCCTGTTTTCAAGCTTTGAGAAACCAGAAGATAAATAAAAACTGGAAAAGACTCTTGCATAAAAAATAGGTCTGCAGTTTTGGGGTGGTTTTTTTTTTAGTGGTGTTTTGTTTTGTTGGGGAAGACACTGGTTTGGGGGGACGACTTTTGTTGTCGTTTGGGGTTTTTTTGCCTCATGTCATGCGGGTTCTGAGGTATCCTTAGCTCATTTATGACAAATGTGGTGGAATTAATCTCTGTGAGTGTCTGTAGCACAGACTGTGTGAGCTTAAAGGCTGCACAATTCAGTTTATGCCTCCCCAGCACCCACCACCACAGAACGCATTTCACCCACCTTGGTTATTCCCATCTACATGGGAAATGCTGGTTTCTATTTGTTCTGCTGCAGATAGGATGTTTTGTGATTCTTGCATGTCTAATTGCACTGGCTGAAGTAATGAAATTCCCTCTTTTGTTTTGGAGCATAATCAGCGAGATTGCATTTGCATTGCTTATAAATGAATCACGTAAGTGAAATTGCATTGCCCACATCTCATTTTGTATCGTAAAATGTTATGTGCTGCAGCTTGTTTTCCTCCTTCCCAGGGCTTCTCCTTGTGATGTTCCTTCTCTAAATCTCAAACTGCAACTCTTTGCCTTTTGTGCTTGACACAGGAATCGCTTTCTGCAGTGTGCTCCTACATCTGTCATGCCAGCTCAAATCCTGGTAGTGCTCAGCACAAGAACTGGAAAGCAGCGAGTTTTCAAAGATTTCAAGGGCAGCACTGAAAGCAATATTCTGTTGCATATTCAGCATTATTCATTCGGTCTGTACAATTAGCAGCAAGCTCTGAGTCATAGGTGGCAATGCCTTCCTACCCTTCACAGATGGAAGCTGGATATTGAGAGGTTGTGGTTTTGGAATTTTCTTGTAGGAAACACTGAAATCAAAATGATTCTGTTGTTCTTCCCCCTTTTCTCTTGTCTTTGTTGCTGGCACAGAGGCAAAAGTAAATGTGTTTTTAAATTGAGTTTTCTAAAAGTATCCCTGAGGTAAATTTCTATCTTGACTATAATTCATTCTTGGATTTATTTGATTTTTGGGGATACATCTTTGGAAATGAACGGTTTAATGCAATAAGAATAATTGCTTACTGCAGAAGCCAGTAACAGTTCTGATAAATATGAATGTCCTAGATACTCCCACTGAGGACTTTGAAGTCATTAATTTTTATTATAGAAGTCTAAGCAAAGCACAAATGTTCTGAGATAACCTGTGGCACTGTGGCTGCCCACAAACACTCTGCCTATTAACTACATTATTGATAAAACCTCCTGATCCTGTGTGCAGCACTGCTTCTCATAATATTGTATAAACGTGATGTGTGTCAAATAAATGCCACAGTCAAGTTAAAGTGATGGCACAACTGAAACAGTCAGTGCTGGCTTTTATCCATGAGATATTTTGTATTTTCCATGAGAAGATGGTGGTCTGGATTTCAGCAGCCTCTGTCACATAGAAGTACTCATGGAAAATGAATGAGAGCGCCAAGTAATAAGAGAGATTTGAAAAAAAAAATTAAAAAGGGGGAGAAAGCAAATCAGAATGAATTGTGCATTTCCAAGGAGGATCACCAGCTGGAGTTACCTTTGTGCAGCTTTCTGCTAGTGAAAACATGAGATTTTTTTCTGTCCCACAGCTTTATTCACCAAGCTTTTTCTCACTTGAACTAATGTTTGCATCTTGAATTATTGTGGAATGTGTACTGTTTGACCTGAGGTTTCCTGGTCATAAGTTATTTAACAGCGGAGAGAAAGAGAGAGAGAAAAGCTGGGGAGAGCTATCAGGTAGAATCTTTTTAGCTGGGGATGTACTTGGCCCAGAGTTTTACAAAGAACCTGCTTTCAGTGCCTGAGGTCCAGCCCACTGCAGCCCCTCCAATCCTGCCACCAAGGAATTGCAGTTTTGGGATTGAATCCAGTTCTGCCTGGGACTGGGTTTCACGTTAGCTGTAATGAAGACAATTGCACTGGAAACATAAAGGATAGAAAGATTCAAGTGCTAAATTCTCTCCAGCAGAATTTTCAACCCAAAGTTGTCTCTTACCTTTCTGTGTCTCCAGCAAAGTTCCTGTGAAAGGTTGAGAGCATATCTTAAGAGGGTTTTGGTAGTTAGGTGGTTTTTTTTTTCCCTGGTTTTGTTTTGTTTCATTGGGTTTTATTTTTGTTTCCTCCTCTGCAACAAAATTTTATGAGATAAGTATATATTTTTCTATACACCCTGGGACTTTTTCAGATCTCTCACTAGTCCAGATCTAGAGTTCAAGTTGAGCTTAAGGCAACTGGTGTCAAAAATTTTTGCAGTGGAATTTCTAGGAGTACACAAATATTAGGTCAACTATATGACTCCTAGGGCATGAAAGCGTACCTAATTCCAGTTTTTAATGTGGTACTGAGCTTTTTGTTACCCTGGATGCTGGGTAGAGACCTGTGTT
Source organism: Camarhynchus parvulus (assembly GCF_901933205.1). Taxonomy (NCBI): domain Eukaryota; kingdom Metazoa; phylum Chordata; class Aves; order Passeriformes; family Thraupidae; genus Camarhynchus; species Camarhynchus parvulus. Next base: position 1,343,330 of record NC_044575.1, on the reverse strand, counting down.
TGGTGCTGGTAACAGGCAGTCCATAATCTCCTCTCTGTTCCTGTTAGACACAAGGGCTTAACTTGGCAGGGAGAGCTAAATGGTGTCTGAATATTATCATCTTCCCTGTGGAAAGCTCCTTAAACCTTAGGAGGCAGACAAATGCAAAGACGCCTTTGACAAGGGCTGAAATGGCTCCTATAGATGAGACTGAGTGCCTTTTAGGACAGCAGGGCTGTTCTGCAGGGTTTTATTTAGTAGGAACACAGTGTTAAGTGCTCGTGGTTTGATGGGAAGCATTTTATGGCTAACACCTTGTTAGAGCTCAGGTGCATCCTGACAGAGACAGGTTTTGGTACTGGTTTGTGGATGCTGGGAACTGGTCAGAGAAAAAAGCCAGATAAACTTTAGCAGGCATTCCTCTGGGAAGTTTTGAGAAAGCTCAGAGGAAGAATTAAAGCACTCCTGCACCTTGTGTTTTGAACTCCTTGTTAATTGTAAAGTGTTGACAAAAAAATAGTGTTATTCCTAGTTACCCAATAGTGCAAAGAGTATTAATTAGAATTAAAACAATCATACACCTAGTGTTTTGAATTTATTGTTAATTGCAAAGTGTTGCCAAAAAGAATGTTATTCCTAATTAACCAGTGTAAAGAGTATTAATTAACGACCAATCAAGTCCACTTTTATCATAGCTATAAAAAATGTGTAGTTTCTAATAAGCTCAACATTTTACCTTCTAAAACCTTAGAGTCTGTATGTCACTGTGTTCACCCATCCTCAGTACAACAGCCACACTGGCTCACATGCACAAATTCATACTGCAGGTAACACATGATATCTGGCAATTTACTTTACAGTAGTATGTCATGTTTAAAACAGTATGTCATGCTGCCCAGCTGCTAGGACATTGCTTTTTGACTTCTCCAGTCTGTTTGTTCCTCCTAACATCAGTGACAATCCCACAGGCATGCTGCTGGCATTCTGTGCCTTCAGTAACTCAGAAATGGTGTTTGGTGGCGTTCTGTGCCTTCAGTAACTCACAAGTGGTGTTTGGTGGCATTGTGTGCCTTCAGTAACTCAGAAATGGTGTTTGGTGGCGTTCTGTGCCTTCAGTCACTCAGAAATGGTGTTTGGTGGCGTTCTGTGCTTTCAGTCCCTCAGAAATGGTGTTTGGTGGCATTCTGTGCCTTCAGTCACTCAGAAGTGGTGTTTGGTGGCGTTCTGTGCCTTCAGTAACTCAGAAATGGTGTTTGGTGGCGTTTGTGCCTTCATACCTTTTGTGCCTTCAGTCACTCAGGAGTGGTGTTTGGTGGCATTCTGTGCCTGTAGTAACTCAGAAGTGGTGTTTGGTGGCATTCTGTGCCTGTAGTAACTCAGAAGTGGTGTTTGGTGGCATTCTGTGCTTTCAGTCACTCAGAAGTGGTGTTTGGTGGCATTCTGTGCCTTCAGTCACTCAGAAGTGGTGTTTGGTGGCATTCTGTGCTTTCAGTCACTCAGAAGTGGTGTTTGGTGGCATTGTGTGCCTTCAGTCACTCAGAAGTGGTGTTTGGTGGCATTCTGTGCTTTCAGTCACTCAGGAGTGGTGTTTGGTGGCATTGTGTGCCTTCAGTCACTCAGGAGTGGTGTTTGGTGGCATTCTGTGCCTTCAGTCACTCAGAAGTGGTGTTTGGTGGCATTCTGTGCCTTCAGTCACTCAGGAGTGGTGTTTGGTGGCATTGTGTGCCTTCAGTCACTCAGAAGTGGTGTTTGGTGGCATTGTGTGCCTTCAGTCACTCAGGAGTGGTGTTTGGTGGCATTCTGTGCTTTCAGTCACTCAGAAGTGGTGTTTGGTGGCATTCTGTGCTTTCAGTCACTCAGAAGTGGTGTTTGGTGGCATTGTGTGCCTTCAGTCACTCAGAAGTGGTGTTTGGTGGCATTGTGTGCCTTCAGTCACTCAGGAGTGGTGGCCTTCAGTCACTCACAAGTGGTGTTTGCCCAGTGGAGTCGCCTCTCCTTTGAGCAGAGCTTTTGTGTGTTCCATCAGCCCTGTGGAAGCCAAGGCAGGAGGGAGAGCAGCGGAGAGGCCAGTGGTTAGCAGTGTGTGATGGAATTTCATCCCATCCCTCGGAGAGGATGTTACCTGCAGGTCAGGGAGCAGAATGGCTGAGCAGGCTGAGCAGAGAGGTTCTGCCTTGCACTGTGTCCTTAACTCGTGCCTTAAAGAAGAACACTTGTGTTTCTGGAGCTGAAATTTCAAGTAGCCACTGTGCCTTAGACCAAATATGTGCTGGGTGGAAAAGAATCAGAACCAGCCTCAAGTGGTTCTTTGCAAACCCTCTGGGCTTAATCCTTTGGGTATCTAAACAATGAGTATTTGTTTCTGAAACATGAAGAATAGTTTTTAGATTTAAATTCCAAAGAGAATGAGTTCTTGAAATTTTATGCACCTTCAGGTCCACTTGCCCAGTTTCCCTATTACATAAGAGTTATTGTCTATTTGGAGAATTTATCATCTCCAAGGAAATATGATGAATTATGCAGATGAATTCTGTACATTTCATGGCATTCCAGATATAATTCTTAATATAAAGGAGCATCAGCAATGGATATACCTGCTGCAGTATGTGCTTGTTCAGTTCTGTTTTGGCAGAACCGTGTGACCGTGGTGCCTCTGATCAGAATTGCCCTAATTTCTGAGGAGGATGGCATGTCAAGTTACAGCAGTGTAATCTGTCCTGGAGATCTGCCTCTGCTTCTTTTGGGGTGCCTTTTTTTCCACTGCATTTTGGAAAAACTGATTTACTCTTGAAAGAAGGGCTCTGTGGTTTCCATCCTAGAAGTAAATCCAGCACATTTTGTGATTCCTGCAGTTGGAATGAAATGATTGGAGGAATACCACACATTAATTTAGCCTTGTTAAATATATCAAAATGTGCCGTTTTCAAACCTCATGGTCCTTAAATTAAAATTGGATCTAAACTTGGAGTGCCAGGTTGTACTTTCTGAGTGTATTTCATCAGTTGGTGTTTGGATAGCTTATAGTAGGGAAACAATAAAAATCTTTCAGTGTAGAGAGCTTACTGACTTACCCTCCTAGTAGGTGCAGTTTTGCCAGCAAATAAGTTCTGTCAGGGTGGGAGATAGATAATTTACAGCAGTCCCCCAACAACAGCAGCAAAAGAATAGGGGGAAAGTGCTTCTTGATGAATTTGAATTGCAACCACACCAGCATAAGAATGGTGAACTATTTTATTTAAAGGAAACTTCTGTCTGGGCCTTAGAGTGATGCTGACACTGGTATTGAAACTCTTTTTTTCAGTTCTGCTTTACTTCCCTAACCTTTGGAAAGCCACTGATAGCTAAATTTAAGAAGGTATCTTGTTGACTTAAAAGAAATTTTTTCTGCCAAGGGATAATTAGTAGGATTTTCAAAAATGCTCAAGCAATTCTGTCTCTGAATTCCCATTAGTATCAAAGGCAGAGGTCAGGTACTTCAGAAAAGGCCAGCTGTCTGTTTGCCCCTCAAAGAACACCATGGCAAATCTGGATTTTAGCTCTTTCTGCTTTTATTACTGACCAGAATCTGGGTTTATCAGAGTTTGGAGTCTTTAATTAGTTAAGGTTTAAATCGGGCTGAGAAGATATATTATTATAAAATCCTTGTAAAGGAGAGTTTTCTTAAATTTGCCCAGATGATGACAGTGGGTAATATAGGTCTTTTCTGTTTAATCTCATAAATCTCCCTGGAAGTAAAACAGCTCCAGAACCTGTAATAAAAAGATCCATCATTTCCCTGCAGCTATAATTGTTGGAAGCGTTGGCAGTAAGCTGCTGAGCGCTGCATTGAATCCTCCTGTGGCTTTGGAAATGTAATTTATTTTTTTTTCCCCCCACATTGCACCAAGACACAATTAATGCCATTTCTGTAATAAATATCAGACCTCTGTTTTACAGCTCTCCAGACCCCTCTGAGGCTTTGGTGGGTGACACATGTACATGGAGGTTTCCAGAAGAGGTGGGGCTTTCCAGCAGGTTTGGGGGAGTCTGTTCTTAGATATGTGTGTGTGCTTGCACAAATCAAATCTGCCAGGGAGAGTGTGGAAAGGTATTTGCATCCCTTTGTTTTCAGTCAGACCAGAAACCAGATGTTGGCCTGGTGTTTGAGCACACTGGAAGACAGATCAAGTTAACAAAAGCATTAATATGTATGACTTAAACAGTTAATGGCTGACAGTGGCCAACTAAAGCAATGCTATATTTGGGCATTAATTTAGTGTATTGAGAGGAAATTAGTGTTTGGCTTTGTGTCTTCAGCATGTGTTGTATCACAGAATCAGCTATGGGCATGTAAATGTTTTTCTGATGGGAGAACGTAAATGACATTTGTGTTCATGTTTTGAAGGTTTGGAAATTAGGATATTAAATTTTTCTTTCAAAATGTAGACACGTTTACAGTTTGATATAGTCCTTCTAGTCTGTGGCCTTAAAAACTCAGTGGAGAATGGTGAAGTTGGCCTAATAGCATTGAGGTTTGGTTAGTTTGTTTGTTTTAAATAAGAACAATTACACATCTGTTACTTCCATTCCATTTCTTGGATGCTGCCGGGCATGCAGGTGCATTTCATGTGTTTTTCCTTCAGCTGAGAGACTTACTGATAAATTTTAACAGAAATTAATTAAGCCACAAGTTTCACATGATTGCACTATTCCAGGACTTGGGACTGGCTCTAAGAGCAGTAACAAATATCACAACATAACAAAGCTGTGAGGTTTGGATTCAGAAACACAGCAGTTTTCACAGAAAAACCCATTCTTTTCTCCTGAATTTTCCATGCCAGAGGGAGCATGTGTAGAGACAGAGGTATGAATTCAAAGAAACAAAAACCTGAAGATATAGAAAACATATTGCTTTTGTTTTCCCATTTCAAAAAAAATTTCTTCCATTGACTTAGCTGAGGAGGAGGAACTAACAGCACTAAGAAACAAGCTTTTAAAAGTGGGATTTTTTTCAGAAAATATTTGTATTTTAATCCTAATATAAACACACCAAGCTGATTGGCTCTTTGAAGAAGTATTTTGTTTGCAAATTTTGAAAATAGGAGTAGCAAGAGAAGTATGAAATGATACGAGAGGAAACGAAACTGTAAATAAATACAGTGATGACCATTCACAGGAAGCATGAGTGGGATGCTTTTTAAAAGCTAGTTATATAGATGTGTTTAAATGAGGATGTCTCCAAATGACTCCCAAAACACAGTAAGTGCAGCAACACACGTGGATTTGATGTGGCACACAGAGGTGAAGCCTGTGCTTCAATGGATGCATAATGAATACTTATTTAGATGTCATAAAGAATAAACCCACAAATCCAGTCACAGATATACCCAGTGGAGTAATTAGTGAGATGAAAAGGCAGCATGTGATGTGGCACAGGCTGGGAAGGACGTGGGCCTGTGTGCCATGGGACTGTTCATGCATCTGGAGAGCCTGGGGACAGGAAAATGTCCTGATTTGCTGCTCACCTGTAGCAGAGCCAGCCTGCAAAGGGGTGGGCTGTGAGCAGGAATGATGCTGGTTTGGGTTGTGGGGCTGCAGGAGGAGTTTGCAGCATCTGGTCATGTTTTGTCCATTGTGGGTGCTGTGTGAGTGATTTACTCCGTGGCAGGAACTGGAAACTTTCCTGGCTCAATGTTTAAGGTTTTTATTCCATCTTCAAGGATGAATTGGTTTCTTGGGAATCCCTCTGTGAGAGGGGATTTGGAGTCTGCATATCTCAAAAGCTGAGAGAGCAGGGCAGTGAACAGTCTGTGGGGTTGGGCTCTCCAGCCACAGGCATTGCCAGGCTAACCCACCCCTGTTAGATCAAGTTTTTTCTAACTCAGAAATACAATAACTAAAAAACATTTAAAAAACTTTTGTTCTATTTTCAATCTCACGTAAAAAATACAAATGTTATAATTTACACTATTACAATCAAAAACTATTTCTTAATTACAATACATTGTGTTTCTTAACTTATTGATTTAAATCACACTATGCTCTAAGTGTTTTAAAACTAATCATCTAAAATTACCCAAGTCTTATTACAATACATCTTTCATAGTTCTATTTCTCTAAAATATCTAGTCTTATTTACTGAAGCAACCTTTAGAACTTATTTCTGGTTCTATTTCTCTCTCAACAATATCTGTCTTATTCCATAGTATTTCTAGATCAACATTTCTTATCTCAAAGTTTGTACACAAATGCATAATATATAAACTTTCTATTAAACTTTAAAAATTCTCTACAAATTCATTTCCCACATAGCCCAAGACCCTTATTTTCAGCATTTGAGCTCACCCATGCAGAATTATCCTTTACCATCAAAACTGACTCCTTTCAGGAAGGTGGTGCTTGTGTGTTTGCTGAGTTTTATTTTGCAGCAGGGTCCCAGTGTGGCTGCAGCTGTGTCTGTAGGAGGGCTGCACTGCCCTGCCTGTCTCAGAGGAGCTTTTCAGCCCTGCTGATTTATAAGACATCCTTATGAGTAACTCTGGGGTAGGCTTGGGCTGAAATGCACAGTTAACATGTCTCCTCTGTGGCAAGGCATCCTAAATCACGTCCTTTGCCCCTGTGTTGCTGTTGCATAAGGGATGGCTGAATAAAATGACACAGATTTTTATGCTGTTAAAAGGTAAACGTGAAGTTTATTATACATCACATTCTTTTTAATAGGCAGCTCTGAGAAGGTCGGGCCTGATTGGTCCTCAATTAACACTTCTCACATTATTGGCTAATTAGGAGCAGCACTCTTCTTGTACACATCTTACAAGCAAAGAAGTGCAACGACACACATGGATTTGATGTGGCACACAGACTTGAAGCCTGTGCTTCAATGGGTGTATAATGAATACTTACTTAGACGTCATAAAAAATGAACCCACAAATTGAGTCACGGATGTACCAGTGGGGTGTAGGCTAATGGGAACAACACCCCTCTCGTGCACATATAGTGTACTTTGAGTGGGTAATAACAACAACACTCTAGTGCACATATAGTGTACTTTGAGTGGGCAATAACAACAACACTCTCGTGCACATATAGTGTACTTTGAGTGGGCAATAAGAAAAACACTCTCCTTGTGCACATCTTGCAAGTAAACAATGAGTATAAAACACCAGTTGTAAAGGTTAAGGATGCTTTTAATTCTTTCTCTGAGCTTTCTCAGAACTCCCCAGAACAATGCTTGGGGAAGTTGATGTGACTTTCTCTCTGGCCAGGCTGTCAGCATCTACACCCCTGTGCATGTGCAAGGCCCAAGGTGCTCCTCTCTTGTGAGTTCCTGCATTCAGCCCCCACTCCCTTGCTGCTCAGACCCCCCTGGTGTGGGGTGTGTTGCTCATTCTTGCTTGTTTCATCTGTCACTTTGAAAGCCAGGCTGGGGTTTGCTGGCTGGTGGCTGAGGAGAGGGTGCAGGCCCAGGATGGAGCAGTGCCTGGGCTGCTGTGTGCACAGCTGGCCGGGCAAGGGGCAGCACTCAGCCCCTGATCCACCCTGGAGGTGCTGTGGGTCTGGGAAAGGGACTATATATATATTTATATATATATACACACACACATATAATAATGTAATATAATATATATAATATCTAAAATTTCATACCCTTGCTGAGTGCCACCTGAGCAAGCCAAATCAGAGCCTGCATAATGCTGTCCTTTCAGGCAGGGTGGGAGGAAATGCATATTTTGCAGGAACCCCCATATTTTGCGAATCTGATGGACTCTTAGACTCTTGGTGAGAACCACTGGTGCTAAGGGCAGGTTAGTAAAGTATTAATCTGATAAACAAGGTTCTTGTAGAAGTGTATGAAGGTTACATTGTCCCCTCTGGTTGCTGGACCCTTGTCATAAATGCATTAAATGTGACAGGTCTTACATTACTGTGGTGATCTCACACAGCAGTCATTGCTCAGCTGCCTTACGGGATTTTGTTCTGGGTCTTACATGAGCTTTTTAAAAACCAGCCAAGTGCCTGGTTTTCGAAGGTGCAGCATATCTTATGTTGTCTCCTCTATCCTGATTTCTGCATTAATCCTAATATATGAACATTTAAATTATTCTGAAATATCTCTTACTGCATCTTTCTGTGAGCATGCTGCCCCAAATGGAGTAATCAAATAGTCTGTGAAGTGTTTCAGTCTGCCATGTCAAAAAGACTGAAAAAAACCAAATTGTTGGTGGTGATGGAGAGTGTCAGAGTTAGCTGGATGCATTGTGTTTTCAGCAAAGGTAAAGAACAAGTTGAATTAGGTATGTGCTCTGATTCGGCAGAATGGTGGTGGACATAAATAATTTGGATTAATTATAATTATTGTTATGACTAATTATAATTATTAGAGCCAAAATAATTATTTTATTTTCTTATTTATTATTTTATCTGCAGGAAGGGTCAGGTGCAGAACTGTCCCAGAAATTTCAGCAATGCCAGTGTGCAGCCCCCAGCTGCTGGGCTGTGAGTGGATCAGAAGGAAGGGTGAAAGTAGAAAAGGAAGAAGGTAGATCAGCAGGAAGGGTGATGCTCCCAGCCCGGGGTGTCACCAGAGCTGTGACAGGGCAGTGCCTTGCCTTCAGAGCCCAATCCTCTTAGAATGCAGGGGGAAATGAGGCTCTCCTATTGCTGTTTGCCATGCTGCAGCCGTGGGGGAAAGGAAAACTTGAGCCTTTAGGGCTGGCAATAACACCACTTTTATTAAGTTTCTATTGAAGGACTGCTTGGAGTATGGTAAATGGACGGACTGAACACAATCACCTGCAGTATCTCTCTTGGAAATACTTAGTAGAGAAATACTGAATGAGAGAAGGAAGCTAAGATGTGGAGAAAAGGTTACTTGGCAACATCACAGTGTTTGTAAAGGAGAGAAAGAAGGGTCAGGGACTTAATGAATTTTGATGATAGACTTTTCTGTAAGGCATGGCACAAATGGAAAAATCCTAAACCAGGGTTCAGTGCCATGCTCTAATGCAGAGCAGGGTTTGTTTGGATGCTGCAGGGAAGAGCAAAGCCTGCCTGCTGTGTACAAACAAAATTGGGCTCCCCAGGGCAGGCAGCGCTGGTTTAGCTCCAGCAGAGGTGCTCTGAACAAGTTCTGTGCTGATGATGGAAGCTGGTGTTCATTTTTTGTGCTGAATGGAGTAAACATGCTGGGAAGCAGGGAAATGTTGATTTGGGGAGCCCCATATTTTGGAAGGAAGACACCATGTAGGAAAGCACTGTGACTGCAGTTCTGCCCAGCTTGCCAGTGCAATTTCAGAAATTGCCTGGTGCAATTTCAATGGGTAAATTAATTTTTCTCTGGAATAATAACTTTGTTAATTTCAGACCCTTGCTGAGAAAATGAAGTCTATTGATTGTTGGATTTTTCTCCCGGGTTTCTGCAGTGGTAACAGTTTCATGGCTCAGGTAATTGTACCTGCTGCTTTGGGTGGAACAGGAGGTACAATACCAAACCCCAGGAAGAGACATCCTCCAAATTCTCTGCTCTCCAGCCCAGCTGGCAGTAGAATCTGTTTTTAAAGTAAGCATCATCTTGGAGAGCCCTCTGAATTTTGCAAATTAATTCAGTGCCCTGTGTCAACAAGGTATGGTACTTGGATGGTAAATACAGCTTGATTGGAAAGACCTAATTATGGTACCTAGGAAAAGGTAGTCTATCAAATATCTCCCCCCTACTGCTTCCCCCACTAAGATTTTTGCTGTGAATAGCCTAATCAATAGAATAAAAAAATAATATTTATATATAGAGTATAAATTAATGTAATATAATTGATATAATATCTAACAAATATGATAATTAATATATAATAATATTTACAAATTACAATAAAATTAAATTCTAACTCAGTGAGATCTCGTTAGTAAGTGCATTCCCAGGGGCAGTTTTCCACTGGAGACCAGCACATATCCATATGGAGTCTGATTTCTGGAGCCACTCTCAAACTTCCCAGGGCAGGGAACTGATTTGCACCCTGGAGGATGCTTCTGGTCTTTCTCACCTATGCAGGGAGCTGAAATTCAAGGCACTGGTAGAAGTTTCCACACAGTTCAGTGTACAGTAAAAATTAAGTGCTAATTTAGTTTACAGTTCAGTAAACAAAAGCAATACTCCGAAAGTCAGTAATTTCTCAAGTTTTGTGCTTTATTTTCTATTACTGACCATACATCTCATCACAACTGTGGGGATTTAGGACAAACAAATTCACAGTGATGTCTACTGGTGTTTGTTTTCAGTGTGGAGAGCACAACTAATAAAACCTGTTTAATTTTATTTTTACTTTCAGGCACCAATTTTTGAATGCCTATTGTGCCAGTTTGCCCAAATAAATCTTAGAACAGCATTATTCTGGGATGCTTTAAAGTAGCTGGAGCTTGGTTTCACAAGCTTGATAATTTGAGATGTAAGTGGAGTATTATTCTGACATAACTCCTAAATACCTCGACATTTCTAGCTGAAGCTAAGCTCTAACCATGATCAAAGTGGCACATCAACGGAATGAGCTGAAGTTTTGTGGAATTGGGATGGGATTTTCTGTGGCACTAATCCAGATGCTGTGCTATTCAAGTGTTGAGCAAATCAAATTATGGCAACTCTGCAGAGAAATAATTGCTATTCCAAAGTAGGCAATGGGTTGCCTTTTGTATTTAAGTTTTTCTGCTACAAATTAGAGCTTCTAACCACTAAGTATGCATAAAGCATTTTGATTACCTATTTTTTTTCCTCTATTGTTCTTAAAAAAAAAAGTCACCAAAAACCAAATGACCAGACTTCCATGATGGGTCACATGTAGTTGATAAGATCAAATTACCAAATACAGCTTGCAAATAACCAATTGAACTAAATTTCTGGCATTGTTTGCTATAGAAAAAAAAAAGTTTTATATGTGTGATAGCACATCAGCCCTGACTTTATAGATTCTGGGATGCTGAGTTCAGGATTTTGTTTGAGTTTAGGAAGCTGCCACTAGGCTTGGTTCTGCAGTTTCCAGCCTCCATCAAAGCACTCCTGAGTGTACCTTACTGTGTGTAAACAAGTGCTCTGTGCTGGGATCTGTAGGAGAACCTGTGCCCCTGAACAAAATCAGCTGCTGATTATTGGATTTGCTGGGAGTGGCAGGGAGGAATGATGAATTTGACTCCATGTTCTCAGAAGGCTGATTTATTATTTTATGATACTATTTTATATTAAAGGATGCTATACTAAACTATACTAGAGAATACAGAAAGGATACAGACAGAGGGCTAAAGAGATAATAATGAAAACTCATTACTCTTTCCAGAGTCCTGACACAACTTGGCACTGATTGGCCAAAGAGTGAAAACAATTCACATCAAACCGATGAAACAATCACCTGTTGGATAAACAATCTCCAAACACATTCCAAAGGAGCAAAACACAGGAGAAGCAAATCAGATAATTATTGTTTTTATTTTCTCTGAGGTTTCTCAGCTTCCCAGGAGAAAAATCCTGGGCAAAGGAATTTTTCAGAAAATATGAATGTGACAGCTGAGCTCAGGTGAGAGCCCATTCCTGGCCCACCTGGGATACTTGTTATACCATGGTTATCCCCCTGTACCTGTCCATGTACAAGCACAGGACGTAAAACATCCCAATTCAAAGCCTCCTAAATCCATTTCCCCCCTGTTTAAGCACACTTTAGTACCACAGAGTGGCCATATTTGTGTATATTTATTCTTCCTTTCCTCACCAGGTAAGTTTTTAGCAGCACTGGGTTTTTGGCAGCGCGCGGCGCGTGGCTGCTTTCCTGGAGGGAGCAGCGTGCTGCTATCTGCAGTAATGGATGTGAGGCTTTGAACCTTGTGACTGTTGTGGGATCTTTGTGTCTGCTCTAGGGTCGACCCCATCCCATATGACACTCCAAAGCCAGCGGGCCACACGCGCTTTGTCTGCGTCTCAGACACGCACTCCAGAACAGATGGCATCCAGATGCCCTACGGGGACATCCTGCTCCACACAGGCGACTTCACCGAGCTGGGACTGCCCTCCGAGGTTAAGAAGTTTAATGACTGGTTAGGTAAGGAATTACTGCCTTTTGGTGACCCCAATTAACCCCTCCTGTCCCGGTGACACTCACTGCCTGCTAATTGAATTAGGGCGCTCGGGTAATCTCCCCCCGCTGCCCTCGCTCCGCTTGTCTGAGTGTCATGTGCTGCTTCTAGCCTCATTTGTCAATAATCATAATAAAAGATAATAATAATACATTATTATTATTATTATTATTATTATTATTATTATTATTATTATTATTATTATTATTATTATTATTATTATTATTATTATTTCTGTTAATTAAGACAAATTCAGAGACTTTGCTGCATTTCTGCATTACCTCGGGGAAAAGATTCATTGCAGCCCCCCAGGAGTGCTGAGGAGGGAGTGGCACCTTATGCAAAGGATGCAGAGGATGCAGTTTGTCCCCTTAGTTGGTGCTGGGGGGGATTTTGTGTCCACTCCAAAAACTGCTGCTCTTTGTGTTTTGGGTTTGTTGTAGCTTACAGCAGAGCTGGAAGTTACAGTGTATTGGAAATGATCAAAGTCCTTCTTCCCATGTGGCAGAATCAATAATACTGTTTGGAAGAGTATCGATTTAAATATATAATAATAATAACAATATTTTTATATATATCAAAAATAATGTCTATATCTATAATATTATAGATATATAATAATACTCTCTATATAATGTTAATATATAATAATACTATCTATATAGTATATATTATGTAATTATATATTATATAGATTATAATGCATACTATATAATATATAATAGATAAAATGTATGAAATATATACAATATGTGTAATATATATTATTTTATATAGAAAAATATATATTATATTTTTATATATAGAAAATTATATATACAATATATAGATATACATAAAATATATTTTATATATATTATATTTGGAGAATTTTTTAAGGGGGGTGATATTCCCGTGCTTGCTCCTTTGATTTGGAGTACAGGCATTTTATCTTTGATCATGGGCTGTCAGCTTCTCTTTGGTAGAATACTGTCTTTAGGGAGACAGAAAAAAAGAGCTCTATTCCCAGAGATAAAGGTAATTTTAAAGATAGATAATGAAAACCTTTGCCTTTAAACAACTCACCTTTAAAAAAGTACCCCATAAGTTAACATAGCCCATTAAGACAACTGTAAAAAATACTTATAAGAAATAGAAGAAATTTCACAATTACGAATTTCCACAAGCAGCTACTATTCATAAAAGGAAACACAAAAACCTATTTTCTTATAGAGAAGTCTCCATAACATTAACCAAAAAGACTTGTCTCCCTAAGTAAACTAAAGAAAGATTATTCTAAAAGTAGTAAACTAACTAAAATTTTAGGATTTGTTTCTTTACATTATCAGTGAGAACAAAAAGGTTATAGAAAGGTTAGAAGTTTCCTAAAAGTTTTGTTTGAATTTTTATTGTTTTTTTCTTTTAGTTACTATTAAGAAATTTCTCTTTATACCCTTTCAAAGTTTTAAGCCTGCTTTACCTTTCCCCTAGTCCTACCTCACAACCAGAAATAAGAGAGTGCATCCTAGTGTGATTAGCCAGCACTAAACCCACCACACTCATTAGTACATTAACCCAAAAAAACCCTCAAATTAACAAACCAAACCCACTACAACCACCTTTAATATTCTGCTGCATTTGACAGCAGTGCCCTGACAGTATGTTGCTGGAACTGAGGGCAATTAAACAGCAAGAGCAGAGAACCAAAAGGAAGGAGGGGAGCTTGTTTGGGAGGCTCCTGTTGTTGGCAATGCAACTGGCAGGCTGGTTGTGCACTGCCAGCTCACCCCTTGCTCTAGAAATACCCAGGGCTGAGGGTGACTTGAGCAGCTGACTTTCAAAAAACATCCGAATGGATTTTAAAATATATTTTTACTGTATAAAAGATATTTTGAAGCAAAGCTCTGTCATCAGGTTTTACTGCACTCTCTCTTGCCTGCTGTGTGATGGCAGCACCTCTGCATATTTTATCTTATGTGCATCTTACCTATTTTATCATATGTAGCATCTCTACATAATTTTATTGCATTGGCTGACCCTTCAAGAGATATGTAAGGGACATTTGGTTTTACAAAAAGAATTTTTAAATAGAAGGACTCCTACATGGTCTGTCTTGTCACCCTTCTTTGCATTTTCTTCATACTCTTCTTTTTACCTGACCTCCTGATTTCCAAAACCCTATTTGAATGAGTGTTTTTCCTTTTTTGTTGCTGTGCACGTGGGAGTGGGGCTCTCTAACCACACCACTGCAACTTAGCTGCATTGTTCTCATTTCCAGAAGGAAATAGAAATTTCTAGAACTGCTTTATATAAAAGATATTTCGAAGTAAAGCTCTGTCATCAGGTTTTACTGTACTCTCCCTTGCCTGCTGTGTGATGGCAGCATCTCTGGGTATTTTATCTTATGTGTATCTTACCTATTTTAGCATATCTCTCTCAGCATCTCTACATAATTTTATTGCATTGGAGTTCCTTGGCTGACCCTTGAAGAGATATGTAAGGGACATTTGGTTTTACAAAAAGAATTTTTAAATAGAAGGACTCCTACATGGTCTGTCTTGTCACCCTTCTTTGCATTTTCTTCATACTCTTCTTTTTACCTGACCTCCTCTGATTTCCAAAACCCTATTTGAATTTGAATTTTTTATTGCTGTGCACGTGGGAGTGGGGCTCTCTAACCACACCAGTGCAACTTAGCTGCATTGCTCTTATTTCTGGAAGGAAATAGAAATTTCTAGAAGGTGATACTAAATTTGATAGGCTCAAAACTGTCCTTTTTCTGTGTGCAATGGCAGCTCCAGAGGAGGAATTGCCTCTTGGAGAGCACAGATCTCCCTGAGTGCCTTGCTGAGAGCAGTGTCTGGCCACCTGAGTTCCTCTTTGGCCCCTGAGTAATTTCACAAATTTCACAAATGCTCTGTAGGTACAGCCAGAGCCTGTGGCCAGTGCTTGGCATTTGAAAACGCTCAGGGCTGCAGAAAGCCAGCCCAAATATTCTGCCAGGGTGCTTTCACCCTTCCCTGGGCAATCCTGCAGTGCTGGCAGCCTCTTGGCATTCCTTGCATCTCACAGGAGGGTTCATGAGGATATTATTTTAGCACATAGGTCCTTGGTTTAACATTCCCAACAGAAGAATTAGAACCCTTTGGATAGGTTGTGTTCCAGCCTCAATAATTTACCAGGGGGCTTTCTTAGCATATATGCATGGTTTCTTGTAGAAGACAGTGTAGTGTTTATCTGAAAAAGCAGATTTTGCAGGGAGTTTCACTGAAACTGGGAGCTCTGAGTGTTGGAGGGCCTGCTGGCTTTGGCCTCAGGCTTTCATAGTTCAGGTACAAAGAAAATCTTTTCTTACATGCTGAGAGTTCACTTGCATTTTCTCATGTACATATAGACACACACATATATATGTGTGTGTATATATATATGAGTATATATGTATATATAAAAATATAAAAAATGTATATTGTGTATCTATACATATAAATGTATAGATACACACACATATATACACATATATACCTATATAAGTATATATCTACATATATAATGTATATGTATGTGTGTATCTATATAGTATGTGTATATATGTAAAATATATTATATATATGACAATACCAGTTTTTATATACATATATGTGTATGTATATATATATAAAATATATTATATATATGACAATACCATTTATATATATATATATGCATATATGTATATATATGTGTATGTATATATATGTGTATATCTCTGTAATATAGTATATATATATATGACAATACCAGTTTTTTTATATATATGTATATGTGTGTGTATATATATATAAAATATATATATATATATATATATATATATATATATGAAACATATTATACATATGACAAAACCAGTTATTCGGATCCTTAGCACAGGGCAAGCCCAGAAAATTGCTTCACCTGTGGAAATGTTGGTGAATACTTGCATCAGTGCAAATATTCCTCACCAGGAATCAAAAACACCAAAGCCAGCCATGTCCTCTTTGCCTCTCTCTTTTGGAGACTCCTGTGTCCAAAATGTGTTAATTGTGTTTTACCCTTTATTATGTTCTTATTTACTGTGTGTGTTGTGAATATTAAATGCCTTGAAGGATGTGAGGTGATGATGTGCTGTCGTTAAAAAAAATACATACCAGGAGCAAACAGGATTCCTTTTGCTTCCTCAGTAGCACCTTTTTGCACCATAGTTGGTAGGAACCTTGTTCCAGGGCTACACACTGAGAATCAAGTGCATCAAATACAAGGTGGTCCTTACAGAAAAATGTTTTTCTGTCTTTCCTGGCCCTGGTTTTCTCCCCTGGCAGTTGTGTTGTGAAGCTGCAATGAAGACAAGGCGTCTTTGTCATTTATGTCATGAGGGAGAGAAGCCAGATCAAAGTTGGCTTTCATTCTGCAGCTCATCTTACCCACTCTGTGGTAAAAACCAGGTCTTGCCTCCATTAGAATTATATCATGGCATGACTAAAACACAATGACTGTCCACAATTTTTGCTGGCAGTAAAGCCAAGGGGAAAGTTGAGAGATGATTATTCTGAGCTTCTGCCTTGCTTGTCCTTCTCTGGGCCTTACATATCCCAGTTTTACAGGGCTGAGAGCACTGTCTAAAACCCTGCTGGTTTATATCTTTTTAGTCTTGCATCCCTCTGCCACAATTGGGTCTTTCACCTGGGAAAAATGTTCAGTTTTTGCCTGTCCATTCCACCCACACTCATCCTTGCCTCCACAGCCAAGGCAAGGAGCTTGCTTTCCACCCTCCCTTTCCCATTCTCCCCAGTTCTCAGCCCTTGCAGCAACTTTTGCTAGTTAAATGCTTTTTCCCGCTGGCTGTTACATTTTCATTATTGGTTTTGCGTGGAAGTCAGCTGGGCTTATACATTGAATAACCTCTGTGGTCACTTAGTGATTGCAGACACTGGCTGAGGTAATTTATTCACTTTGTTTTGGTGTGAACACGTCCCTTGGGTCTTGTAACTGCTGTAATCACTTGACCTTAGGGACTGTTAAATGCTTTAAACACAGTTATTTTAAATTTATAATTGTTTTCATTAAAAATCTCTTCTGCTAACTTAACTAATTTTGCAGTAAACACAGCATTACTGTGCTGAGGAAGAATTGAGATGTTATTCTGTGCCAAATGAATTTTTTACTGAATGTTTCAACTTGCCATTATTATCTCTGTTCATATTTTCCCCATCCATTCTCATTCAGTCATATATGTGAAATGAAATAGAAGAATATCTAATTATAGCTGTGTCTTCATAGTGCAATATTTCCTTTTCTGGGTGATGGGAAGTGATTGAATAACCCATAAGAAGTGAAGAGAAAGCAAAGATAAATCCAGGCAGATAGATCTTGAATGAGTTGATATGTTTATTTTGCTCAGTTACTGTGGGCCTGATTGTGCATATGTGTGAATAATTTGAATTCAGTTCAGAATTTTTTCTCGAATAGCCCATTTTGTACTTTTTTCTTTAGTGTTTATATCACACTGTGCTCATTCTTTTGGTTCTGGTTTGTTTGTTTTTCCCCCCTGCAAGGTTTCTCTTATAAAGAATATTACTGCAGGAGCTTCCAAAATCTTGCAGTGGTAGACTTGGATAAATTCAGTAGGTGATCTTACTCCTGGTTATTGTCTGTGGGGCTGAAAGTTGAATTTAGCTAGCTTTTTCCTGAGTTGTTCTAGGATTTAGCAACTTGACTCTTTCATGTGTTTTAAGTCTTGCTTTTGTTCTGAATGTTTATTTCTTTAAATTTCTTTGGGATGATGACTGTAAAAACTTTGTGGATAGTTTAGTGGCGAAATACATATGGGTTTGTACTGGAACAAATATTTCTTTATATGTAATATGGGCTTGCCTCTAGTTTTTTGCTAGAGCTAAAAAAAAAAATCAGCTTTATTTTTCTGTGCTGTAGTTCCTTGATCATGTTACTTGAAGTGAGAAGAAAAGAATGATTATATAATTTTAATGCAGAGTTTTTCTTGTTACCTCTGCATATGTGGATGTGGTCCTCAGCAAAGTATTGCCAATTATTTTAAAGTTCATTTTTGTGTGACTATTAGTAATTGAAAATAGCAGCATCACCTTGGACCTGCTGGTTGTTACATGGAATTGATGACAAAATGTAAATGTGGTGTTGCTCTCAGAACCGTGGACAGACACTTGGTTCCAGTCCACAGTTAAATTTATGTATTAGTGCTGTGGAAATTTGAAATTATATTCAAAACTGTTAAGCCAGACACCTGCCAGAATGTGTTTGATATTGAAGATAGCATAATTCAATTTGAAAAAAAAATTAAAAATGAACTGTACCGGAATAGTATAATAGTAAGATCAAGCCCTTTTCTTATCACTGTTTAAAAATGCAGGGTCACATTCCACTTTTATCCTTTCTCAGTCTCTCTGGTCTGGCTGAGTTATCTGGCTTCATCTCCTCTCCAGGCGTGGCTCATTCAGGGTTTAGAGTGAGTGTGTGCCTTTTACTAATGTACACTGAGGACAGCTCCAGTGTGATCAAGTGTTTGTTCCTGAGGGCTTTTGCTCCCTGAAAGTATATTTCTGATTATTTTGGCATCTGATATCACACTATTTCATATTTAAAAAAACCACAACCAGTAAGTTCTAAATTTCTCCCGATTCAGAGGGGTATGAGCTCAAAGTATTCTGGGGTAATTTAGAACCAGAAGGAAGCCTGTGAATATTTTAAAGTTAAATTATGGCAATAAAAACAAATCCCTTCCTTTTTTATAAATTGATTTATTTCTGATTTGTGTTTTTACCATCTGGAGCATATTTTGAACTCTATATTGCTCTGCTTGTTACACCAGAATGAATAATTGACTAAACATAAAATACCATTTTGATGAACAAAACTCTGAGCACTTGAAAAAAAAAAATTGCATTCATTGCAAGTGAAAGAAAATGCTGAGGTGGCTTTAATCCCATAAGTATGTGTGAGTTTGGCACAGCTGTTCTGGGAAAGAGGGAAGCAGCTCCCTGGAAAATCTGTTAATCCAGTTTTGCAAACAGCTCTGTCTTCCACGATGGCCCTGGTGAGCAGCTTCAGACACTGGGGTGGGATGGAGATATTTTATTTACAGGTTGAGCTGCTGCTGAGGGCTTGTGGGTTTTTTAGTGATTTAGTAGTTCTATGGGTTATGTATCTCACTCTGTCCTTACCATAAAGTTTTAGAAACTTCTTCCTAGTTCATTTAGGGTTTATTGCTATATTACTGCTTAAGAATATTTCCTTTGCTTTTGTTCTGACTCAAACTGTGTTTAATGTCATGTTTAAAGTCCCATTTGTACTTAGTTTTCTATTCCCATATGGCTTGCCTGAATTAATAATAGCTGCTCAGTTTTTATTAGCATATACCTTTTCATGATCTATTATTACTAATTTTTATCTTTGTTTTTTCTTCTCAAAATAATACAAAAATACAAATGCAAAAAATAATTTGAATGTTTCATTTTATTATATTTATAAAGTGGTGGGAAAACACAACCATATTGATTTCTGGTAATAGGCTGAATAATTTTTCTTGATGTAGCAAGGTGTAGTGCAGTGTGAAAACAAAGGTAGGAGAAAGTGCAAAATTCTCCTTTTGCACCAGGGTTATAGCTGCTTCTTCATATTTATCCTTTGCTCTGGGTCAGATGTGAGATGTTTTGTGGCAAACAGAACCCCAGAAGTACAACTTAGAAGGTAAAATAGAAGCCATTGGATAAAATGGATGTTGAGGTAGTAAAATTTCCACTGACTGAGATGGAATTTATGCCTGAGAAGCAGTGTAAGATCATTCATATCTGATCAGTTCTTTCTTGTTCTGCTCTCGTTACTCCTGGCAATTCTTCATAAAGAGATTGCACAAAAAATCCATTTTTGCTATCCCCTAATGGTCTCTAGAGAAACAGAGGGTTTTAAAACTGTGTTTCCTGCTAAAGTGTAAAATTCTCTTTACGAATTGCCACGGTCAGTCAAAGCAAATATAGAGGTGTTATTTGACAGCCATTAGAAAACTTGGCTCAGGTAAAATGTGCTTTCAAAGAGAATAATGTTCTGCAGTGAGTGGCTCTTTATAAGTTTAAACTAATATATTCATTTGGTAATTTTCAATGAAAGGAAGGAGCCAGTGAGCACTGCAAAGTACTGCACAATTCTTGAATGCATTTTCAATCACAATAATTGCTCGGTCATTTCTTGGATCTGCTTCCCTGGGCTGCTAATGTTGTCTTAGAAGGGGGAAGGGGGTGATCAGGTTTCTTATAACGAGCTGTAATCAAACCAAATGTATTAAAAAACCCCAAATAATTCTTCCATTCCATTCCCCCTTTCCTACAAATCCACTTTGAAACAGAAAAGACATTTATGCCTGTTGTATTGAGCAGGCATGGGACAACCAGTGCCCCTCAAATAGAAACTTTTTCATCAGATTCTTCCTCCAGTGCTGCTGCCACATATTGAAATGAGAATGATTTCAGTGGAGAACAGTCGAGGGATTGATTCTTTGTGCACCATCAGTTAATTCCTTCACTTGCAAATTTAATGTTGCATCAAAAATACAAAGTGCAAAAGTACTTCTCCCTACGTTTTCACCCTGTGCACGCCATATTAACAATAGCTAATTAAAAGGAGCCTTTCTGTTAGCAGAGCATCACGTTGCAGGCTGGGAAGAACAATGGTTTAGGGGTGGAGGAGTTGCTTTGAGCAGAGAGGGGTTGGGGCTGGGGAGAAAGCACTGCGGATTTTAGTACAATGTGAAGTGTTCAAAGGAATTTTATTTCATCATAAAGATTAGCAGGCTGTGTAATTCAATTTAAAGCTGGTTGGCAGTGTTCTGTCTATTACAAAGCCTTTTTCTTTTCTTTTTTTTTTTTATTGCCACTATTTTTTTATGTTGTATATGACTACAAAACCTCGTAGACAGCAGGAATGATCTTAGGGGTTTTGTACTTCCCACCTGCTTTCCTCTTGTCCGTTCTGCATGTCAGGAAATATGTGAGGTTACCCTAAACTGAGCTACAAAACAGTCTATCAGTGGAACACCATCCTGGATTTTTTTTTGGCTTGTATAAAATAATTATTTTTGTGGCCCAACAGCCACTGAAAGTGAAGACCTGTTAAAAATGTTCGATCGAGAGGACTGAATTGAGCTTAAAACTCAAATGTTAGCATTTATTCACACTGGTTGTGGACATTACTGTGCTGTAGAAAAGCAACATGCAGCAATTTATGGTAATGCAAGACTGGCAGACCTTTCTCTTACAGTAATTGCCTATACTAGGGGGTTAATAAATGTTCCAAGAATTACTGACTCCTTTTTTTTTTCTTGAAGAAAAACAGAGAGCTGCTTATTGCTGGCTATAACCAGCCTGCATAGCTGGTTCATTAACCCTCTTGTTGCAGGGGGCTGAGTGCTTGAGCTTGGGCAAGTCCTGCATGGGAAGGATGTGTCTTGGCACACAGGGGCTGTGGAACAAAGTCCTGTCTCCCTTCCACCCCTGTCAGGTCTGCTAGGAGACTTTCAAACCTTCATTGCCTGTATTTAGGGAGCAGATTGGTTTTGGAGAGTGGGTGTTAACTTTGTGGGCACCAACTGCTGGTAAGGAGAAAAAGGAGAAGCACTTTTCCCAGAGCTAAAGGAACTTTTGTATTCCTTGTCCTGCTCTTTGCTGGGCATGGCAGGGAATGATGGCATCTGCTCTGGAGGGTGGCTCCAAGACCCACAGGAGACACCTTCACCCCTGGGAGTGATGCCCTGTGCAGGCTGCCCTAGAGCAGAGGCTGGACAGAGCTAAAGAATAAAGCAGGGATTCTGATCCATAAAAACCATCCACCTTGGGCAAGCCCAAGTTTTTAGAGACTACCAGCCAGCAGGCTGAAAACATACACCAAGAATGGAACCAAAAACAATTAGAGACCCAAAAATAAGCAGGAATGCCTCCGGGGCTCTCCTGGGATCAGTTCTGCTCCATTTGCATCTTGCACTTCATTGTCCCATTCCAGCTTTAGCCCCTGCAGTCCCACCCTGCTTGTTTTTCTCTCTGCAGCCCACGGGGTTTGTGCTCTGGGGCTGAGATTTGGGTCATTTGTCCTTGGTGCCCAGCTGGAGCAGGAATTGTTTTGTCTCCCTGCTCTGTGCACAGAGCTCACCACCCCTGAATGTGGAGCTCAGACCCACCCACTAAAGCAGCACAGAATGTGAAAAATAGAAAAGCTGAAACCTGAGGCATCACTAGAGGACTCTCAGTGCTCCTCAGCCTGTGACACCTCGGGAGGGCTGGATTGTGGTGGCCCTGCCGCAGCTTTGGGAGTGTTTGGGATGTTTTTCAGGAGTTGTGGTGGCTCTAGGGCTCAGGTCAGGTCAGTGCCTCACTTCACTGAGCTGTTCTGGTCTCTTTGCTTGTCCTGCGCCCCAGCTGAGAGGTGACAATCACCAAACCCTCTCTGGCCACTGGTGGTGCCTTTGGTGGAGAAGGAACAAAGCAGCACACCAGGGAACAGCAGTGCAAGGAGAGAGGCCGTGGAAAGCCAACACAGGGAGAACAAAATAACATCAAACTGGGGGTGGGGTGGAGACTACAAAGAAGAGGGAGACAAATGAGAGCACAGGGACATGAAGTACTGGACCTGCTCTTCTTCACTTGCTTTTTCCAGACCTTCATCTCTTCTTGAGTTAATAAAATTAGGATATGAGAGCTCAGGAGCAGTCTGTACTTTGAATTTCCTGTAATTTTTGCTAAGTGAACCATAAAGACCTCAGAATTATGTGCATCTTTTCTAAAGAACCAGAAACTTTCACGTCACAGGGCAGGTTGGGTATCAGAGTGCAGGAGCTCCTTTTCTCCCGAGTGTTGCCATTACATTTTTTTTTTTTTTATGTAACCAGCCGACACTAAGGGTTCTAAGTTTAAAACAGAGTTTCAAATGATAAAGAATTACCCACCTGTCCCTTCTTTTCCCTGAGCTGCTCTCTCCCATATGTTACTCTGAAGGCTCCCTGCTCCCTCAGCAGCACTTGGCATTTGCCTTCACTCCTGAGAGATGAGCAGAGGAGCTGCAGGGCAGGCACGGATTTGCTGCAGCTTTGTGCAGGAGATGTCTCCTGAGCGTGGCAGGGAAGGAATTTGCTCCTTCTCCTCTCCTCTGCCCCAGGTTTCAGTGGTTGCTGGGAATAGAATGATGCAGCTGTAGCCAGACAGGCTGAGAGTAAAGGTCCTGGATTGCTGTCCCCTCTAAAACCCCATGAGGCTGGTGAGGGGCTTGGAACAGCTGTGAGGGAGCTGGGGGAGCAAAGGAGACTCAAGGGTGACCTCATCACTCCCCACAGCTCCCTGAAAGGTGCCTGTGCTCAGCTGGGGCTGGGCTCTTTCTCTCGGAACTGACAGAACCAAAGGACGCAGCATTAAGCTGTGCCAAGAGAAATTTAGGTTGGAAATTAGGAAAAAAAGGTTTTCACACAAAGAGTGAGAAGGTTCTGGAATGGCTACCTGGGGAGGTGGTGGAGTCCCCATCCCTGGGTGTGTTTAACAAAAGCCTGGATGTGGCACTGGGTGCCAGGGCTTGGTTGGGGTGCTGGGGCTGGGTTGGGCTCCATGGTCTTGAAGGTCTCTTCCAACCATGTGAATTCTGGAATTCTGTGAATTCTGTAACCCACACTGTACAGAAATCCACTCCCTGTTTGCTGTAAATGCCAATCCTGTGCCATTAGCTGGAGTGGGAAGGGCAGGAGGGGATGCCCTGCTGTGGTGGGCACAGGGACAGGGGCAGGAAGCAGACACCTCTGCTCTGGGGGTGGAAGGGCTCTGGCGCTGCAGTGAGGTGCCAGAGTGTGTCCAGCCAGAGGGGAAGCAATACAGCTATTCATAAACAGCTGCTTCCCTGAGGCCAGCTGTGAAAACAGTGATGCTTGCCTGCGAGGTGAGAGGGCAAAACCTGGGCAGAAAGGAGAATAAATAAGGAATAAATTGTTACCTTTGCCTTAAGTGACTGAAGTAGCTGCTCTCTGGATGCTTTGTGCTAATGACCAGCTCTGATTAACTGTAGTTGCTGTGTTATTCAGCAGAACTTTGCCTGCATATCATGGCTTTTTACAGCAGGTTTCTCATCCCATTTTTTTGTTTTAAAGGCTAGGAAAGATGGCTAAAATGGGTAAGTCAAGAGAGATCCCACTCTGCAGAAAGCACACGAGGTGAAAAATTTCATGCTCCAACAATTAACCATAGCATTTAATTGCAGAGAAATATTTATTGGTGGACCAGAATTACCAGTGTCCTTCTCTGCACTAGGGTACAGATGCTGCATCATACAGATTTTCAAGCACCTTGTGAAAACGTTGCTTGAACATTTTCAAATTCTCAGCAATAAGTGCCATACATCTCAAACATTCATTTTAAAACATTTCACTCCTAGGTTAGAGGCTCACAATTATCCTTATTGGGGAGCAGAGGTGGCAGCAGCAGAGAGCCTTGTAACAGGGGCAGGAAAGATCAAGAGTTTCACCTGAATTCTGTCACAAACAAAAGCGTGCAAACTCTCTGTTGCAGAATGGGGTTTGCATTTCATACACTGTTTTTCATTTTTTCTGTTTTGTCCTGCCTTTGGAAGGAGAATTAGGAGGTGTTTGAGTTTTCTGCAATGAAACTCAAAGATCTGGATTCTTAAAAAAAACCTTCAGTGTGAATTTGACCAGTCTGCTGTGAGATCCTGGGATGCTGCAGCACAAATTACAGCCAATAAACTGGAAACTGAAATTCTGCAGAGCCAGTAGAAAAGAGGAGGTGGCAAGAAACAGTAGCCAGGGGTGAGACAGAGAACTGAGAAATCACTGGTGCCGATGTCCACAGTTGCCACTCCAGACCTTTATCAGGCTTCAAGCTTCCCTCTCACTCTCTGTTTAGTGTTTGTGCTTAAACCCACAAGGAAGGGATCTGGGCCCTCCTGCTCAGGGAATTCTGGAACTCCCTCCTGCTCAGAGAATTCTGCATGGCCAGGAAGAAAACCTGCTCAAGAGGAGTTCAGCTCCTTGCAGTAACATGATGTAGCTGGAGTGATTTGGTTGAATCTCTCAGTAGCTGAGGAGCCTCTCTGTGAGCTGGATTCCTCAAAAGGAATTTCCTTAGGGGGCTCAGGAGATTCCTGGCATCCTAGTTCATCTTGGAAGACTGTAATGGAATGTGTAGCTTTATTTGGAATAATAAATTTAAACAGGGGGTTCAGAAGATAGTGCTGGAGGTTCCTGAAGACCTGCCTGGACATCTGAGCTGACTGTAATTTCTGTTTGCATTCTCTGTGCACCTTCCCTTTGTGTTCTGTCCTCCACAAACAGCTCAGAAAAGGCCCTTGGAGGTGGTTCTGGAGCACAGATATCCCTGCTGGATATTGCACTCTAGAAGTGGAGTTTGGGCTCAAGCTTTTGATTTCTGCCCTTCCAACTTAGAAAAGGAAGGAACAATTAGAAAAGGAAGGAACAATTAGAAAAGGAAGGAAGAGAAGGAAGAGAAGGAAGGGAAGGAAGAGAAGGAAAGGAAAGGAAAGGAAAGGAAAGGAAAGGAAAGGAAAGGAAAGGAAAGGAAAGGAAAGGAAAGGAAAGGAAAGGAAAGGAAAGGAAAGGAAAGGAAAGGAAAGGAAAGGAAAGGAAAGGAAAGGAAAGGAAAGGAAAGGAAAGGAAAGGAAAGGAAAGGGAGGAAGGGTTCCCAAGAAGAGTCAGTATTACCACATGAAAATATGTTTAAAACTACCTTGGAATATCAAACTTGCTTCTTATACTTCAGTGTTCACAAATAAAAGCACAAGCCTTGGTCACAGGGTAAAATCTCAAGAGCAGCTGATTGCTTTAGCACACTGGAGAATGTTACATTCTCTGAGTTATTAAAAAGCTGTAGTCCTGCTTTTAGGCAGTACTTCCTGCTTTTAAAGCCTCTGGGATATTAAAATAAAAAATTATCTTATTTCTTCTCTTTAACTTTATTTTCCTTGTGATTATTCTTGCTATCCCTGCTTTTATCTTTCCTCTTATCATTATGGATATTTATCCACATAACACTGGTACTGATAGCTGGATAATTATGAACCCCAGTATGTTTTGTAGTTTCCCAACAATATGCTCAAAAATAATAATTTTGGAGGAAGGGTTTCCGTTCCAGGTATAAAATCAAGAAGTTATGTAGGATATAATGTATCATATAAAGAAAATAGTTTTTGGGAGCTTCTTGTTTGTGTATTTTTGAGATTTTTCTCTTTGTAAGAAATGCTCTGGATGCCTTCCTGGGATACAGAAAAAAGGAGATATTTGAAGGGAATTTTTTTCAGAAATACTGACTGGGCTCTGCCAAGCCAGAAGACAGAGGAAGGTGATTTCCTTTGTGCATTTGTAAGTCTCAGAGATTTTCTTCTAAAAATGAGAAAACAAATGATGGGAACTAGCTCAAAGACTTGGGAAACAGGAAGATGTTTTGGAGATCATGTGTTTCCCTGGTTGGTGCATTTATTAGTTCATATTTAGATGGGTGGGCAGGTACTGGGAGGATCCTGATGGGGGCTGTGTGTTGGGCAGTCCTGTGGGCAGAAAGGGAAGTTCTGCTGCTTGTTTCAAGGTCTCTGTCAGTAAGATAGAAGAATTTGGGGCAGAATCTAGATCTGGCTCCTGCACTTCTAATTCTCATTTCCTTCACTAAGTAGTGAAGAAATGATATCAAACCTTGTTTCTTTTTTTGAATAAACTTTTTTTCTGGAAAATCTCGTCCTTTTAGCTTTCCCTGGCCTTTTGCAGTGTGAAAATCCATGTACATTAAAATAGCAAGACATTGTCTGTGATAATTATGATTAGCTTAATTACTTTCTGTATAATTGTTTCTCAAGATGACCTCCTTTTTGGTGGCTTTATTCATTTATTTTAGGGGAAAAAAAAAAGACTTAATTGGAATTGTAGATGACAGAGATAGAGGGTATGTTCTGGGAAATTGGTCCAGATCTGTTTGTGTCAGGCAGTGGAAGCTGGTTTTTATATTCTTAAGATTCATGGAGAAAAATAATTTAAATTGATACAGTACGTTTGCGCACAAGGTAATATCAACAACCAATATATTATTTCGAAATCTGGTGAATTTCTTCATGGAGGATTAGGTTATATAGTGTGGTGGGCTCTGAAAAGAAAATAGAATTGTGTGTTGATGCCTTTAGAAATATTATTTGAGGGCAATAAAATGTTCTCTGGAATTCCCTCCTGAGTGGAGAAAATGGAGTTTGTTTGCAGTAATTGCATTTTCTAGCATTTGCTTTCGTGCTTTCCAATATGAGTTAAGCCAATTGGAACCTGTGATTTTGTTTTGCTTATTGGCAAAAGCACCATGTAAATTGATCCGTGATGCATTTATAGAGAATGCTTTGAAAGTTTTGAGAGAGAGATGCCTTTCTCTTATTAGATTTAGATAGTATTAGGGTTCATTTTTACATTTTAGCCTAATGCAATAGTAACCAAAAATGTTTCTTTTCAATTAAGTCTAAATTAAGTCCAAGAAGGACATTTCTGCTTAGCCCTACTGGCACTGTGAAGGCAGAGCTTAAGTTCCAGCCTTAGTATTTGGAGTTCAAGGTCAGAGGCATTTGAAACCACGCGAGGTGCTGAAATTGGTCTAAAATTGGTCAGCCCTGGTACATTAGGATCTCGATTGCAGGAGAAAAATCTAAAGTTCTGTTGGACAAAATGGATTTATTTCTCTGTATGCACAGTGCACACACAGACCCTGAACTGCGGGGGCTTGATGCAGGTGGCTCTGCCACTGTGAATACAGGGAAATTCTGTTTAGGGAAGCACCCTTCAGCTCTGCCAGACAAAAGGCGTTCTGGCCTGAAAACCTCTGATGGTTTTCAGGGTGAGCACCATTTCCCTTAAAGGATCCCTTGGCAGGGGCACGTGGCACAGACCTGGGAGTCCTTCAGGTATTATCAATTTGCTGGGGCAAAGAGGAGAGGAGCAGGAGCTCCCATGAATGCAGGAAGCACTTGTGAAAATGAAAAGGGACAGACAAGGCTATTGTGATTTCCAGGTAGGGTGGTCTCTCAGAATTGGCCAAATTTAAAGAGAGATTTCACAGCTGCCAGCTCCTTTGATTTTAAGTTATGTGATTTTTAATTTTTTTTTTCCTCTTGAAAGCTCTATCTTTTAGGTTGCATAATTAAATGCCTGAAAAGAGAGACTTTCCAGGGACTAGCAAGCAATCTGTGCTGCTTGCGTTTCAGATTTCTTAATTTTAAAGTCAATTTGGGGGGACTTTTTACACCTAAAGTTGGCAGTGCTGTGAGCTGCAAAATCTGGAGGTTTTTTTTTTCTTTTTCCCTTTTGCTTTTGAGGTTAGGCTGAACAAAACCTTCAGATTCTGTTTCAAAACAAAGAAACATCACATATTAATTGTTAAAACTTTAGTGAAGATTTCCGTGTTTCAATAGCAGCAGCCCGGTGAAGTTCGAAACAAGCTTGGAGATCAAAAAACAGGACAAGTTATGTCAGAATAACGCAAAGGAAGCCGTGCAACCCTGAAGGGAAACAAAAGCTTGTCACTTACCTAGTGCTGCATTCCTCATTTCAGCAGACAGGAGGGAGATATTAATCACAAACAGTTACATTAGAATAATGTTATGGTTGAGACATAAAAACATCAAAGCAAGGAATGGTGACCAAGTGCCAGAGCGTGGTTAGACCAGACCTGTGGCCGAGCGCGTTCTGCAGCGCACGTGGGGATGTTTTGGCCTTGTGTTGTGCAAAATTCACTAGCTTTTCTTGTGGAAGAGAGAGAATGAGTGGAAACTGGGTGTTAAACACCAGTGATGGTGCACATCAGAGCTGTTTGCAGCGCCTGCACAGGTGGAGCAGCGCCTGTGCTCCCTGGGCACCGCTCGGCCGAGCTCCACATCCACCCAGCGCTTCCTTGCTTTCATGGGTTTATGGCTCAACCCCGGCATTATTGTAACGTAGTTTTTTGTGTTTAATGTTCCTTAGACTTGGTTTTCCATTGCCAGCATGGAGGAAATCCTAATGCATGAGTTTGAGAGGAGAAGGCAGCAGACTCTGAACCTGCTGTGTGGCTCGATCCGCAAGCGTGAGTATTAACGCTGGAGCTGTCAGGCCTTGTGGAAATTAATGAAGCCTGACGGCTACAGAGGGAAAGGTCACAGGCAGAGCTTGCACTCACCTAACATTTCTGTTTTGTTGTGTCTAACAGTGCTCTCAACAAAGGGGAGCTTTAATGTACAAGCGTTGGATTTATCGCAGGGATTCCAGGGTCTCAGCCTTTGCTTCTCCCTGTGCTGCCATGCGATGTTTTCTTTGCATAAAGGCAAAACACTTACACGTTCATTCATCCTCTCTTCTTGCTCTGTTGCCCATGTGTGTTTTGCCTTTATTTTTTTCTTCTCCAAAACTGGAGGGGAGAAGAAAAAAAAAAAGAAAAAAGAGGCATCAGAACTGATGGTGGAATACTTTTCACTGGGAAGACTTTGAGAGATCTTGTGCTTCAGTTCTTTGTACTGTTTTAGAAGCATGCTCTGGTTTTGTGCATGTTCTGTTTCCTATTTGCTGCCTTTTTTTTTTTTTTTTTTGGTTTTTAATGGTTTCATTGTGTAGGTTTCTACAGACACAGGGAGCTCAGCTGCATAGAAGTTCACGAGCTATGTTTTCAGCCAGTGTGTTGGTTGATACCAGTTTGAGCTGTTCTGGTGAGGACTTTTTGTGAAGGCTGACTCGATTAAAACAGCCAAAATATTTTCATAGTCAGTCGGTCAGTCTCATCTTAGAAAAGGTGTTTTTCTTGCCCAGTTTTGGATCTCAGTACCTGAAGTGGGCTGTTGGTGGGATAGGCCCGGCTTATCCTGTGGAAGCTCAAGTCTGTATAAATGTACTTAATGCAGTCAAACTCACTTATTGCTGCTGAAGGAGAAATAGCAGCCTTTGAGCCTTTCTGCCTTTGTTTTAAAAAGCTGAAAGGAGCTTCTGTGTTTTGGGACTGCACTGTAAATGAGGGGAAGAGAGAGTGACCATGGCCCTGTGATGCCAAGGGCTTTCCATGAGAAACCTCTCAGGAAGAAGTTGCAGAGCTGCTGACCAGGGCTGGGCTCTGCTGGTTGCCCTCAGCAGCTGCAGCTGTGGGCACTGAAGTCTGCAGGAGCAGCACCAAATCTGCTCCTTCTGTGTTTACCCCTGGATGTGCATGGTGCTGGTTATAGGGGAAATGCTCCATGACCAGTTTTGCACTTTTGGGGCATGCACGAATTACCAGAAATTTGAGATGATTCACTTGCATACACACCTCTCTCTTGTGCGGTTTTGCCTCTTCTTAAGATTTATACTTCAAGACTTCTCAGGCTGTTTCTCAGCATATGGCCAAAGGGTTTATGAGGCTATGAAACAGGCATGAAAAAAGCTCCACGTTTCATGGAAGTGCTGTATGGTTTGAATAGTTAATGCATGCGTATGCATATTCAGAGCTTTGCATCAAAACCACTTGCATATCATTTGTGTGTAAATACAGGTTTCCACCACTACACAGACAGCTAGTATCACATTATTTCTCATTCCCCTACTTCCCTGTGGGGTTTGCAGGTAACAGTAGTAGAAAAATAATGTGATTTTCTATTTTTATAGGGGCTCAGCAGTTAACGTTCACTGCCAGGCACACTCCTTTTCATGTCTGGCAGCTCTGCAGAACTTGGGTTGTGTGACTAAACTGTACTCATATGAAGCATGCTATTAAAACGGGAATGGCTGTTCAACAGATTAAGGCTTCCTAGGCTCCAAGTGCTTAAGGTGAATTTAAAGAAAGCCACTAAAACAACTCCTTAGGTAGGTTAAAAACCCCATAGCCCTCTGGCCCGCAAGCTTGCCCCCTTGTCCCATGTAATATAGATGTTTGAAAGTCAGTCTGTTGTTCAGCTGACACTTGCAGTGGTGTAAGTGGCTGCAGCCAGCAACAGAAGTTCTGCCTTAGCAGCATTCAGACCCCCACTCCTTTTTTGCCACATTATTTTTCATCTTTTCCTCATTTTTCATTTTCATCTGATGCACTCTGCTCTGTGCCCACCTAATCCTTGTGTTGGCAGGAAGGTGTCATGGCACAGGAGTAAAGATGAACCTCCTGGGGACAAAGGTAGCTCTGGGGGACAAAGGATTATAGCTTGAGGGTTGATTTGTTAGACCAGTCACAGGAGTTTTCTGAGACTCCCAGATTAATGCATTTATTGTAAACAATTCAATTTTCCCAAGGCATTCAGAGATAACCATTGTTGCCTTTATTTGAGCAAGAGCAGTATTGACCTTTTGGCTTCCAGAAGAGAACAACTTGTTTAATTGCAGTATTTTCTTGATCAATGATTACATTGTGCCCTTGCTTGTACTGTTGAGAGTTGCTGAAAAACATCTGAACCAAAATAATAGATATATTTTGAAGATCCACATGTGCACACCCTGTGTATGTGTGTGTACATACACATAGATGTGGGTTTCAAGTACTCCAGTATGAGAGACTCTGCTTCACAGACTTAGTGCCCTAGTTGTTTATGGTAGCTGTAATTTTAGCCTTTTAATCTCACCTGTTAAGCATTTAAGTATTTTAAATAAACTCAGTTATTATGCTGGGAGTTCATAATGGGGGTTTCTGAAGTGCTCAGCCCTGCAAACAGATCCCACTTTTTCTAGTTTGGAAAAGGATTCTTCTAACTGTTTTCCAGAGTCACAGTATAAATTTAGAATGGGTAATGTTGCTGATGCATAATGGAAGATTTGATAGTTAGGAAATCAGACTAATAAAGACCAAATGTAGCTAACAAAGATTTAGTGAAGGAAAATGAGGAAAAGCCTTCCAACCTCTGTGTTGTGCTGTACAGGCAGCACTGATGCAGAGACACAGAGATTAATCTGCTCAAGATAAAACTAAATTACCATGGAGTAGGAGATTTTTGAAGATGACTTTCTATTTCCATATTAAACACAAGGTCAACAGATTATAGACAAAGGGCAGGTCTGCCAAAAGAAAGCAAAATATTTCACAAATTATATCAGAGAGAGTGGATGTTGTGCAATGCCATGGGGCCTTTCAAGAAGGAAAAACCAGGATGTGATGAATAAATAGCTGATCTGACTGCAGGTAACTTATTACTGTGATTAGTGCTATATAGTCCTTTTCCTCAAGGGAGAGAGAAGAATTGAATGAGACTTTCTCTTGCTGCTGCCCTGGCTTTTGATGTGTCTTAGTCCTAAAAATACCAACAGCTGTCTTCACACCAATTGCAAGAAATACTGTCTGGGTTCCCCCTACAGATCTCAGGTGCTTATGTAACATGTACAATGCTACATTTATGTGTTTTAATCATTACTGATGTCACCCTTAGTTTGCCTTTGCACGTCCTGTGTGCCTCCAAAGTAAGCCCTTATTTTTAAAATGTCAAGATAAAAAAAATACTGGGCAGAAACGCTCCAGGCTTAATTGGGCATAATATCAGCAAAACGTGCTGGTTTTCAAGTTTATCAAAATAAATGGAAGTGTAAAGCTTGGACATGTATCAGGTAAGATGAAGGGTTTTCTGTGTTAAAACAGGCAAATGTTGATAACTTAGCTGAAACCTGAATTGAACTCCTCCATCCCACTTCTCTGAGAATATTATCACACCTAGCTTGTTTTGGGGGATTGATGGTTATGACAAGAGTATCAAATTTCATGCTGGTGATATCTTTTATGTTTCCTGGGAGAAGAGAAAATAGCAGTTTTATCTTGTGCCCAGGAGTCACAGAGAGCAGGAATTGTAGGTACGTGCCACACAGAGTTTTCAAATAAAAATGCATTGCAGAGTAAAGATGGGCAAGGGGAGGAAAGTGGGAAAGGAGTGAGTCAAAAACTGTAGAGGAGCATTTATTGCATCTCCCCAGCTTTTATTCTAATGCAGCACCACCACAGAGAGTTATGAATATGTATTTTGTTCAGACCTGAGGTGTCTATGGAAAACATAGTCTGCTTGGTTTTTTCAAGGGATTTGTAGCTTTCTGGTTTTCCATCCAGAATTCACTAATTTTGCAGAGATGATGTCTCGTGTAATTCCTGTTTCTATGCTGCAAATGCTGCAAAAGCAGAGGGTTCTGACTTGTTCCCCTGTAAGTCCTGTTTAGGGGAAAAGTTAATCTTGTTGTATATACTTATAGCTTTACTCTGAAGCTCACTTTTAAAAAGAACCCAAACCAAACAGTTTCAAAAGTTGAATGTTTAAACCAGCAAAGCCACTTCTGTTTAGGAGCACTGTACTCACAAGGAATGTGTAGCATCTGATTCTGTCTTCCCTGCGACAGATGTTGTGAGTCCCACACCTGGAACACAAACCCACAGATTTCTATTTCATTTTGTCGCCTTTATGAAAAAAAAAAAAAAAAACCCAAAAACCAAAGTGCACAGAAATCCCCATAACAAACCCAACCATTTCTAAATGGTTCTTAGTAATAAACACCAAATGAAGGATAAGGTATGAGGGTAAGAAATCAGGCTTGTGGGGAAGGCGGGAGCAGTTAGCTTTGATGCAATCCTACGTGGGATTTTTGGCAAGTCACAGTGGGACAGATTTTGTAAGAGAGCCGAACTTCTGTGAAGACACCACGGTATGGGACTGCATTTTTAAGGGAGCTCAGCACCCAGTATGTTTATTTGGAAGATCTGGCACTGATTGCTGCTACCAAGTGCTTGAAAATCTGTTCTGAGCTCCAAAAATCTGGCTCTGTGAGCATGATCCATGCCTCCTTCCAAACAATGGTATTAGTTCTCCTGAACTGAGGGGAGCAAACATGTGATTCTTTACTTCTGGCCCTGATGGTAAATGAATTAATCAGATTTTCCTCTTTCCTAGTTTGGCTTATGTGGCCGAGTTTCATGGTTGCTTCTACTTGTGTGCTTTTTACAAGAAATGAGATACTGCCATAAACATAATAAACATAATGAACATAATGAACATAATAAACATAATAAACATAATAAACATAAACATAATATTAATAACAACAATAATAATAACAATAACAATAATAATAATAATAATAATAATAATAATAATAATAATAATAATAATAATAAAAAAAGGATGTTGCAAATGAATTGAAACTTTGGGGAATAGGCTAGGTCTTGAATAAATGTGGATTCTTTGCTTCTTTTTTGCCAAGGTCAGGATTAAATGTGCGAGAAGGTATTTTTTGTTCAGACTCAGATGTTTGTTAGTTCTTATCTGTTTTACAGTCTCACAAACCCTGAGTTCTGCAGCACTTCACTCTAACAACCTAAAAATGGAGCTGCATGTCCCTCTCTGGAAGGCCTTTTAAGGATAAACTGTCCAATTATGAAATGACACCTAAATTCTTTTTACTTTTAACCCAATAACCAACCACTTGTGCCCACAATGGGAACTTTTTTCCCCAATTACACAAAACCACCCAAACCCATGGAGATGAAGGTGAAGAAGAAGGACCAGCCTCCATCCTAAAACCTCCATCTTGCTTTATGTATATTGCTATGTTCTAAACCCTTAAACTCTGAGTTTTCCCCCTGTGATATCACACACTTCTATTCAAACTCCACACCCTTTATCCCAATTCTATCACTCAATTTTGGAAGCCTTCTCCACAGCCTCAGGTCAAATGCAGTGTTCTCTTGGGAGTCAGTGCCTGCCAGCACAGAAAGTCTGAAATTCTCAGCATCCAGGGTTCCAACAAATAAATGCCACTGGAATACAGATGAATCCAAATAAAGCCATAATTTAAAAACCAGCAGCCCCAGCTCTCAGGACATGGCTGGCAGGCATCCTGCACTCCCTGCTCACCTGCCAGGCTCCTCACTGCAGGCCGCTGCTGGGACTGACCTGCATTAAAGCCTGGTGGGCACATCCAGGTGAATAACCCAGCAGTGCTGTTTCATGCCCCCTTTGGAGCTGGTTTGACTGCCAGCAGCTGTGGTGCTGAGCCCTGCAGCAGGGGCTCTGTGCTGTGCCATGGCTTTGTGTGCCATTCTGTGCCTTTTGACCCTGCTCCACTGGGTGCAGGAGGAGCAGCATCCATCCATGTGCTGTGCCATGGCTTTGTGTGCCATTCTGTGCATTTTGACCCTGCTCCACTGGGTGCAGGAGGAGCAGCATCCCCCCGTGTGCTGTGCCCAGCACGGAGATGCTCCCAGGCCTCGGGTGTTCCCCTCTGTCACTGCTGGCTGGCTGCTTGTTGTGGGAGGAAATGTGCTAATGAAGTCCTCTTTTTTGTTATTTCAGGAAACCTACCATATGAATATAAAATAGTGATTGCTGGGAATCATGAACTGACATTTGATAAGGAATTCATGGCAGACCTTGTTAAACAAGATTACTACCGCTTTCCCTCTGTGTCCAAATTGAAACCAGAGGACTTTGACAATGTTCAGTCACTCCTGACAAATAGTATTTACTTACAAGATTCAGAGGTAACAGTTAAAGGATTCCGAATATATGGTGCCCCATGGTAAGTCTCAATTTCAACTTTCTTTGCTGTTTATTGCTTGAACCCCAGCAGGAATCATTCCTGCTGAACCTGCATGAAGCTGCTTTGTTGCATTGCCCTGCAGAACCGAGTCAGACCTAGCTGGAACCATTCTGACACAGTTGCTTTTCTTTTTAAATTTTTTTTCCTTTTCTTTTTTGGGTAGATAATTTCTATTTAGCCATGTGTGTGAAATCAGACAAAAGGAACTTGTAACTGTTTCTGTTCTGCCTGCTGAATGCACCAAAACTGTGGAGTCAATACTGACTCTGTGCTTGTGGATGAGCTGTGGTGGCATTTTGGGATGCATTAGGGAAACTCCATTACATTCTATACTGCTGAGCTATTTATATCTGCTGTGCTAATTGATTGGTGTGGTGGCATTTAACACCCACACAGCACAAGGGCACAAGGCAGCAGGTGCTTTAAGCCTTATTTTTGAGCAGTTCTGGGCATTGTTTTCTTTTGCTTGTAAAGCTGTGATAGCAGAATTTCAACCCACTTTTGGTCTCATTCCACCCATGTGCCAAGCATGTCATGCAGGAAAGATTGCTGCCCAGTTTTGTGCTAAGGAGATCCTGCCTTGTTTTTTTTACATGTCATTTAATTGTGATGCCTGACATCTTTCTCTGGAGCCTTGGGTAGCACTTGTTCTAAATTCTCATGCTGAGAACAGCCACAGTCCTCTCAGGCTTTACCAGAGACCTGAACTTGAGTGATGGTGATAATCACTCTGCTGCTTGGAATTCTCAATTGTCAGCAGAAGCAGCGAGATGCTAATTTATGCACACCTATAAGCAGGGCTTGTTATGAGCTTATAACTTATTTTTGATGTCAGGTTTGCTTTAAAGGTGAAAGCAGGAGAGGGGCTGAACCAGGAAATGGGACAAACCTATAAATGCATTAGAAATTTTCCCCTTCAGCTCATCATTGTTGCCTTGGCCTGCATTCCTTGGTGGTTGGTGTGGCACCACACACGTTGATGCTTCTGATAATGCTTTCTCCTGGTCCTGTTGTGTGCATCAGTGCTGGCTGGAAAGCTGTGATCTAGCTCTGTATCTCACATTCTTGACTTGAGCTGCTAATCTTTTAATTTAAGTCATAGCCTTTAGCTACTAGTTTAAATCAGCCTGACATTGCTTAGCTAAAAAAAGAGTAATGCTCCAAATCCTTGCAATATCAGCAAATTGGGAAAGATGGTCTTAATTCAGGTTAGGAATCATCTCCTGGAGACGTTTCAAAGTAATTTTTTTGTAATAGCAGCACGGAAGGCCTTGGGCAGTGAGGTGGGTTTGAGGCTTGCTGCAGGGTGAGGAGCTGAGGAAGATGTGCTGCTGAGGTTGGGGTGGTGTTCAGCTGCTTTTGTGTGTGTGCATCACACTTGGAGGGCCTCTCCAGTGATTAGGGAGTGCAGGCATGTTTCCAAATTTATTTGGATCAGATTTAATGAACTCAGCTTCCTGCAGCACTGCTGGAGAGGCCTGGAGAGCACAGGAGAGAACTGTGTGATGCACCTTTACATTTATATGTACTGGCAACTCATCATGTTCCTTTTTCTTCTCTTTTCCTTCCCAAATCTGTAATGGAAATCTGTCATCCTTTTGTCCCCAGCTGCATTTAGGAGTTCTTTCAATTTGCAGGTGTGCACATGGATTTAGAATGTTTGCTCTGGAATATTAAGGGACATCACATTGAGGCCCTGAGTTGTCCTAACTGTAAAAAGTGAGTGGCATGTGTCTCCTGATCTAGCCATGGAAGACAAACCTGAATTAATCTTTCCTATAATAGCTGGATTCTTCCCATTAGTGATGCATGATAAATGATAAATGAAAAATGATAAATGAAGCTAGGTTGTTACAAATGGACACTGAGCCCTCACCAAGTGAGGACTTCTCTCTCTTGATCTTCATTTGTGTTTAGCTGCCAAACATTGTTGTTAAATCATGTCTTGAGCAGTGTTGGTGTGGAGTTGAGGTTACCATTTTCAATTCAGCTTTTTAGATCAATCAGCCAGTCCATGTTGAGAGCAGAAATGTGGTATTGTTCATGCATTTTTTCTCTCTCTTTTTAATAATGACAGTTTTTAGAAAATGTGAACATTTACTAGGGTTTTTTTTTTTGTGTTTTAGCCAGTCTTTCAGAGGAAGGAAAAGTCCCATCAGATATTAGTAAAATCTGCTCTAATTTTGTTCTGTGCCTGGAAACTGAGACAGAATGATCAGACAAGCATTTTACCACTTCTTAAATTTTTATACTCTCTCCCCTCCAATCACGTCTTGCTCTATTCCTCTAAATCTTCAGATTACCCCAAAGGAGAAGAATTTGTGGGATTTTGTGTGTATTTACAGCCTCCTTACCCCAATTAATTCTGTCACACAAATGGGGCACTGGTCATTAACCCAGAAGATGTGCCAACCCTAACAAGAGATAAGTTGGCATGTTCAATTTATGTGCAGTTTTGTAAGTATTTCCAGAGGGGGGGAAAAAATTTTCTCATTTGCTGATAAAGCTATTGGTTTTAATTTAAAAAAGAGGGATCAAACCAAGAATAACAGATGTGATTCTGGAGGTTTGAGCCTGTCAGGGGTTTCTAAGAAGTAATTGCCAGAGTACTGGGAAGGCTGGCTATAATTCATCTATCTAGAAAATGTAAATTGCCAACTCAGTGTAAATACAGAGAGGAAATATCAGTTCATATTCATTACATGCTATTACTCAGGGTACATCTAAAAGCTTTCTAAAGACCTAAGAGAATTCAAGTAGTGCCTCCTAACTTACAATTTAGCAGGATTTGTGAGTAAAAAATAACTTACAATACATGGGAGCATTGGTGTGTGTTTGCAATTGGAATGTGCCGTGGTGCATAACAACAGCCTCTGAGGAGCAGAAAATTTGAATTTAGCCTGATAGTTCTGAGAGCATTAAATGGCATTAGCTGGAGGGAAGTTGAAAAGAAGAGTCTCAGCTCCTAAAAGAGAAAAGTGCAAGGGTGGGACATAAATCACATTCAGAGCTCTGCTCATTTTCTGAGGTGAAGAATGTAAGTGACATTTTCACACCTTAAATAGGAGATTCTTTGATGTACCTTGAAGGAACAAAATGGCTGAAGATTTTCCATTTGGTCTATAGATAACAATCCACAAAAACATTCCCCTCCTTTATCTTCCTTCCGACTTTGCCCTATGAACCTGCCTTGTTTGCTGGGAAAATAATTGATAGTTTATGCAGTAAAAAATTCTGTAAGATTCCAGGGAAAACGCTTCCTCCTTGGGAAATTCGAGATTGAGGTTTGCTATTAAACAGGATGGAAAATAAAACCAGTGATGGATTTATGAATTTTTAAATTTTCAAACTCCCTCTGTGAAGTAAACATGAGCATAACTCATGCTGATGTATCTGTGAAAGGGTAAGGAGACACAGTCTGTTTTTACTGCAGCTTTGAGTGCTGAATATGCATAAATGAATTAGTGTAAGTTTTACTTATATTCAAATGTTATTTTAAAATACATGTTGTTTTTTTTAAAATTATATTTGAAATGGTTCATCCGTGCTGAGGGCTGAATTTACCACAGTGTGCTGTAGACATTTGGATACAAATATTCTCACAGTGTGTGTTTTCTAATGAAGCTTTAAAAGCACTCAAACCACCAGAGAACTGCAGTTAACTGGGGACAGAATTTGTTTAAACCACATTTTGACAGAAACAATTGTTCAGGGAGAGTATTTTTTGCTGTTTTATTTCATTCTGCTGATCAGCTCTGTAACTTTTGTATGTTTTTGCCTATTTGAAAGAGAAAAGTAGTTGAAAAGAAAAAAATGTTCCGATGTACTTTGTGTGCATTGAAATTTGTGATTCTTACCATTATGAAGAAGGAGGCAATAGGCTTATTTATGGATTTTAAATTGTGTTCTGCATAAGAATTTCACAGAAAATGCCAAAAGCTGTAAGTGTAAAATAATCTAACAAAACAATCCTTTACATGATTTTTAGCTATGAAAGAGTGCGAGTAAATTCCACTCACAGAATGAGAAGTAAAGCTGGAGGTGTGGAACTTTCAGCCTATATATTGGTTTCGATAACTAGAGATAGATTATCTTTTTGAAGGAAGAAATGTGTAGTGTAAATAGATATAAATATATAAATATCTACAATATTTATATATTATATATATATATATATAATAAATAATAAATATACATTTCTTTAGATAACTGGAGATATAGGTGTCTTTTTGAAGGAAGAAATGTGTAGAGTAAATCTATAGATATATAAAATATATATTATATATATAATATTAATATATATTTCTATATAAAAATATTTATAAAAATTTTTAGACTTTCAGCCAATATATTTGTTTAGATAACTGGAGATATAGATGTTTTTTTGAAGGAAGAAATGTGCAGTGTAAATATATAAAAATAAAAAAATAAATATACAATACAATATAATATATGGAATATATATTATTACATATATATAAACATATATAAATAATACATATATAGACTTTCAGCCTGTATATTTCTTTAGATAACTGGAGAGATATGTATCTTTTTGAAGGAAGAAATGTGTAGTGTAAATATATAAATAGATATAAAATGTATACAATATTATATATATAACATATCTATCTATATATAAATATATGTAAATATATAAAAATTGATAGACTTTCAGCCTATATATTTGTTTAGATAACTGGAGAGAGATGTTTGTTTTTGAAGGAAGAAAGGTGTAGTGTAAATATATGAATATATATATTATATAATATTATATATTATATAATATTATATATATAACATATATATCTATATCTATAAATATATATAAATATATAAAAATTGATAGACTTTCAGCCTATATATTTGTTTAGATAAGATGTGTGTCTTTTTGAAGGAAGAAAGGTGCAGTGTAAAGATATATAAATATATATATTATATATAAATATATATAAAATATATATAAACAATAACTATATAGAGACTTTCAGTCTTTACATTTTTTTAGATAACTGGAGATAGATGTATCTTTTGAAGGAAGAAATGTGTAGTGTAAAACCTAATTCCGTATAAATCAATGGATGTCAATGGTTAACAGAGTCAGCTTGCTGTCAATAACTGAAAAGCACCACAAACATAAAAGAGGGCAATCAATTATTTCAATAATGCCTGAAATCAGTGATTTGCATGATTGTGAGGAACATGAATTCCCCCTGAGCGCAGGTGGGAGTGCAGCTCTCCCTCCTGCAGGAGCAGCAGCGTTGTTCAGCAATATCCTGCACCTTTGGCAGGCTGCAGCTTGTTCAGGTCTCGAGAACAGAAGCACAAAGCTGGCCTCCCAGTTGCTTTTAATGAATCCTAGTGGGTTTTTCCTATGTCCAAGAATTTGATCTGGAGGGTGATCCAGAGGTCAGGAACAAACGGCTCACTATCACTCACGTCTGCACAGCCAAGGCTTTCATTTGCTTTTTTTAGTAACTCCAGAGGAAGTGCCTTAACTCTTTTCTCAGAAGCAAAGTTTTAATTGGCATAGATAATGCAACCTTAAGAAAGCAGAGGCAGGATCAGCCATCTCCTTGAAAAATAATGTTTTGTGCAATCTTTTCTTTTCAGCCCTGTGTAAAATCTGGGGTTTCATCAAATGATTTTACATCAGTTAAAATGATTTCTCGGACTCGGTTTCTTTCTCTGCTTCATTTGCAATGATATTTTAGTACAAGCAGCTCTAAGTTAGTACTTCTGCCTTGTTCTGATCAGTGTTTTCAGACTCTCTGTTTATCCTGTCAGAGAGGTGTCAGAGGGGTTTTTTTTTTCCCCCTTTCCAATTATAAGTTTTGTAATGCATCATGGGTTTTGCTGACAGTCTTCAAGTTCTTGAAATAGCAAGCAAATTAACAGCAGATATTGAGCGTGAGGACTGGAAAACCAATTGGCAGCTCACATGATGGGATTCAGATACACTGATGGGTTGGAATGGATCTCATTTCTTTTATTTTCATGGTCTTAGCTGGCAATTAGCTCCTGTCTAAAAAAAGGAGGGATAGAAATTGGGCTATTCAGCAATAAAGTTCTTTGCTGTTTAGTGGTGAGGAAACCAGGGGAGAGTGGACAAGGCTGTGTGTGTTGCACCAGTTTTTCAGGAATTCTGGTGTTTATGCAGTAGAAGTCAGCAACTGAGAGAATTATTGGCAAAGACTGAAGTCTCCTGTCTGTATGTTAAACAAACACAGCACCACTGCAGCGTGGCTGTGTTTAAAGGTGCAGGCTTCTGTTTCGTTTTTCTTGGCATTTCTCCTCCAGGTCTCTCAGTTTAGAATGGAAGAATGAATTCCCCCTGGTCTAGAATTTGAGAGGTTTGTTTACATTTTTTGCCTTGTTGGGAATGTGGCTGGTTTTTCTTTGGTCTCCTTGATATCAGATTCACTTCCAAGTAAAAAATTGTCCTGATTACTTTGTAAAGTTTTCTTTCTTTTTTTCTTTCTTTTTTTATTTTTTAAATAAAGAGTGGGATGTTTGGCATTTTAAATACACTCACTCATAAGTAATTTTTAATCCTGTGGCACAAACCTGCCCTATTTTGTTTAATTCTTTGGACAGCTCTGCATCCTGGCACTGGGGCAGATCATGAAGTCTTGATCTTTTCTTCAGTCTTGACTTCAGCAGGAATAAGAGCTTTTGAGTATTCTTTACTAGTGTTAACAAATAAACTGTGCCTATTTGTGAGTGAAATTAATTATGGCCAGTTAAACCAGACTTAAAATGATAGCTCTCATAAATCTTTCCTGGTGTGGAAACAGGGATTTGAATTCTTCCACAGCAGTGCAGACAAATGATTGTGGAAGTCTGCTCTGAGTCTCCAATTCTTGCTCCATTTTCCTGGAGTCCAGGAAAAAAGCAAGAGAGGCAGAAGGAGCCAGAGTGAGCTGTGGTGAGCTCATTATTCATGGTGCCCTCCTCATTTGTAGGTTGAAGTATGGTTTGCTCAACAAGGAGGACATTTTGACAGACAAACTGTGCTTATACTTGTAGTTTTGCTTTGGCTGGTGTGTTTTTAGTTGCCAGAATCAAGCAATTTGCTTTCCTTTAGCTGAGCCCCGGAATAACACAGTGGTCACTGTGCAAGGAGCAGGCTGAAATTATTCACAGCCAGCGAGGAGTTACCAAGAGATGGAAACAGAATGCTGCAAAACTCCTGGCATTTTTAACTCTGGAGCATCAGGCTTTGTCTTGGGAAGGGGTTTGAGGCCCCTTAAAGAATGGGAGCTGGGAAGGAGGAGTTGTTAAGCCAAATCTGGAGATAGGCTGTTCTGTACAGGGCAGGACTCCTTGCAGTGTGTTGATGCTTGCTTGAATAAATTCTCCTGCACTTCAGGACTCCTGCTTTTCCATTTCCTTTCACCTGCACGTGCCACACACCTCTTTGTGGTGGTCTGGTACAGAAAGGAAGGCAGACAAAGCTGAGAACACCGTGCTGTTCAGGATAACTGGAAAATTACCTCTCTCTAGGACAGCCACCTTCATGGCAGCAGAGTGGAGAAGCAAGAGAGGGGCTGCAGCTCTGACAAGCTGACACCAGGATGGATTTTGCATTGCGTGGTGCTCTTCAAGCCTCATTACTCTCATTGCTTCATTTCCCCTCTGCCCTGAGCAAGAAGGATTAGGGAGCAGG
This sequence comes from Camarhynchus parvulus, assembly GCF_901933205.1. Taxonomy (NCBI): domain Eukaryota; kingdom Metazoa; phylum Chordata; class Aves; order Passeriformes; family Thraupidae; genus Camarhynchus; species Camarhynchus parvulus. Next base: position 1,300,061 of record NC_044575.1, on the reverse strand, counting down.
TGGATGCTCTGAGTGACAGGCAGAGGAGCCTGTTGGAGGATGTGTTGGGTCTGGCTGAGCTGGAGTTTGTTCCTCAGAGCACCATCCCAGAGCTGTGCTCTGCCCTGGGGGCTGGAAGGCTGCTAATAACACACCTGTGTTTGGCTACAGCATCAGCACTGCTTTCTCCAACACCCCTCCATCAGGAGGCTGGGCAAGATTTTGGAAATGAACACAGCTGGGACACTGACCACAGGAATATTCCATAGCACATGATGTCAGCTCAGATAGAAAAGCTAAGGAAAGTGGGGGGATGGTGTTTGATATTTGCAGTGTTTGCCTTCTGGAGCAAGCACTCCATGTGATGGAGCCTGGCTTCCTGGGGAGTGAAATGAATGAAATTAGGATGGAGGAGGTGACAGGGAGGAAGGTGGTTGGGTATGGGAAACAGATGCAATCTACAAGTGGTTTGTTTCACAGTTCATCTATTCAGGACAAACAGGAAAAATGTGGGAGAATGTACATTGCAGGTAGAGTTGACAATAAAGCTGACGTGATGTGATGGGGATAAAATGCAATGGAAATGGAGAAGCAATTATTATTTTTTTTTTAATTCCAAAAGCAAGTGACTAGATTCTGTTAGCTCCCAGTGAAGGATAAGATCTCTCATGACTGTCTTTCAGATGATTTGGGTCACATTTATCTAATGCTTATTGATCACAATGCTAACTTTACCCGGACATGTGTATAAAATGCTTAAAGTAATTCTCAGAAGCTATGAAATAGAGCAAAAATTGCACATGCACTTTAAATGAGAGACCAGTGATTGTGAATCTGAGCAGAGGCATAAAGGTCAAGAGTGACAACTGCATTCATCAGATTTTCCTGAGAATCTGTTCAGCAGAATAGATCTGGCACCTCATTTCAGAAGTGGTCAACACTCATGGATTCAGTTGAAAATCAATGAGACCTGTGGGTATTTATAACCACGGGGGTTATTATATAAATATATAACATGCATAATACATAATTTATGTAATATAAATATATCATTTATATGCTATATAAATATATAATTTATATAATAACCCACGGGGGTTATGATATAAATTATATAAATACCGTGAGTATTTATAACAATAAATGAGACCCGTGGGTATTTATAACCACCCCTACAAGGTTTAGGTGCTGGTCTGGATTATGGTTTGTGTACCTGTAAAATGTGAGGATTGCTGACATTTCTAACACAGCCACCTTGACAAAGGGAATAATGTGGCGGTTGGCACAAGGGATTTTGGGATGAAGGAAGAGACGAGATCTTTGACTCTATTACAGAAGGCTTGATTTATTAAGTTATGATATATACATCTATTATAACTATACTAAAAAGAAAAAGAAAGGAGAGTTTCTAGAAGCTGCTAAGCTAAGAAAAGTAAAGAATGATGACAAACTAGCTCTCTCGGACTGTGTCCGAGAGATCTCAGTTCTGGATTGGCCATTAATTATAAACATGCAATTGGGCCAATCCAGACAGACTTGTTGCATTCCACAGCAGCAGATAATCCATTGTTTATGTCTTGTTGCTGAACCTCTCAGCTTCAGCAGGAAAAATCCTGAAAGAGGATTTTTCATGAAAGAAATGTCTGTGACAGAATAATACTTGCCAGGAAGTGATCTCGTGATGATTTGAAATCATCTGACACCTCTGCCATCGTGTTTGTTTTGCAAGTAGTGCAAGCACTTGAGTTTTGTGTGTGCAGATGTGCCAGCCTGCCTGTCCTCTGCTTCTGGAGAACTCTAACCTCCAGGTTTGCTCCTTCAGCAGCATTTGTAGGATGGGTAGAGCTTGCAGGAAGGCTCTGGTCCTTCAGAAAGCCAGTTTATTTTTGTGCACATGTGAATCAGTGTGAATCACTGACAAAAGCTGATATTTGCTGCTGCTAACTGTATTAATCTCTTGAGTCAGGTTTGTTGTTATTTATAGTCATGTATCGCCTCCAGTTTTACATAAAGTGAGCTTTATGTAAGAGAGAAGGCTGTCTTTCAGTCTCCTTCTCCTGGCACAGACTTTAATGCATCTTGTTTTCAAAACTGGGAATGCAATAAATTTCAAGAAAGGTGTTCTCTTTAACACTTCCCTTGGTGTTCCATCTGGGCTGCTTGGGACACTTCCATGGCCTGCACTGCAAGAAAAAGGAGAAAGGCAACCTGAGGTGCTAGTCTGAAAGCTCTAAGTGTTCCCATTTTTAATATGGGATGCCCTAAAACACTGTAATCTCAAGTTATGGCTCCCTGAATTTGGTTTTTCAGTTTTTAGCAAGCTTGGCTCCTTCTTCTGTTGATGAATATAACATAAGTTTCATGTTTCTTGAGAAACCTGCAAAGTGCCATTTTTAGGAATATTGTCTTCCACTGCCTAACCTGCAAATCTTTTTTTATAAACTCCTGGATTTATAGGGTTCAAGAGCTGACATTGTGGCATGTATAGAGGTGGAACTTTTGGAAAATGACAGAGTATACCAAGTATGGATCACTCTGCACAGCTCTTGCAGGGCCAGGTGGGCTATGAGGCATCTCTGCTGGGCTGCAGCATCTGCTCCCATATTGCAGGGCTTGTGTAACAGTTCCTCACGTGCCAGGATTGTATTTCTGACCCACAGATGCACAGCTGAAAAGTGTAGCTGCTGCCAGCTTCATTCACCTCATATCAGCCTAGAAATCCAAGTGACCTGAAAGAGTGAGGTGAAGGTGTGATTTGTTTCAGAGAAACAAACAGAACAAGCACCTATTCTGTCATTGTTTTGTGGATTTTGGGGACAGAATAAATAAATAAATAAATAAATAAATAAATAAATAAATAAATAAATGTATAGGGACATATTACAATTTTTATATATATAATTATTAATCATATATGTAATATATTTTAATTATTTATATATATCTTATTTATGTTTTATCTATTTACTGATATCTATCTATCTATCTATCTATCTATCTATCTATCTATCTATCTAGATAATATATATATTTAATTAATTATATATCATATATATTTATTATATATAAAATAATTGTATTTTAATAGATATTATTATATATTATGCATGTCATATAATATATTATTTGTAATATACATATTTATATATTTATATTTAATAATTACATATCTATTATACATAATTATATAGAATTATTACTATAGGTTATATACATATATACATATACAGATATATAGATAATATTTAAAATATATTTATACCTATATCTATATATTATATATATTATATATTTAATAATTATATATTATATATAATTATATATTATTGTTGCCATGATATATTAAATACATGTATTATATACATAGATATGGATGATATAGATTAGATATAGATATAGATGATGTATTTGGGGACATTCACAGACTGATGGTTCATCTGGAAATGAGCTGTGCTAGCACACAGCAGCAAGACCTTGCTGTAAGGATGAGCTGATAATTACTAGCAGTCAATCTGCCTCGAATGTACACCTTCTCTTATTTATATTCCAGTCCTGTAACCTCCCCTATTCTCTTGTGCTTTTGTCCTATTAATCTACAAAACAGGGCTTGACTTGTGATTAGTCCTCAGAGGTTGTTTCTATTAATCAGGCTGCAAAACAAGTCTGCTTGGATGTTCTGTTGCAAGTGCTTAATGTGCTTTCCTCATCAGCCCAGAGCACAGAGCTGCTGGGCCTGTCTCAAATGGCACTGAAATCAGGGAGGTGTCTGCTGCACTTTCTTTGTGTTTACATCTTGATTGTGTGGCTGCAGGAGGGGGAAAACAGAGGGAAATAATTGCAGTCCTACGGAAAATGGCATAAATCAGTGACATTTGTGGCGACGTGGTGCAGGACAGGTCCTGTCACAGCAGAGCCGCTGCTTTACCTGTGTTTTGGATGTGAGTTATAAGTGTGAGGATTAAAATTCAGACTTTGCTCACAGGTGGGACTAAGCTTTAAACTCTTGGTAGAATTTGAGGGACAAGTCTATCCCCATAACATTCAGTGGGTCATTTAAGAGAATGTGTATTTGTCTGCAATAGGTAGAAAGCCAGAGAGATGTTTTGTGAAAGAGACATATATTTTTAAATATATTTGTTTATACATATAAAAATACATATATTATATATATGATATAATATACATAACAAGTTTTGTTATATATATTTACATAGATATATGTATATGTATGTATATATATGTGTGTGTGTGTGTGTGTGTGTATTATATATATGTATATATGTAACAAAAGAGTAGTCTAAGAGCTGGTTTAATACCAAAAAAACCCCCCAAAAAACAACCTCAAACTGAACTGTTTGTAACACTGAAATTATTAGAACTTACCATAAAACTTGAACAATAAACAGCATGTAAAGTGAGAAACTAATCAGGTTTCATTGTAGAAGAAACTGCTAACTATAAAAACGTAATGATTTATTCTTCTAATTAAATGCAGTGTTTCTTGCCTCTAGGAGGAAAGCACATATTTTAAAATGTACCAAAAGAAACAAACCAGATTGCTAGTTCTTTTTTTTTTTCCTGTTTTTCTTCCTTTGGCTTTATTCAGTTCTTTTTTAAGTTTTTGTGATGTTGATGATGTACCCCTTAGCCAGCTCAATAATGTTCCAAAAGGAGATTGTCACAGCAGGGCAGGAGAAAGGTTCCCAAAGGAATTTTTTCAGAGCAGGGCAGAAAAAAGAGTTCCCAAAGAAGATTTTCCACAGCAGGGCAGGAGAAGGGGCTCCCAAACCACATTTTTTACAGCAGGGTAGAAGAAGGGGTTCCCAAAGCAGATTGTCACAGCAGGGCAGGAGAAAGGTTCCCAAAGGAATTTTTTCAGAGCAGGGCAGGAGAAGGGGTTCCCAAAGGAGATTTTCCACAGCAGGGCAGGAGAAGGGGCTCCTAAACCAGGTTTTTTTCCCAGCAGGGCAGGAAAAGAGTTCCCAAAGGAGATTTTCCACAGCAGGGCAGGAGTAAGCGGCTCCCAAACCACATTTTTTACAGCAGGGCTGAAGAAGGGGTTCCCACAGCAATTTTTTCACAGCAGGGCAGGAGAAGGGACTCCCAAACCACTTTTTCAGAGCAGGGCAGGAGAAGGGACACCCACATGAGCTGTGCCTTGTGAACTCCTCCTGGCCAGTCTTTGCTGGGGGGTGGAGCTGGCATTTTGGTGTGCCACCCCCTTCTTTTTCCCTGTGGCAAGCCCCAGGTGCTGCAGAGGGCTGCCCTCCCCAAGGGGACACAGAGCAAAGCCATTTTTCAGAGGTTTTAGTCACCTGAAGCAGTAAATTGGAGAGTTTGTACTGCCCAAGGTGACTCACCCCAATTCTAGCCATGGTTAAATAAGACTTTTTCAAAGCCACCGCTGTGAAATTTTACATATACTGTTCTTATCAGGAATAGAGAAGAAATAGGTGTTCTAACATGGTTTTCTGTAGTCAAATTCCTTTTGGTAATTTCATTTTCACCAGCTATTTCTACCTTTTTTTTTTTTTTCTCCCTCCTTACTTCTTTTTTCCCTCCCTCCTTACCATTTCCCCAGTTATCAGAGAAATCAGTCTTCCTGCATTGATTCATTTCAGCCAGAGTCTGCAAGGCACAGGGAATCAAATTAACTAATATTTTACTTTTGCATGTGATTAATGCTAATGCTTACAGAGAAGAAAATACTTTGCTGTGATTTAATTTTCATTCTCCAGTTGAATCCCAGTGATTTAATTTTGCTGAGGGTTGTCTCTCTGCTTATTGTCTCTTAAGGAATCATGGAAGTTAGGGATGGAGAAGACCTATTCAATCATCCTGCTTTTGCAGGATTGTCTCCTACACTGTATTTTTGAATATTATGCCCAGTTTTAATCAATGAAGAAAAGCAGTTTCAGTTAATTCTTTTTGAGGTTGTACCTCAGCGCACTGAAGATGTTACTAATGGGAACTAATATTCTGCTTATACGTTTTCTAGCTTTATTTTATTTAAAAAAATAAAACTGTGCCATGTTTGAAGAGGAGCCTAAAGATTTCTTGTACCCTCCATGATGTTACTTTTCTAGCCTTGTGTCATTTATTTTATACCCTCAGCCTTCATAATCCTTTCAGATTTTTCTCTTTTCCTCTTTGTTATTTCTGGCGAGGTGCCTGATATTCTGGGGTACTTGGTTCATTGATTGTCTGGGCTGTTTTTTTCTTTTTTTCCCCCAAATTTCCACAAGGCTCAGACCCAAACTGCAGAATTCTGTCACTGCTGTATGATGAGGGGATCCTTGGAACCCTGCTGAAGGATGGTGACTGTGTTTTTCCTCTGCTTCTGCAGGAGGTCCAGGCTTGCATCAGGCTCTGATGTGGTGGTACAGCCACGTGTGTAGCCCAGATCATTTTATTCTTTTCCCCATTCATGTTGCAAGCCCATGCATAATTTGCTGTCAGCTGCTGTCCCTGAGCCTTTTAGTTTAGCTTAACAGGTTTGGGTTTCTTCCTCTCACCGATTCTTTGTGCTTTTCAATTCTCTTCAGATGCACTAGCCTGCATTTTTTCCACAAGGAATCCCCTTTTCTTACTTATCTCAGTGTTTCTAACCTCCTTTGGCATCATTGCTTCCCCCACTGTCATGTTTATAACACTTCTTGCTATATTGAAATCTGTGAATTTAATTAATGCGCTGTTTACCCCTTCTTCCAGATCATTAATAAAGATGTTAAATAAAACTGATCCTGATACCAATCCCTGTGGCAATGTGCTAGCACCTCCCTTGTGCTGCTGCAATCTATTTATTTATAGCCCTTTAGCCACTATTCAGTCCTCACAAGCAAGCCAATTTTAGGGTTTTTGAAAACGGATTGTGTCACATTTTTGCCAAAGTCTGGGCTGATACAATCTACTCTATTATTTTAATCTACTGACTTGGCTGAATTTAATATATGTACAAAAATTAAATGTGATGAAACAGAGCTGTGGTTTTGGAGTGTTTTGAGATCTTGGCAGCTGAGTAGCTATAATTCTGCTTTCTTAGAGCAATTACACCTCCTCCACCCCCCACCCACCCCCCACCCCAGTTACACCAGCATTTCATTCTGGGCTCAATTTAGATTTACTAGGAGAGGATTCTCAGCATTGCTCTGTAGTTCAGAGTGTGCTGAGCAGTGCCATGCTCCTCACTGCTTCTCCAGGGCTGGATTTTAAATACCCAGCTACTATGGATGGAATGGTTCTATTGGTATTTCAGTTGTCTAGTGGCAATTTGAATTGTCTGCTGCTTGGTTGGCTGCAGTCATCATTTTGTGGTTTTTATACACATATAAAATATATATGTCTATATCTATATATAATAGATAATACAAGTTCAAAATTATATAGAATTATAAATATAATTGACTAAATAGAATATAATTAAATTAATTATAAATTAAATTATTAATTAAATACAAATATAGTTAATTATATATAAGTATACACGTGTCTCTTTGAAATTTTATTTTTATGTGTTTGCAAAAGCAATAGTAAACTCTTGTCTTAATTTTAAGTGCACACTTTCATCCTTGTGAAAGTTTTGAGATTTATCTGTTTGCTTAAGTTCAATGTTGGTGTAAGTGCTTTCTTGCTGTGCAGTCTGTAGAATTTGTTTAATAGCACACTGATTTGTATTTCCTTTAAATTCAAAGGTATTCAAACTGGAATAGGAAAAATTTTGTGCTTCACAACTTCATTGTGTGCATCAGTACAAACTGGAATGATGAGTTGTGCCATTGTGAGATTTCACTTTCTCTTACCGTGTTTGGCTTGATTTTACAAGCTCTGTGCAAAACCCCCATTTTTCCTGTATAAATTGTGATGTGGAAAACTCGCTTATCCCACCTTGGTTGGAATGACACGCCCTGCAAAACACCACTGAATCACCAAATCTGGGCTAAGAAGAGGTGTTAAAAATCTGGCTGACAGGCTGATTTAGGTCTGTGCTAATGCAGAGCTCTAGAGGAGCACAAAAGCAGAGCAACCTGGTATAAAATAAATGACACAAGGCTAGAAAAGTAACATCATGGAGGGTGCAAGAAATCTGTAGGCTTCTCATCAAACATGGCACAGTTTGGAGGTTTTTTTTTTAAATAAAATCAACCTAGGAAATGTATAAGCAGAATATTAGCTCCCATTAGTAACATCTGCAGTGCACTGAGGTACAGCCTCAAAAAGAATTAACTGAAACTGCTTTTCTTCACTGATTAAAACTGGGCATAATATTCAGCCCTGCTGGTTGGGGCTGGGCAGCTCTGGGGCTGTGCCCAGGAGCACTTGGAGCCAGGATTTCTCCCTCTTCCCCCAGCACTGAGATGCTGCATTCAGTGCCTTTAAACACAGTGATTTAAAGCATTTAAACCCCACTGGAACTGGGGAGAGGAGGGTAGGTTGGAACAGGGCTTAATCTCAGTTCCCACTCTTAGTCTGAGCTCTGCCATATTAACCCTTAACACTTCCTCCAAGTCAGTTTGGGGGGAAGCTCTGTTCTCTTCTCCAGAGTGCACTTAGGAAGCGTGTGCTCCAGATTTTGGAGTGGCCAGGTTTACACTGGGTCAGTACTGGGCTGCAGTGCCTTGGTTTGGGGTTCAGGGGCTTGGCAGAGTTCTAGTGTCAGGTCCACCAAAATAGGATTTACTGTCTTGTTGGATGATGGCTTCAGAGCAGAATTAGTACTTCAGTAAGGCCTGCATTAGCAGGGATTGGTATTAGGATCAGTTTTATTTAACATCTTTATTAACGATCTGGAAGGAGAGGTAAACAGTGCATTAATTAAATTCACAGATTTCAATCTAGTGAGAAGTGTTATAAACATGACAGTGGGGGAAGCAATGATGCCAAAGGAGGTTAGAAACACTGAGATAAGTAAGAAGAGGGGATTCCTTGTGGAAAAAATGCAGGCTAGTGCATCTGAAGAGTATTGAAAAGCACAAAGAATCGGTGAGAGGAAGAAACCCAAACCTGTTAAGCTGAAATAAAAGGCTCAGGGACAGCAGCTGACAGCAAATGATGAGATCACTAGCAAGTGATGGCCCATGGAGTGCGGTGAAACATTGGCACAGGCTGCCCAGAGATGTGGCACATGCCCCATCTCTGGAAATACCCAAAGCCAGCCTGAATGGGGCCCTGAGCAACCTGGTGAAGGTGTCCCTGCTCATGGCAGGGGGGTTGGACTGATTTCAGTGTGTGATGTGCATTAATGTGGTAAGGGGTGGTGGAACTGCGTTTTTAAATCTGTTTGCAGACTGCTGTGAGTGTGCCTTCAGTGAGGAGAAACATGTGGGTGCCAGGAGGGTGGAGAATGTGGATGAGGGAGCAGGGAAGGGGAATCCCAACTTTTTGTCTAATTTCTCTATCTACTAAACAAGTAACCGTTATATGGCTGCCATTTAAATACAAATTTCAGCGCACAAAAACACCTGGAAAGTGCCAAGTATTGCTGTTAACTTATTTTTAGCCAGGTGATCCAGCAAGGTCCTGAGCAAATTCAAGCCTTTCTTCCTTGTTTTCAGAGGTGATCCAGCAAGGAATCACCTCTGAAATTCAACCTCCTTGGTTTCAGAGTTGATCCAGCAAGGAATCACCTCTGAAATTCAATCTCCTTGGTTTCAGAGGTGATCCAGCAGGGAATCACCACTGAAATTCAACCTCCTTGGTTTCAGAGGTGATCCAGCAGGGAATCACCATTGAAACTCAACCTCCTTGTTTTTAGAGGTGATCCAGCAGGGAATCACCTCTGAAATTCAACCTCCTTGGTTTCAGAGGTTGATCCAGCAAGGAATCACCTCTGAAATTCAACCTCCTTGGTTTCAGAGGTGATCCAGCAGGGAATCACCACTGAAATTCAACCTCCTTGGTTTCAGAGGTGATCCAGCAGGGAATCACCATTGAAACTCAACCTCCTTGTTTTTAGAGGTGATCCAGCAGGGAATCACCTCTGAAATTCAACCTCCTTGGTTTCAGAGGTGATCCAGCAAGGAATCACCTCTGAAATTCAACCTCCTTGGTTTCAGAGGTGATCCAGCAGGGAATCACCTCTGAAATTCAACCTCCTTGGTTTCAGAGGTGATCCAGCAAGGATTAAACCAACTTTTTTTTTAAAAGGTAATCCCAGGAATCACCTCTGAAATTCAACCTCCTTGGTTTCAGAGGTGATCCAGCAGGGAATCACCTCTGAAATTCAACCTCCTTGGTTTCAGAGGTGATCCAGCAGGGAATCACCTCTGAAATTCAACCTCCTTGGTTTCAGAGGTGATCCAGCAAGGAATCACCTCTGAAATTCAACCTCCTTGGTTTCAGAGGTGATCCAGCAGGGAATCACCTCTGAAATTCAACCTCCTTGGTTTCAGAGGTGATCCAGCAGGGAATCACCTCTTAAATTCACAGGAATTTCAAGCACACGAAAACACCTGGAAAGTGCCAAGTATTGTTGTTAACTTATTTTTAGCCAGGTGATCAAGCAAGATCCTGAGCATATTCAAGCCTTTCCTCCTGGAATGGTTTCAGAGGAGCCAGAGGGAGGTTCTTTTTGCCCCTGGGAGTCTGTGTGCTTGCAGGGGCTCTTGGCTGGATCATTGCACTGCAGAGCTAAGGAGGTGTCTGGATTTTGCAGGATAAGAAGGGGCGTTCTTGAGATCCTGTTGAAGTGGAATAGATAGCTGTGTTACTTGAAGTGGGAGCTGATAACGTGTGATTTCAGGACACTTGAAGCCCTCTTCTCCAAAAGAAGAAGGTTAATAAATAAAAACTGCAGTGCTCTGAGTTTACTTCCTGGAATTTCTGCTTCGGGTGGTAAATGCATTGTTCATTAAGAACTGGGTTATTAGGAAGGATTGGAAGAATGCAGAGAGGCTGCAGAGGGGATGGGGTCAGGGAGAGCCATCTGGCACAGAAATCTGCTCTCTCCTCTGCTGTCCAGCCCAGCAAAGCTGGGCTCCTGCAGAAACTGTTCCTGGGCTCAGCCTGGGCCTGGCTCACTGCTGAGAACTTCTCCTCCCGAGGCGCAGATGAGTTGGACAATCCCAGCCTTCCCAAACCCCAATTCCAGCCCATTTTTTCCCCCCACACTGCTGTTTTGGTGCTGTGTATTTCTAAAATACACCCACCTTGGCACTGCTTATCCGTGGGGAAGATATGGAGACTTCAAAGGAATGAAGGGTGGGCCACACGTGAGCACCTGTGGGAAGAAATGCACCTTTGTGCCTCACAAAATAATACAAATATTCATTCCCACCTCCTAATAACCACCTCCTGCTCTTTATTTAAAGGCAGACTAAGGGTAGAAGATTCAATCTCCAAGGAAAGGCACTTAGCAGGTATTTGAGCAAAGAGTCCTGCAGTCCAGGCAGTGAAAACTGACACTGCTTCTTACCTTCCATCAAAAGCCCTGTTGAAATGTGGGGCCTGTTATTGTATATTTATTCAGGCATCAATCACAATCAAGCCTCCTGCTAGTTCATCTGTAAGGGCATTGTAATCCTATTTTTATCAGTTCCTTCCTGTACAAGAGACAGTTAAAATAGCACGAGTGGGGCTCACAAATATCTTAATGGCTTCGGTTCCCAGAGATATCAGTGAGCAGAGGAAGAGTTTTGCCCAAATTTCTTCCTGAGCTGATAAGGGGGATAAGCAGGGCTGAGGTGCAGGGCGAGGGCAGTGGGAAGTGCAGCCTGGGATGGAGGTGCACAAAGAGCAGGCAGCGCTGCTTAGGGAAAAACCTCGGGGGCAGATGGAAGGAAGGGCTCCTGTTTGGGTGAAGGGTTCTTTCTGTTCTGCAGGGTGGGCTGGGTCAAGTGATTTTTGTGATTTATTTTAATTATTTGTTAAAATTTATTTTGTAATTTATTTTTTTATTCTCAAAATTCTCGTTTATTTATTATTTATTTATTATTTTAAATGTCTTTTGTAATTTATTCCATTTTTAAAATTCTCATTTATTTCTTATTTATTTCTTAATTTCACATAAATTTATTTATTTATTTATTTATTAGATCATTATATACTTTATTTATTTTTGATTAATTAGTTAATTTTATTTCCTTATTATTTAATTCATTATCTAATCTCACTCAATTCCAATTAATTATTTATTCAATTTGTCTGATCGATCATTATACATTCAATTCATTATTTTATTTCATTTATTTCTTTTTACTTTGATTATTTATTTATTATTTAATTTATTATTTAATTTTATCTAATTTAAATTTATTATTTAATTTAAATTTATTATTTATTTAATTCATTATTTTGATTTTGATTTTGATTATTTTTTATCTGTTTGGTAATTTATTGTAATTTTTAAATTTTTTTGGTCATTTTTCCTGTCTGTTTTTGCTATTTCACTTCTTAAGAATCTGCAAGCAATTATTTAAGTGAAGTAAATTGAGTGTCAATAATTGGCAGCATGTCATTTTTTTAAACTTGGGACAGTATGCTGCTGACTCTTTAAGTAGCAGCATAAAAATGTAATACATTAATATCTTTGCTCTTCTTTTTCTACATATACTTAAATATTTGCTTATTATAAAGTGATGAATTATGCTTTCTAATATCTTCTTTCATGAATTCCAGCTGTCTTTTGATGCAAATTTTTAGAAATAATTTATAAATTAACACAGAGAATGTTTTAAAATGCATTCTCTTACCAGAATGAAACTAGCTTAGGACTGTGAATGCATAAGGGAAAAGTTCATTGCAGCAAATTTTATCTTATAAGACAAAATATTGCCTTTGTCTCAGCTTTTTCAACTAATCTATTGTTCCTGGTCAAGCCAGTCTTTCAAGATTTCAGAGATAAGGGGCATCGTGTTTTAGACTTAGTTTTTATTCATAAATCGTAGGTGGTACTTTTCCCAGGTTTTTGGGGATTTTTCCTTTTCATTTTAACCAAGCATTAGCATGTACTACTTATATGAACTAAAACAAACAAATTATTATTTTCTAGAAAAGCAGAAATGAATCCTGTAACAATTTTTCCAGCAAACTGTAATTCTAAGAGTTTATTCAGAGACTTCTTTCAGTTAAATGGTTAACCTTTAATTTTAGGAACAAGTAAATATTGCTTACTTTTTGGGGTATTAATAATTTTATGATATTATTCTAAGTGTAGACTTTGTGCGGGTGGTTGCATCTTTAGGGTAAATGTTAAAAACAATTAGCTGTCCAAAGCAGTAATAATGTACTTCATACAAACCAGAATTTGCTACGTAAAAACTCAAAAATCCACGTGAATTCAATCAGAAATATGAGTTTGTCTCGCTACCACCCTTTGTTTTTTGAATCTCAGTTTCTGCTGCAAGAGAAGCCACATGCCAGGCTATTTTCTCCTTCCTGAGGGTCTTTTGTCCCCCTTTTGTTCCAGGGGTGGCAGCTGCTGGTGACACTTGGGTTTATGTTTAGCTACACAATGTGAGGAGGTTGCACCAAAAACGTGCTGAAGATTTCAAATGTGGCCCCACCTTATTTTTATTTTTTTTTAATTTTAGCTGTTAATCATTCCAATTGTGCATTCCAAAATACCCTTTTCCATGGAAACTTATTTAAAATAATTTGTGCAGGAAATCAACCAGTCAGTAGAGTCTGAAATATTTTTGGAGACCTTTTGCTAGAGATAAAAGAGGCATCAGTGTTCTTCCACCATGAAAACAGGCAACAAATAATAACGAGGCATCCCACTCGCTGCAAACAGAAATTCAGCACACACAGCAAGCTGGAATTCAGTGTTGCTCTGCTCCTGGAGCTCTGTTTTGGCTAAAGCCAGCAGAGATTGACACCAGGGGCAGCCTGTGGGAAGCTGCAGTGCTCCTGGTGGTGCTGGAGCTGATGGGTTCTGTCCATGGGGCAGGCACTGCAGGTCAGCCTTCCTTCCCCAGGCATTGATTTCCCACCGATTCTCTCCTTTGCCTCTTTTGTTTCTGTCATGGAAGGTGCCTGTGTTTTTCAGCCTAACTTGAGCTCCCCCAGGGGAATGTTAGGCTGGGTATTAGGGAGAAATTCTTGACAGTGCCGTGGTCTGGGTGACAAGGTGGTGTTAGGGCAGAGCTTGGGCTCAGTGAGCTCAAAGGTCTCTTCCAATCTAGTTAATTCTGTGGTTCTGTCACAGAAGCATCATGCTGAATTGTGCACTGAAAAGCTTAGATAATCAGAATTTTGTAGCAGCTGACCTTACAACATGGTCAATTAAATCTTTCCATGTGAGGTTAGGTCAAGAAGAAATTGTGCCCATTTACAGTAATCTAGGTTTTCCTTTTGTTGCTGTTCTTAACTCTCCTTTCAAGAAGAATTAATCACTTCTGGAGGTGTGGCATGTAAGTTAATTTAAAAGTTGGTCTGACTTTTCTTTCTCTTCAAGTGACAAGAAGGTGAATATGAGCAAAGCTGTTATTCTAGTTGGAATAAATAGAGGGGGTGGAGGGGGTTGTGACTTTCACATCACAGCTTTCACTTTGGTCCTAATAATATTGCACTTTCTTCTCACCTCACTCTGGTGGTTATATTTCAGGTGAAGTCATTTTTACTTCAGCAGAAGCTGACAAGAAAGGGCAAACTTTGCCAGGGAGCAGGAACTGCTCATCTTGATATTCTGTCCCAGCAGCTGGGTTGGTTTTTTTCATCAGGGTGGTGATTCCTTCAAGGCACAGGGCCCTGAGCACAGATGCTGCTGCTCCTGGACACACACACTGACCATGGGGAGCTGTGCAGGGGGGGAAAGGCTGCTGGTAAAGCCCCAAGTGAAGTCTGCACACTGTGGTGGTCTCTGTGCTTGATTTCTCAAATATGGGATGGGGTGGCTGAAAGTAGGGGAATGAGCCCATCCTGCAAATTGTGGTGTGAAAAATGTCACTTGTTAAAGCAGCTCCCCTGAGTGAGTGCCAGCAATTGTGTGTTTGTGGCAACGTGGTCTCCTTCCTCTCCCTTGCTGTATTTTCACTACTCTTATGTACTCTCTTACATTTTTTATGGGGATTTTATGTAAATAATAGGTAGCATGCCACTAACCCTTTGTGTAAAATTTTACCAACTCTAAAGAAGGTGTTGCTTTGTAAGCAAAGTGAGGTCCTGAGCTTCTTTCCATTGACTTCCACGAGCGTTTTGTCCTTCGGATTCCACCTTCATGGATTTCCAATGCTTTAGTATCATTGTCATTAATGAAATGTGTTTTGCAATAACTCTGCAGTAAATGCCTTGCCAATACTCACCTCAATTAAATCTTGATCCACTTCAAATCCTTGGGCAGATCTCTCATTGCCCATTTCAGTGGGAGGTGAAGCCTCAGTGTCTGTCAGGGACTGTCAGACCTGGGATGAGAAGACAGAGGAACATTGTTCGCCCCCTCCATCCCAAGATAAACAGGGAGACTGTTTTGACATATCTTGCAGTCAAGCAGAAGTTCAAACCTTGCACAAACCTTGCCTTGTGTGCCTGGAGCTCTCCAGCTAAAGAAAGCCATTGTGCCTGTGGAGGTTTTGGTGAGCACATGCTTCAAGGTTAAAGGAGGGATTATAAAACACGGGGAATGGCAAAGTTTTTTTAAGGATAAATTTGTTTAATTAAGAAATGGCACCTAAATTGTTTTTACTTTTAACTTAATAATTAACCACTTGTGGCCCACAATGCAGAATTTTTTTATATAATTTCACAAAACCACCCAAACCCATGAAGCAGAAAGTGAAGAAGGACCAGCCTCTACTCTAAAACCTCTATCTTGCTTTATATATATTACTGTAGTCTAAAACCTTAAACTCTTTTTTACTATGTGATATTACACACTTTTATTTAAACTACACACCCATAATCCCAATTTTATCATTCAATTTTAGAAACCTTTCCTACAGCCTCAAGTCAAATGTAATATTCTCTTAGAAGTCAGTGCCTGTCAGCACAAAGAGTCTAAAATTCTCAATAACCAGTATTCTAACAGCTATGAAGTAGTATCTGATTTTGGTATCATGCTATAAAACATGGCACTTATTATAAATAAATGTACTGTTCATCATAATGAACTACCAAATAATTACCCTGTGTGAACTGCTTTTCATAATTTAGTTTCTTTAAATATGCTAAAAAGTATATCTGCTCCCATGAATACTGGGAGCAGAAGGCCCTGATAATTAAGTCATTTTCTCTTTGGGAAGAATAGAATTACCATCTAAAATATTTATAGGAAATATTTCAGTGACTGTACCAAGTTCACTTTGAAACCACCATTTCCTATAGCTTGAGTTGAACAGCAGTTAAAATATCTTTGTGTAACACCAGAAGAAGTTAAAAGTGTTATTGGTCTCTATTTTATCATTAATTCTGTTGTCAGTGATAAAATTCCCGAATGTACCAACTAGAGAAGAGAAGCAGAGCAGAAAAGAGACATTTGATTATTGATTATTGAATGTGAGATTTTTGAATAAAGAAAATGTCTGATTAGTAAAGTTTGGGATTGAAAAGTCGAGATAAAAAATGAAGATGACCAGAAATTTTGGTGCTGGGCTACAAAATTGGCCTAGAACGCGCTAGATGCATTTTCCAGCCCTAGGAAACTTTCTGACTCTGCTCCTCTGAGTCTCATCCAAAGCTCCTTGAAGCCAATAGGATTTTCCCACTGATCTCTCAGTAGGCTTTAAATCATGTGTTTGATCCTGGGGTTCTTAGACAACAGATGAGGAAAACATTTAAAATCCTGTACTTGGAATTGTGGCTGACTCAGGACTGCAGATTTGCACTGTGAAACACGGCATGCAGGCTCAGCCATGTCTGCATCTTGCTGCCAGCTTGGGCATCTAAACAGCTCAGAAAAACATCGTGGAGTCTCCAGGCCTGTAAGAATTTGGAAAAGGCTTTTTCTTTTATGCCTTCATTGCAGCTGGAGTTCGAAAAGTCATGTGACTGCTGTGTTTTCTGTGGTTTTTCACTATTTCAGTGTATTATTTAAAGAACTTCCTTACACTGAGCAGGTTATCAGATTCATTATGCAGATGAAAAATAAAAGATTAGGGATGAATGTCAGCTCTCTCTGAAATCAGTAGCATTTGCTCCTCAGTTCTGTAAAGAAAGGATGGAATTTCAAAAGTTACTTTGGAAGACAAATTCTTCCCAATAAAGGCATGGGCAGAAAAGTTTCATACTGGAGGACTAAAATTAATAGAGTACCCTTCTAATTCTGACTGCTTTTCAGCCCTACAGTTACTTGTTGGAGATGTAAACACAACTATTTGAAACAGTATGTGAAATGCCTCTGAGTTTCTTAAAAACTATCAAAGCATTCAAGAAATTATTTTAACTCAAAAAGAAATTGTTTTTCAGTTTCTGCTTGTGCTTGTGCTGCAGCCCAGTACAATCATGCTTTGGGAAAGATAAGGGAAACACCTGATCCACACACCACCTTCAGAATAAACATATTTGTAATGTGGGTTGAAGAAGAGAGCTTTTTAAGTTAAATTGTGTGGACTTGAAAGCATCAATGCTGAATATTTTATGTGAAGCTTGTCAAGGGCCCTTACTAAAATAGCTTAAAAGCAGTATCACAGTTGCCTTCTTAGAAGCATTGCACACAAGAGGCATGTTGAAGGGTTTTCAATATTGCCAGAAGTTGATATATATATTTTTTTAGGTGTCAGATTTTATGTGCTGTATATATACGTGCATGCTCGTGTGAACAAACACCTATCTCACCACATTTCTGCAGGAACTTTATTTTATATAACGCATCATGTCCCCTAAGGTACAGTAAATCTGGGGTTGGAGCCTTGATATTGTTTTTTTTATTTTATTTTATTTAAAAGTTGCAGTGTGAAACTAAGCAAGAGTTCCTCAGCTCCCTATTTTCATGGAAGGAGACTGAAAGCAGCACTTGCAATCCATCCCAGCTGATTTGCACATTGTACCCTTTGCCAAAAGGGCTTTTTTCTCTCTCTGTTGCCCATAAGGGAGCCAAGGAAACTGCCTTGCACCAAATATTTGCCTTCTGAGCAGCTGAATTTAGCTGCAGTGTTAATAGGCTTGCATGCACTGTAGCTAATGAAAACAGGTCATGTTTGGTCCTGATGCCTTGTCAGAAATAAAGTTACCTCTGTAAGGGTGTCATGAAAGTCATTGAAGCACTGCAAAACGTTAAATGCAGTGGAAAAATGACTGAGAGCCATTGCTTGTGTTTTAAACACTTGGCTAATTCATCTGGCCAAATACACCTTGCAATGAAGCAACTGGGCAGAGGCACAACAGTGAACAATTGTTCTCCCCTTTATCAGTTCTATAAATGTTGTAAATGAATTTATAATTTATAAATTAATATAAATCTATAATAGATATGAATCTATAATTTCTAATAATAACATGAATCTATAATTTCTAAAACTATAGAGAAATATTTACATTATTTATAAATATAAACATCGATGATATATAATGATATATAATATGTTATAATAATATATTATAAATATAAATATTTATATTCTTTATAGATATAAAAATAAATTTATAAATAATAATTGATAATAGAATGTCTAAATTATAGAGAAATATATACAATTTATAAATAGAAATATTTATTCTATATAATGATATACAATATGTAATGTATTATTATATTATAAATATAACTATATTATTTACAAATATAAAAATAATTTTATTAATTATAATTGATAATAGAAACTTTCATAATAGAAATTAAATAGAATTATAAATTTATCATTGATAGTACAAATTTCAGGCAGAAATCGAGCTGCTCTAACAATCTGTTGAACAAAGTTTGGTAGGGCTTGTAGGTTTTGATGTGCAAAGTGTGCCAAACTCCTTCAACATGCCAAATCCTTGTGCTGGGATGTTTCCTGGCTTGGTTGCAGCCTCTTGCCGTTTTGTGTGTAGAGGTAGATATGAGCAAATAGATGGAGTGTGCTGCATGTAAGGATAATAATGTTCCATGTAAGTGTGATAGAGGCACTGTGTTTCTGCATGTGTGCACAGGGGTACTGGCCTTGTGTGCAGGACATGTTGAGGCTGTTTCTCTAGTTTTCTCTTTGGTTTTTAAGGAGTTTTTTTGTTCATACCTCCTGAATTGAGCCTTCTGAGGAAGCTTTTTTTTCACCGCTTGTATTGGTTAAAGCACAGGTTGGAGTAAAATGTTATATACATGTTAAATATACAGGTGAAAATATTACTGGAGTACTGTATGGGCTGAATTCACCATCCCAGCAGTCTTCCCTTTCCCTTTTCCTCTCGGGTGTGGCAAGGGAAGCTAAGCTAAGGAGAAAGCCAAGTTTAAATTGCTGTACGCTGAGGAAATGGCTGTGGGTGTGAGGGGGCCACGTGTGATCTCCTGCATCCCTGGGAGAGGAAGCTTTCAGGTGCATCCCACCGTGCCCTGAAAATATACCCCCAAAATATGGTGTGCCTCATTTGTGGCATCTCAGCCATGGGGAATTCTGGCCAGCTGGGGCCTGGGTTTTGTACTTTGAAAGCAAAGAGTTGTGCAGATGAACCTCTTCAGGGGAATGTAGCAAAAAACACGGTGCAGGGCTTGAATTTTACTCTGCCTTCCACTAAAAAGCTTGTTTCCTAATGCTTATAAAAGACATCATGGTGGCCTCTGGGCTTTGTTGTGCCAGTCAAAATGATTTCTTATGATGATAAAGGCAGGGGAAGGCTGAGCACCAGCTTGTGTTGGGGAATGGAAGGCAGCAGGGCCTTACAGGGAGGGTAGGATGCAGTTTTTAAGGGGATGCTGCTAACAGAAATGCACCTTCTCATGTCTTCTGTGCTCTCAGAAGCAAAGCAATACCAAAGAGCAGGACAGCAAGAGATGAACTTATTGAAAAATAAATCATGGGTGAAATTTCCAGCCCTGGCTTGGGTGAGAGCAGCATTTCACACACTGGGGGAGGGTGCTGCATTCCATGCCCATGCTCCCTGCTCCTGTCAGCACCAGGCAGGAGGAGCCACTGCAGAGGGCAGGCAGACAGGAGGGGCAGAGTGAGCAGTGCCTCAAGTGGGACAGGGAAGCAATATCCAGGTGAGAATTGCTAATAGAACCCCATCTGTTTTCCTCCCACTGCTTATCAGCTCTATGGCATGAGCAAGCCTATAGAAAGGAGTTACCTCTAGAAAGGAGCTGCCTTTTAGAGGCAGAAGATTGTTGTTTCACTAGAGCAGGATTTAGCAAAGAGAAACCCCAGCTCACAGTTTGGTCCTGAAGTTGCCCACTGTAGTTGACAGGAATTTGTAAGTTAAGGCAGTAAGAAATGTTCCTGTGCTCTCCTCCCTGCTGCCCCTGAAGGGATGCCTGTAGGTTCTGAAATCCCTGTGAGCAGGAGGCATCATCTCCTACAGAAATGTTTGCTGGAGGGGGTTTAGTTCTTCACCACTACCATCTAGGTCTCAGTCTGTTAATCCACATAAAATGTGGATTATGGCCACATGACTTAATCTCCTGTATCCCAGGGTGTTTGTTGCTCTCGGGATCTGATAACCTGTGGTAAGAAAGCAAAAAAAATATTTGCAAGATTTCACCTTTAGTGGTGTTTTTAAATAACTATTTATATGAGTATTTAAATGAGTATATTTATATACATACATACAAAGTTTTCTTACCTCATGCTCTATATTTCAACCTGTGTGAAGTCACATTACTGAGCTTCCCCCTGTTGCCATCAATACCTGGGAGTGCGCCAGGAGCCAGGGGCAGAAGTGAATTTTCACCTTTGCCAGGCATGGTTCATTGGAGAAAGCAGCTCTGTTGTTTTCCTGTGCCTTTGCTCATCTGTCATTGTGGCAATGCATAGTGACATTTCAAACTGCTAGCATGGAAATAAGATAAAAAGTGTTTGGGACAACTGGGAAATTTCATTTAGACAGAATGTCAGACCCTGGTCTCCAGTGAAAATACTGTAGGTTTACCATGTCCAGCTTTGAGATATCATTTGATGTGAAATTAAATCAGAGGCCAGCCAGGAACAGGAAAGCTTTTGAGCCTGCTCACTTTTGGTTTATTGTACAGTTCTGGTGCTCCTGATGCCTTGCAGGAGTAAGTTACAGTGGATAACCATTTACTGAGGTGTTTTGAAAGCACGATTCCCACAGAAATATCTTTTAAATTCCTCACCTGGCAGTTTGAAAAGTTTGTTAAATCTCCAGAGTGCTGATTGTGGCCCTCATGGTTGCCCTGGATGGAGCTGGTGCTGGCTCACAGTGACGTGGCTTTGCACAGTAACCTGACACTGATATTCAGGACAAACAGGCACCAGCCTGGCTCCTGAATGGGTGGCTCACACGTATTCATAAGCTGTGCCATTCATTTCTCCGACATGGAAAAAAGGGTAGGGCTGCTTTCATCCTCCTGCCAGCCCTTTTATCTCCAAAGAATCAAATTTCAGGAAACCTTTCTGCCTAGGTCACAATTTCAAAGGGGCCTGTGATATTTTCAAAGTTTAACATCTTAATTCTCGTAATTTGAATTTCTTTTCCCACTGAGAAGGCAAAACAAAGAAGCCCCCCCAAAACAAACGAGAAACCAATGAAAAAAACCTAAAGCAAAACACAGGTTTAGAGACGTGGGGCTTAGTAAAAATGTGTTTAGTGGTACTTCACTTCCTACTATTGAGGACAGCACATTGTTAGAGCTGGTGCAGTGTTTATACACTTTGTGGTTATGGCGGCAGTCAGGGCTATTGTTGAAGGATGTTATACAGACATTTGTCATGGTATGTCAGCAAACCCAATGTAAAAATGTCCTGGTAGTTTAATGAGGCTTAGATTTAATGAGGCTGGAAGAAAGGGCCATTTTTTAATCATACTGTAAATAAGGTTCCTGTAGCAATGTCGTTGGGATTAACGTGCAGGTTTTCTCTTGTTTCAAAATGAGAGCAAGATCTCCAGGAGGTTAGGCAGGCATTTTAGGAATACACTCTTGCAAAGCTTTTGCAGCAGGAGGTTTGTGCTCATACTTGGACTACACAATGTTTCTAGATGAAGGTGTGACATTACAAAAAATTCAGACCTCCCCTCCTGTAAGTTTTATAAGTTAATTGTAAGTATTGTAAGTTTATAATACTATTATAAGTTTATATACTAATACTATTATAAGTTTATATACTATACTTATAATACTTTTTAATAATACTCTTTATAAGTTTATTTAGTTTATAAGTACTATTTATATAGTTTATTATACTATTTATAAGTTATTAGTACAGTATAAGTAATTGTACTAACACTAACAGAATATTGTGGTCATGGCTAATTAATGACAGAAAACCCTCTTCAGTACTTTTTTAAAAGATGCTCAGCATGGTTCCAAATTTCTGTACTGTTGCATTTGCTAACAGTGAACTGACTTTAATGTTTTTAACACCACTGTCGCTGAGAAATATAAAGATGCAGCTCAGAACCATTAAGATTTTACACATCAACATTTCTATTTCTTGTAGCTGTGAAAGCAGCCATCTAAAGATTTCAAAGAGAGTTATTTTAACAGTCTTTTCACTTTCTGCATTTGTTTTCAATCTAATGTATTTTCTGTGCAGTACAGGTGCTGTGCCTTATGTTTAAATTAAAAAAGTATGAAAGTGTAAGGGAAAATATGATTTTTGCCATTCAAAAGGGCATTGCCAACAGAAGATTAGGACAGGAAGAGTGTCTTTATTGTTCTTCTTCTATTTCTTTTGCAGCAGGAGTGCATTGTTCTATTCCAGGCTGTAGTTTGGTGCTAAGGCTGTGAGTTGCAGCCCCTGCCCTGAACAGCCAGTCCTGAGCCCAGTGCCCTCATTGTCCAGTCCCACATTTGGGCTGGTTGAAGTTTTGAACGCTGTAAAACCAAACAGCCAAAAAGTTCTTCCCATTTTTGTCGACAAGGGTGCTCTCAGTGGCCTCACCTCGGGCTCATCAGGGAAAGAGAGCAGTGCCTGTGGCAGGGGGAGGCTCAGCAGAGGAGCAGAGTGTTTTGTTAACAGAGAAAAGCACCTTTCTGCAGCCTCTGGAGATGGAATTG
The DNA here is from genome assembly GCF_901933205.1 of Camarhynchus parvulus. NCBI lineage: Eukaryota > Metazoa > Chordata > Aves > Passeriformes > Thraupidae > Camarhynchus > Camarhynchus parvulus. The sequence continues at coordinate 1,277,062 of NC_044575.1, read as the reverse complement.
TGCCTGTCCACTGGCAGGGGGCTATTATTGATGCCTTAATGAAGGGATGGGACTGTTTTTGGGCTAAAAAACCATTTACTGCTCAGATAAACATCAGCCTCAGAGGCTGTGAGATTTTAGAGGAACAAGAACTCAGCCATAGCTCAGAGCAGTCACAAGTTTTTCCATTACAAGACAATATAGAACTTCCTAATCCAATGGAAAGCTGCCACAAAGTTTATTTTGTTTTTCTGACCTATCACCTTTACTTCATTCTGCTGCACTGTGGATACTTTTATCCCATGGGCTGCTGTCGCATGTACACACACATGTGCTTCTATTATAACACCTGAGCTCTTACACAATTACATTACTGCACTAAAACCCTTCACAACCTTACCCAATACAGTTTCTCACTTACTGAAGGCATATTCTTACTTACAACTATAGAAACATAAGTTTATGATTTTTCTGCTTTATGTCTGTGTACTTTTATTTTTACATCAACCCAGGGCTGCAAATCAAACCCTGCAGTGTCTGTGGAAGTTTCTGTCTTTCCATTTCCTGCAGGGGCAGCTGTTCCCAGAGGGAAGGCAGGGCCACCCCAGGCTCCTGAGTCACCCCAGTCAGGGAGAACTTGGTTCTGAATCACCTCATTCCAACTCTGGTGCTGCTGCCTTCAAAAGGAAAACCCAGACAATGGAGAAAAGGAAAAGATAATTCAGGATGAGGATATTTTGAGCAGCCAAGACCACATTAGCTTTCCTTTTCCACCAAGAAAAATTTTGACTCAGCTGGGGACTTGCATGCCCTGTTAGTGCCCGAGGTTTCCCTTTGACAACATATTTCCTTTCAGCTGCATTGCTGGGGTAGTGATTGCAAGTGCTTCATCCTACAAGAGCAGATTCCTGCAGCTCTCTATTTAGAAGGCTGTTTATGTTAGCTCTCTATTCATTTGGAAATAACGGTGTTGGGTGGGGGGAAATAATTAAAATGGCTTCAAAAAGTAGTTAATTATAAAGCCTGCAGTATAAAATACATTGCAGTCTGAGAAATCACGTAGGGGAGCATTACTAAAATAATTAATTTTAAATTTTACATCTGTCACCCACACAGCAAATGCCTTGGCTGCTGCTAAAATGAGTCCAGTGCCCTTCAAAAACTGAGCATCTCTTCTATCTCCCACTCACTCCCTTTTAGATATCCTGGTTTGCTTCTTTGCTCTGGGGAAGCAATTTGTGTTAAGAACATCAGTTTTGGAGAAAGGCTTTGGGCAAGAAATGAAATGCTCTCTGTGTTGATTTTAGCATTATTTTAGCACTGTGTTTTGTGGGGCCAGGGCTGAACTCTTGGGGTGCCTGATGGACAGAGCCCTGACTGCTCCTGCCTGGCTCTGGCTCAGCTGAGCCCAGCTCTGGTGCTGGCCTGGGAACATTTCCAGTCCTGGCAGCTCTCGGAGGGCATCAGAGCTGGGCTGGCCTCCCACCAAGGCCATCCTTCTTAAATCCAGCACCAAATTTAGGGGTACCAAGGCAATCATTTAAATCCAGCACCAAATTTAGGGGTACCAAGGCAATCCTTTAAATCCAGCACCAAATTTGGGGTACCAAGGCAATCATTTAAATCCAGCACCAAATTTGGGGTACCAAGGCAATCCTTTAAATCCAGCACCAAATTTAGGGGTACCAAGGCAATCCTTTAAATCCAGCACCAAACTTAGGGGTACCAAGGCCATCCTATAAATCCAGCACCAAATTGAGGGGTACCAAGGCCATCCTTTAAATCCAGCACCAAATTGAGGGGTTTTTCTGAGCCTCTGTGTGTGCCTAGCAGGGGAGCCAGGCAGGCATTGAATATTGCAAAGGCTCACCTCCAAGTGCAGGAGAAAAGCTGCTGGCTTTTGGTATTTTAGGGGTGAGGGGTGGCTTTTTTGGCTTTAGTTTTGTTTGTTTGGGGCTTTTTTAATTTGGTTTTTTGTTTGGCTTTTTGGGTTTTTTTGTGTTTGTTCTTTGGGGTTTTTCATGTGGTTGGTTTTTTTTTTTTGGTTTTGGGGGCTGTTTTGTAGGGTTTTTTTGTTTGTTTTTTGGTTTTTATATTTTGGTTTTTTTTTTGTTTTTGGTTTTTGTTGTTTTTTGTTTGTTTTTTGGTTTTTTTGTGTTTTTGTTTGTTTGGGGTTTTTTTGTTTCTTTGTTTTTTAGGGTTTTTTGGGGTTTTTTTTGTTTCTTTTTTGTTTGTTTGGTTTTTGGTTTTTGGTGTGTTTTTTTGTTTTGGGGTTTTTTGTTTGTTTGTTTTTTAGGTTTTTGAGTTTTTTCCCGTTTCTTTTTTGTTTGTTTGTTTTTGGTGTTTTTTTTTTTTAATTATTTTTGGTGGTTTTTTGTTTGTTTGTTGTTGATGTTGTTTTGGAGGATGTTTGGAGTTCTTTTTCGCTTTTGGTTTGGGGTTTTTTGTTGTTGTTTTTGTTTTTGGTTTTTGGTTTTGTGGGGGGAATTTTTTGGTGGTGTTTTTTTGGTGGTTTTTGGGTTTTGCTTTTTGTTTTTCTGTAGGGTTTTTGTTGGGTTTCGGGGTTTTTTTTTTTTTTTTTTTTTTTTTTTTGCTTTTTGGTTTGGTTTTTTGTTGGTTTTGGGGTTTTTTGTTGGTTTTTTGGTTTTTTTTTTTGGTTTTTGTTTTGTTTGATGTTTTTGTTTTGTTTTTTGTTGGTTTTTGGGTTTTGTTTTTTGTTTTTCTGTTAGGTTTTTGTTGGGTTTGGGTTTTTTTTACTTTTTTTTTTTTTTGATGTTTTTTGTTTTGGTTTGGTTTGGTTTTGAGGATTTTGGGGGTTCTTTTTCACTTTTTGTTTGGAGTTTTTTGTTGTTGTTTTGGTTTTGGTTTTTGGGGGGATTTTTGTTTTGTTTTGTTTTTTGTTGGTTTTTGAGCTTTGGTTTTTGTTTTTCTGTTGGGTTTTTGTTGGGTTTTGGGGTTTTTTTTTTTTTTTTTTTTCTTTTTTTTTTTTTGTTTTGGTTTGTTTTTTTGTTGGTTTTGGGGTTTTTTGTTGGTTTTTGGTTGTTTTTTTCGTTTTTGTTTTGTTTGATGTTTTTGTTTTGTTTTTTGTTGGTTTTTGGTTTTGTTTTCTTGTTTTTCTGTTGGGTCTTTGTTGGGTTTTGGGTTTTTTATTTTTTATTCTTTGATTTTTTTGTTTTATTTTGGTTTGGTTTGGTTTTGAGGATTTTGGGGGCTTCTTTTTCGCTTTTTGTTTGGGGTTTTTTGTTGTTTTTGTTTTGGTATTTTTGGGGGATTTTTTTTGTTTGTTTGTTTTGTTTTTTGTTGGGTTTTGTTTTTGTTTTTCTGTTGGGTTTTTGTTGGTTTTGGGTTTTTTTTTTTTTTTTTTTTTTTTTTTATTGTCTCGTTTTTGATTGTTTTTTGGTGTTTTTTGGGTTTTTTGGGGTGTTTTTTGTTGGGTTTTTTGGGGTTTTGTTGGGGTTTTTTTTGGTTTTGTTTTTTTTGGTTGGTTTTTTGTTTGTTTTATGTTTTTCTCCCTTTTGTCGTTCTTGTTGGTTTATTTGTTTTTAACGTACTTTTGAAGCCCGAGCGCGTGTCCCGTGCAGGCTCAGGCTCCGTGCTCACAGCCAGCCCCCCCTGTGCTCGGTGGCTGCCCCTCTCTGTCACCCTGTGCTGCCTCCTGCCCCTCGTGTGCCTGATTTGTGCCTGCTGCAGCCTCTGGCACCCAGGGCTTTATCAAACCCTGCCTCCTTGGCACCTCTTGGGCCTGATCCCAGCGTTGCTAATAAACAGCAACATCAAGGCCATATTTTCTGGTTCCTGTCAGAGCCCTGCTTTCCTGGGTGAAATAAAAGTCCCATTAACATGCTCCTCCTCACGGGCTCTGACAGTTTGATTAATTGGGCCCCCTCTTTAGATGACCCCTGCACTGACACGACAAGGAGGTGAATAGAAAATGAATCGTTTGCCCACATAATGGCCTGCTGCAACTTTCAGATTTTTATCAGATCAGCCCCAAGTCCAGGGCCTGTGCTAAAACCCCCAGTGAGCAGCAATATATGGCTGTGGGTTATGAACTGCAGGCTTTACAGCATGCTTAAGGAATTAAAACCAAACCAATCCTAGCCATCCTGATATATTGACTTCTTCTCTAAGAATTAATCTTTCCTTTACTCTCTTGGCCGTACAGTACAGATCTAATTCATTTACATTATCAAATAAAATGACCTTTTGTTTTCAAAGGGTTTTTTATTGCCAGAAAATACAGTATGTTAACTCTGTGGTTATTCAGCCTCCCATAAAATACTAATGTAAAGCCATTATTCTAGTGCCACTCTATTTAAATGTCAGTCTGCCTTTCTGTTATAAACCACCAGTTCATAGGCTGGGAACTCATCAGTAAAAAATTTACTTCAGCTGGGAACTTGTAATACGAGCTCACAACTTTTCTTTGAATGCAGCTTTAAAAAAAAAATATGAGCATATAATATCCCAAAGGGTGAATATGTAATTGTGACACTACAGCTTGGCTGGAGCACCTCTCCTGCAGAGAGAGGCTGAGAGGCTTGGGCTTGTTCAGCCTGGAGAAGACAAGGCTCCAGGGTGATCTTCCAGCTTTCAGTGCCTAAAGGGGTTACAGGAGAACTGGAGAGGGACTTGGACAAGGGCATGGAGTGACAGGACAAGGGGCAGTGGCTCCAAACCACAGAAGGTAGGGTTAAATGAGATACTGGGAAGAAATTCTTTACTGTGAGGGTGGGGATGCCCTGGCACAGGGAGCTCAGAGAAGCTGTGGCTGCCCCTGGATCCCTGGAAATGTTCCAGGCCAGGCTGGATGGAGCTTGGAGCAGCCTGGGACAGTGGAAGGTGTCCCTGCCCATAAGGGTCATAAAGAAAAAAGCTGAAAAGACTGGAGAGAGCGTTCGGCCTCACAGAGGCAAAGAGAGCATTGAAAAGGATCTGTTTAAGCAATGGGTCACTCCTTTTTGTGGCCTTCAGGATTAAACAAGGAACTCTGATGACAGCTGGGTCATTTACACAACATTTCATTTTAAGGCCCCCCCACCTTGGTGTTGTCCTCCTGACACCTTGTGCAGGCTGCCCTAGAGCAGGGGCTGGACAGAGCTACAGAATAAAGCAGGGATTGATTCCAAGCATCTCCTCCATGGATCCACCTTGGGCAGCACCAGAGCCCAGCCAGGGCTGCACCCAAGAGGAACCAAAATGGCCCCAAAATGCACGAGCGCTCCCGGGGTCTCTCCCTGGGATCAGTTCTGCTCCATTTGCATCTTGCACTTCATTGTCCCATTCCAGCTTTAGCCCCTGCAGTCCCACCCTGCTTGTTTTTCTCTCTGCAGCCCACGGGGTTTGTGCTCTGGGGCTGAGATTTGGGTCATTTGTCCTTGGTGCCCAGCTGGAGCAGGAATTGTTTTGTCTCCCTGCTCTGTGCACAGAGCTCAGCATCCCTGAATGTGGAGCTCAGACCCACCCACTAAAGCAGCACAGAATGTGAAAAATAGAAAAGCTGAACCCTGAGGCATCACTTCCAATGAGGTTTGTGGGAGATGGGAATTACCACGGACTGAAGGAGAGTTAATTTGACTCTTCTGGTGCAAAAACTAGTAATAATAGAATAACTTTTGTAACAATGCCCATGGCAGAGAGGTGGAACTAGGTAGGTTGGAAGGTCCCTTCCAGCCCAAACCATTCTGTGGGTTGTAGCACCAGGAGCAGCAGTCCTTGCCCTCTGGCTGGAGCTGCTGCTCCATGGCTCCAGGAGGAGCAGTTTCATCAGCCTTAGGAAAACCAGTGCAATCCTCTAGGAGGTGTGACCGTGCTCACAGGGGTTCTTGGATGAGGGAAGAGATGAGGATCTGACTCCATGTTTCAGAAGGCTGATTTATTATTTTATGATATACATTACATTAAAACTACACTAAAAGAATAGAAGGAAGGATTTCATCAGAAGGCTAGCTAAGAATAGAATAGCCAAGAATGATAACAAAGGCTTGTGGCTCGGCTCTCTGTCCGAGCCAGCTGGGCTGTGATTGGCCATTAATTACAAACATCCAACATGGGCCAATCATAGATGCACCTGTTGCATTCCACAGCAGCAGATAATCAATGTTTGCATTTTGTTCCTGAGGCCTCTCAGCTTCTCAGGAGGAAAAATCCTAAGGAAAGGATTTTTCATAAAAGATGTCTGTGACAGGAGGCACCTCAGGCTTCTAACAAAATCTGGAATTTTGGCTGGTGGTCCCTGAGAAAGGCATCTTCCCTGCATCCTTGCTCTCCTGTTTGCTTCTACTTAATTATTTTCCACACACACACTCTTGAGAGGAGTTAGGTGTGGCCTCAGAGAGATGTGGGGGCCACATCTTCTGTCCCTCAAGGTGAGAACTGGGTCAAACATGAATAATATTTTGTTGGTCAAGTAACTGACACAGATGCAAAAGTTCTGCTACATTGGTTTCTAATCATTCTGTTATTAGAAATATTATTCTATTATTGTTTGGTTTTTTTTCACCAGAAGAGTCAAATTAACTCTCCTTCAGCCTGTGGTAATTCCCATCTCCCACAAACCTTGTTGGAAGGACAACACCAAGGTGGGGGGGCCTTAAAATGAAATGTTGTGTAAATGACCCAGCTGTCATCAGAGTTCCTTGTTTAATCCTGAAGGCCACAAAAAGGAGTGACCCATTGCTTAAACAGATCCTTTTCAATTTAAATAATTCTCTCTGTGCCTCTCTCTTTGCTGAATGCTCTCTCCAGTCTTTCCAGCTGCTTTTTTTTAATGGCCCTTACGTTTTTCCCTCAATCTCCCCTTTGTGTTCATCTGTTGATCAAGTAGCTGCATTACTTTAATTGATTTGCTGAATTGGCTCATACATGAGACAGCTCCTCCAGGTAATAACCTGGAAATGTTTGCTCACATTCCTGTGGCCATGCTTGAGTGCTGCAGCACTTGGAGCTCTCGTTGCTTTGGGAGTGCACTGAGCCATTTCTTCTGCAAGCTGTTTTTCAGTTCCCCTGATACAAGCAGAGCAGCAGGGAATGAATGTTTATTTATATTATACGTATATAGAAATATATCCACGCCCAAGTGCACATGTTGTATGCACCAGGTGTACATCAGGTGTGGGATTTTCTGTTTGTGGTGGACTTTGTTTGCAGTTGAGTCTCCTGAGGGTTCCTGGGCTGGGAAGGAGGTGTGATGTGCATTTTGAGACCCATGAGCATCCCTTTCCCCAGATGGCTTTACAGAGAAAGTTTGTTGGGAGGCAGAATTTGGCAGATGAGGTAGCAGTGGTTTTTGATGGAGACTGGACGGGAGCTTTAACTTTCCCTTCCTGCAGACTCCAAGGCTGGATCACATTTTTCAGCAAAGGTGGGATTTTGAGTATGCCAGGTGTTACATTTCTGCATGAAGCAAGGTCTGTAATAACTGAAGAAAATGAACCAACCTGCATAGCTTTCACATGAGTGACACTTCCTAAAACTTACAACCGAACAGTAAACCAGGAAATGATGGCTTAAAACCAAGCCATGGCATTTTGTACTGTACCTAAATGCCAACTAAGCGTGTTTTGTGACGCTGGGAACTCAGTTTTCATCTGGTTAGTGAGGATAAGAGACTTTACATCAAGAATAAGCTGGAACGGAAGGTAGCACAGACCTCAGACAAACAAGAAATGCTGGGAGTATCCTGTGACCTAATTATAACTAAGTGTTTCCATTCTTTCCTGTAAATATTTAGAAGATTACGTTACAAGTTCCTACAATTAAATATTGTGGGCTGTGTGTGTTTGGAGGACTTAATGCACGTGAGCCTTGTTTGGTTTTCCTAGCAGGAATTCTGGAAAGTTTCAGTTTCTTATTGAGGAATGCTGGCCAGCATTTGGAGCAAAACATAAATGAAAATAGTGGTGGTATTTATAGATAAACAGCACCATCTGGCAATAAGCAATCTCAGTGTCTTATTTTAGGTCATTGGAGTAGTTAAGAATAATTAAATTATTGGTAAAGACTAATGGTGAAAGCCATGGAGGGCAGAATTCTGTGTCTGCTGTCTGATTGAATTTATGCAAGTTACTTAGGCATGTACTCTGGCAAATTTATTCTTGGGTTAGCCAGCCTAGTTCTGCACCTCTGTAACCAGTGGCTGACCAGACTGTTCTGAGCCTCAATTATTTACTGCTTGTGAAGCACCTGAAAGAGTTTTTGAAAGCCTTCCAGTTCCTGTGATTGTGATGGAGGTTTGTGCTTCTGTTGTTCCTTTGGGCTGGTTTTGGTTCATGTATTTTTTCAGAAACACCAGAGTGGTTTGATAACTCTGGGAATTAGAATGGGAAAAGCACAGGCAGCTAAGACATGCGGACCCAAACCTTTCTCTTTGTGATGTTATGTGCTAGGGCTCCTCGGTATAAAAAAGACACACCTTTCCTGTAGGTGTCATGAAGTGTTGTGTACATTAGGAGCAGCACAGGCTGCAGATATAAACATATAAAAAGGTGCTGAAACACTGCATAAAAATATGTCTGGAATTTGTCTGGTCTGGGGCATTAATTAATGAACAAGCTATCACATCTGCTGACCCTCAGAGCCTTTTGGAGGAACTACAGAGACTTTATCAATGCTAAAGAATTCTGTTTCAAGGAGCATTGCAAATAATTAAATATCTAGAGGTTGTTTCTTAGGAGCAAGAACCAATTTCACTAATAGGGCAGGTTGACATAACTACTTTGGAGTGTTTTATTTGTTACACTAACTTACATCTGGCAACATTTCTTTCATAATTCACTGAAATGTAGCTTATTTGTTTTAAAGGCTGATGTGTTTCTGTTAATATTTTCCAAATGCTGCTTTTACAAGTATATAAAATATTCAACTACTGGATGTAATTAGACCAGTATTTCAGATTTTGTTCAGAAAATCTGTTCAGATTTTGCTGTATTACATGTCAAGCACACAGACTACCCCAGTGGGTTGAAGATCTGTACTATTAAGTGTGTCTTGGGGGAGAGCTCTTTACTTTTTTTTTTTCTTTTTTGCTCTACTTTAATGTGTGCTGTCATCACAGAAGCAGCACTGCTAGTAAAAGCCTCTCCCAGACTGACCTGGGGTGGAAGCTTTGTCAATTTACATTTCCTGCACAGATAATGAGAGGAATGTAGGAAATTAATTTAAGATGTGGTACAACAGCATGTTATGATCACGCTTACTCTGAGAAATCAAGCATCATTCTCAAACATGAACAGTTGTTGAGCAAAATTGAATCAAAATTTTAGACAGCTGGTTTGTTCTTTTTTTTCTTTTGTTTCCCCTTTCCCTTGGCATGTCCCTGGGAGCAGATTTGATTTATGTTGTGGTGAGCTTCAGGAGCAGAGAGCTCCTTCCTCTAGACAGATATTTGAAGGTTCTCTGTGTTTTTACGAAGACCACAACATTTTGCCATAAGAACTTGAGTTATTTCAGTTCTTTTCCGTGCTGCAGCATCCTCTGATGATTCAAGGGCACGTGTGCCCTGCACTGGGATGCAGTGTGGCATTGAAGGAGTAAAAAGGCTCACTCCACAATGAGAAGCAGTTCTAAAAGTCAGTCCAGAGTGTACTCTGTGGGTCTGAGCTCTGCCACAGTGCAGCACCACTGTGCTTAATGTCTGGATCCATCTGAGTCTGCTCCTAACTTAAGCCAGGTCTGTCCTTCCAGCCAGCCCCAACTATACAGAGCAGATGTGTAAGGTCTGGTACTTGATTCTGTTCATGGGCCTTTGTAATTCTGTGCTTTTTAAAAGTAGAATGAAATTAGCCCTTGAGTCAAGTTTGAATTATTTTCAATTTTTGGGGGGGATATTAAAGTATCTCCCAGATCTCATTAAGTAAAGCTCTAAATAAAATAATTGCAATGCAGTTAGGGATTGGGAAGCCCCAGAAGGTTTGGAGGAAATTTCCTCTTTGATGAGCAATTCGGATACTTAAACAAAGGTTGCCTGGATCATAAACTTGAGAAATTCACCTAGTCCCTTCCTCTCCTTTCCAGGGGTGGTGTCCACTGCTGTGCCTCATTGTGTTCTTTATTACTGCTGTGTCCTGCTGTCCTCAGTGTCTCTGTGACATTTCTGGGCTTCCAACCTCCTGCCTGCCTGCTCCTTTGCTCTCAAGTCTCTTAAACCCCGGTGTATTTTTATTTGTTTCTTAACTCAATTTCTTTGTTTTTCTTTTGAGTAAAACACATCTTCCCCACAGACGAGTTTTCATAAAAACTGTGGTGTTCTGGTATTGTTAACATGAATGGACAGTCCTTGGCCAAAAGGGTCACTAACCATTGCAGACACAGGGTGGGAGATGTCAGTGTGTCAGTGGCTGGGCTGGACCATCAGAGAGGAGAAATGAGTGAAAGGTACCCACAGAGGCAGTGCATTTGGCTGTAGATTTGGGCACCAGAGCTCAGTTCCCTGTCAATAACAGCTGGAGCAGCCTGGAGGCAGAGATGTGCAGACACTGAGAGGAGGGAGATGCAGGAGGGAATTCTTTCCATGTTCCATTTGTATGGATGGCTAAAGCTGCACTTGCTGCTGTCCTGTCACTGTTTGATGTGATAATCTGGTCCAGATCAGCACAGGCATGGAACAGGATGTATGGCAGCAGTAAAAGTCCTGGGTTTTTCACAGCTCTCACAGATCCAGGCCTGAATCTGTGTCTGACAGGAGTTTAAACTCAAACCTCCACTGGCCAGTTGGTACAGTCAGAAATTGAGAATTGCCTGGTGCAAGGAGGATGCCAGGTCATGCTGGCTGCTGAGGGGATCCTGCAGCTTCTCATTCCCTGCTCCCAGGGAAAAGGCACTGCAGGGCTCCTTCCCTCCAAAGTCAGTGCAGGACGGGGGTCCTGCTCCTCAAATGCTTTGTCATTTAGATAACCAGAGGTTAGAGGCTGTAAGTTAGAGAAAAAAACCTGCAAGGCAGAACCAATCAAAACAACCAGCAGGTTGTTGGGGTTTCAGGTTTTTCTGACCTTGTGAAAATAGCTGAACTATGTTTTAGAGACTTCCTGAGTGAAGTGCAGGCTGGTAATGAGAAGGTACACGGCTAACATAATTGCAGCACTGATGATTCACTTCTGTGAGAGCTTCAGCTGTTTAAAGATGCAGGGTAAGCAAAATGCCAAGGAACCAGTGCTCCTTTCCGCTCTGGGTGATTATTCTCACTTTCTAAATGGGACACTGAGGCACAGCAGGTGAGTGCTGGTGGGAATGGCATCCAGCTGGAGCCCCCAGGCTGTGCCTCTCACCCGTGTCACAGCACTGCATATAATGAGCACATTTAGGGAACAATTTAGCCTTTACCATTTCCTGCTGGTTGTTACATTATGAAAAAGCATTTGAATCTTCACTATAAAAAGGAGCTTCACCCAAAAAAGTACATTAGTGGCACTGAAAGCAGGTTTCAGTGGCTTTACAGAAGCTGCTGTAAAACGTGCTTCCTCAGTGTGATGCCCTGGGGAGGCTGCCCTGGAGCAGGGGCTGGACAGAGCTAAAGAATAAAGCAGGGATTGATTCCAAGCATCTCCTCCATGGATCCACCTTGGGCAGCACCAGAGCCCAGCCAGGGCTGCACCCAAGAGGAACCAAAATGGCCCCAAAATGCACGAGCGCTCCCGGGGTCTCTCCCTGGGATCAGTTCTGCTCCATTTGCATCTTGCACTTCATTGTCCCATTCCAGCTTTAGCCCCTGCAGTCCCACCCTGCTTGTTTTTCTCTCTGCAGCCCACGGGGTTTGTGCTCTGGGGCTGAGATTTGGATCATTTGTCCTTGGTGCCCAGCTGGAGCAGGAATTGTTTTGTCTCCCTGCTCTGTGCACAGAGCTCAACATCCCTGAATGTGGAGCTCAGACCCACATACTAAAGCAGCACAGAATGTGAAAAATAGAAAAGCCAAAATCTGAGGTTCAAATGCATTGTGCACTTGCCCTGCTCAGTGTTTTGTCTGGATGATGCCCCAGGCTCTCCCCTCCTGCCCTTATCCCTGTTCCTGTGTGTGCATTCCCATGGGACAGTGTGTGCTGCTGGCCCTGGCAAACCCTGTGTGTGTGCCCTCGGGGCCAGAGGGCACTGAAACCTTCTCCTTCCCTTCTCCTTCTCCTTCTCCTTCTCCTTCTCCTTCTCCTTCTCCTTCTCCTTCTCCTTCTTTCTCCTCCTTCTTCTCCTTCTCCTTCTCCCTGCACAAAGTCACTGCTGGTGGCTGTTTTGTCACTTTGTCTCAGGTTTCTGTGGTTGAGATGACTCCGAGGTATTAGAAAGTCTTTTTTTCACAGCCCCGCAACCATAGAAGAAGTCAGGATTCCTCAGCTCTGCTTTTCAGGGTTGCTTATTTTCTCTTTTCTGTTACATTCTTTCTCTGACCGCCCTTGGGGCAGTGTTAACTAAGAACTACATGTACTTTATGTACAATAATTTTCCAATACCTATCACCTATGTTAGACAGTCTGTCTCTAAACCAATCCAAAAGTGCCACCATCCCAGCAGAAGATGGAGGCCAAGAAGAAAGACAGGACATGCCCAGATTCCTCCATCTTGCCTCTTGAACCCCCATTCTAAATCCCCAAAATTCTACTTTTCCACCCTGTGACAAATTCACTATCATTCTATTCAAACCCTTGTGGCTTGTAACTCTTCACACAAAGTTGGTAATTGTTTCCATGGCTGAAATCAAAGGCACAGGTGTTTGTGACTCTGTGCCAAGGTCTCTGAGCCCCCTGCCAGGGTCTGCAATCACCCAGGGCAGCCAGAGGAATGTCCTGGGTTCTGACAACTTTGCTGCCCTGCAGCCTTGGCCCAGGAGTGGAGTGGGTGCTTTGGGGATGTGTCTGTAGGGTGGTCCCAGGGGTCCAGGGCTGCACATCCCTGTCCTGTCCCCCCAGTTCTGTTCTGCTCCTGGAGCTGCCTCCCCCATCGTGAGCCAGGGCTGTGTGCTCCCTTTGAATGCTGATAAAAATAGAGAGCATTCTGTTGTTGTTATTGGTGGTGTGGAAGTGCTTCCCACTGTCATGCCTTTTAGATGCTCCCTCAGCTGTTATCCTGTGCAAGGAGACAGAATGGGATTTTTGCCTCCTGTGCACTTTACTCATTGGATTAAAGATAAAATTGAAGCTTTCCTAAAAGACTGTGCATCCTTAAAAATGAATGAATACCTGGCATTAAAGACCTATGAGATCATTCAGTTTTCTAATCCTGTTTAGAAGTAACTATTGAAATAAATGGATTTGCTGGTGGAGTTAAGAGGAAAATGTGAATCTAGAAGGTCTCACTGTACATTTACCTTTTGAGTTGTTGAGCTCTGAGGATCAGGTAATTGAATTCATGAGTCAGAGAAGAGATGAAAGTAGGTTGTAGGAGTTGCCACCCTTCAAAAGCTTTAAAGTTGTCATTTCTGTGCTACCTGGGTGAACGTGGCTGTGGCTTTGTGTCCCCTTTCCTCATGTGGGAGTGTTGGTTCTGAGGGGAATGCACCAAGGAGCAGCTGTGATCTTCTGTGCCATGAAATCATGCTCCGTGGCTGTGCTTTTGTTGCAGGTTTGTTTGGGGTGTTTTTTAATGTATTAGTAAAATAATAAAGCTGTACAGTGCTCACCTGGGAGAAGGGAGATCTGGTCACCTGCTGAAGCTGCAGCTCCCTGCTGCTGGAAGCAGATGGATTTGTGTGTCCTGCCCAGGGCTTCTCCCAGTGCACCTGGAAAAATTTCTTAATTTGTTAAGAAACAAATTAAAAATTACAAGGAGGATGAGCCTTGTTGGGAAGTTCAGCATTCCCTCCCTCCTGCCACGATGCCCAGCAGTGTCTGCATCTCTTGCAGCACGAGGTGTGAAGATAATTTGCAGCCTCCTCCTTCGAACTGCAGAAAAGGCAGCTTCCAAAAGGCCAGGTGGAGGGGGACCTGTGGGGACTCCTGTGCAGGAATGGGGAGCTGAGGAGAGCAGGGATGGGCCAGGTGTCTGCCCCTCATGAGGACATTCCCTGTGCCACAGCTGGTGCCAGCACAGCCTCTCTCCCAAGTGATGAGGGAGCTCTGCACTCAGGGAGGGATGAGCTGCCAGGTGAGCTCCTGGGCAGCAGGAATTCCTGGGGGGGATTGCTGGCATGTAGGGGAAGCTGTGAGCTGTGGTTCTGAGCAGCACAGCCTCAGTTAGGTTCCTCTGCACATGGGCTGTGTTCTGGTCCATCAAACCTAAAATGACAAAATCATTTGTAATCTCTCATTACCAGTCCCTGTGGGTTTTCCATCCACGCCTCCCTTGTGGCATTATTCAGCATCATATTATCCATAAAAAAAAAACCTTGATTTTTTTTTTTTTTATTAAATTCAATAACTTCCTGCTGTTGCCAGCTATACTTAAAAAATGAAGTTTTAGGAATTAGCTGAACTATTTAACTCAGAGATCCATAGGAAAAAAGAATTAGGTCAGATCTGAAATATTGCTGCTAATGACTAAGTAGTCTTTATTACTTACTTGTGCTTGATTGCCACAAGTGGGTATATGTGCTTTTACCCCTCTGATTCTCTCTCCCACCCCATGGGAGGTAAGGAAAAGGGCTGTGGGGTTAAACCCTGACAGTGCAGCCAAAATTCATCATCTACATTTCTTCCTAGTCAGGAAGTGGTTTCTCACAGTAAACAATCAGCTTCAAAATACATTGCAGAAGGCACCTAACTCTGTGCACAGTTCTTTTTTTCCAAGTTATTTAGACATTGAGAGTGACTCTATTTGACTCTTGTGCATGCAAAAAAAGGCACCAGCAGCAGTAAAATCTCCCTCTGTGATCCACAGAGCAGGCTTTGTGTTTCCTGCAGGTATTTGGAGTTTGCTGGGGTGACCAGCCACTCCCAGGGCTCACAGCACACCGACCCCATCCCATGCTCGCTGCAGCGCAGCCAACATCAGGTCACCTTCCCTGTGTCCCTGAGCTTGTGCCACGCAGCTCTTTGGCTTCTTGGTGCTGTTCTGAGCACATCCTTGGCTTTCTGTCCTGAAACCCCCTGCAAAACTGGGACCCTCAGTTTGCCTGGCCAGCCTGCAGTGCTGTCAGGAATTATGCCCTGTTTCATGTTTTAAAAGCCTGAAGCCTAAATCTGTAATCCAGGTGTTCTTCAGTCGTGCCTGCTCTTCTCTTTGATTTACCCCTTTTGTATAAAAATCTTTAGTATATTAAATAAGTACTTGACCATCTTTTTTTGGTGTGCATAATGAGGAAGGTTTCTCAAAAGTTTTCTTCCCATGTGGTGCCTGTTAGTCACAGCTAATTACAGAGGTTGGTGAATGAGGAATATATCTGAGCTCACGTTCCCCTCCTCCTCCTTCCACAGTGCTTCAGAAGAAAATAACATAAAAATCCTGCAGACAAACCCAGGTTCTTTTTCTGTGGTCCTGGTCTCCAAAGAGTTCCAGAGAAATCACAGACGTGGTTTCACATTTCAGCTTTAACTATGTTGTAATAACTACAGTCTTATCTGCAGGAGAAATGCAAGTGGGGAAAGAATCATTAATTGACAGTGAAAAGTTTGACCCCAGCTCTGTGTGTTTGTTTGTTTTAAGCAGCTGAATGTTCGGCCAAACGATATTTTAACTTCTGATATTTTAATCTCCATAGGTTAAAATCAAGGAATGTTAGAGGAAGGGATATTTTAACTTCTGCCTGCAGCCCTGAAGGTTACAATAATCTCCATGGGTTAAAATGCAGGAATGTTATAGGAAGGGGAACTTAGATAGGTGTTTCAGGAAAGCAGAAATTCTTGTGCTTTAGCTAAAGCCAAGACACAGCCTTCATTTTCAATCCAGCTGCACACAAACCTTGGTGGGAGCTTGCTTTAAACACAGGAGGGGTTTTTGGGTGTTTTGGTGGGTGCAGAGCAAGGCAGCTGTGAGAGGTGAAGCCTCTCCTGTGGCTGAGCACACGAGGAGCCCGCAGCTCACACGAAATGTTTGGCTAACATCTCATTTTCCTATCTTTTGTCAGTGTTCATTCAGGAAGTCTGCTGGCCTGAATGAGTTCCTGTGTGTGTGTAGTATGAGCATAATGCAGCAGGACTACATGGGATATATCTATTATTTGTCACAAAGGCACCAGTGACCTTCCTGCCCCTATATTAGCAGTGCCTGCTGGTTTTCCATCCTGCCAGTTGTCAGGAATGCAGATCATCCACAGAGCTGGATACAGTCCTCATTGCTCAAACTGATGTCTCAGCAAAACAAAATGCTTCCATTATAAAAAAAAAATAAAAATTAGAGATGTCGTCTCAGCAGGACATTCCCACTCAAATGCACATTTGAGGCTGGAAAAATGAATAATTTAGAGGGCAGGGGAGGCAGAGTACATAATGAAATTACACAGGACTCGAATGATCTCTGTTTTAACAGGTATGGCTGTTTTCAAGGTTGGTTTGTGGTTGTTCTTTGCCCCCAGTTTTTGTTTTCTGTTTTCAGAACTGCAGCACACAGAAGACTTCAGGAGTGGCCTGAACTTTCAGAAATATGGGCTAGGACAGGAGAATCCTACCTAGAACTTTCTGAAATATGGGCTAGGACAGGAGAATCCTACCTAGAACTTTCTGAAATATGGGCTAGGACAGGAGAATCCTACCTAGAAATCAAAGTCTAAACCTGTTGCCTGAGCTCTAGGAAACACACACACAGATGGAAACTCCTGAAATTAGTACAATACTAACAAAGGTTATTGGTAACAAATCTAAATAGTCCTGTATTTCATCAGAGCAATTGTGTATTTGTTTGATAGGGAAAGGCTTTATTATGATAGATCTGTGTCAAAATTATGTGTTGAAAAAGTTGTATGTTAAAAAATTATGTTAAAAAGCTACTAGAAAATGTGCTTTTCATTGCTACATGCTTGGGTTGGTGGATAAAGTGTCTCAGAACAACTCTGTGCTCTGCTGGAGAACACAGAGGGTGTCAGTTTTCCTTGAGAAATACTAAATGAATTTTAAATTATAAGATGCCTTTTAAAAGCCACCGTAAGGCTAAACATTGTGTGAATGTTTATTTCTTTCATTATTTCTATTACGCTTTTCCTGTATGTCTAGGAGGCTCAGGGGTTCAAACCTCAGTTTTGTGACAGTGCTCTGGTAACAAAAGTGCTGAAAGGAGCAAGGTTGAGCTTAGTGAGGTGGCACAGTGGCACAGATGTTTGGGTTATTCTGGTGGTTAGCATAGGGAAGGAGTTGTTATGTTTGAACATTCCCAAACTCTGATAAAAAGCTTGAGATTTAGACTTTGTTATTTTAGTGTTTTTCCCTTTCTCTCTAGTGAGTAAATGCCCCACAGGGCTGAATGCACTCAAGGTACAAAAACAACATCAGACATTAATCTAAATTCAAATGTACATTTTATCATATGCATGTCTTTAAATCAGTGTGTGTTAGAGGCATCCCCTTCAAAAAAGGCTGTCTGCAGGTAATCTCTGAAGCACAGAAATTGTTTTAATTCAGAAGAAAAAAATTAGAGAAGGGAAGAGATTTTTTTTTATTTTACACTGATGCAGTTTGTCTTATTTTCCCCAAAGGACACCATGGTTTAATGGATGGGGCTTTAATCTACCCAGAGGTCAGTCTTTGCTAGACAAGTGGAACCTTATTCCTGAGGGAATTGATATACTAATGACACATGGACCTCCCCTTGGTAAGTGAAACAAAAGTTCTGTGTGATTTTTTTTTTTTTTTTGCATGAGAATTTTACTTTCAAAGTGAGCAAAGTTGATAGTGCTGTAAGATATACTGTAATTGCACCCAGTGTAAAAACTGTGCATTGAAAAAGTTTCTGAAAGAAGTGGAAAATTATGATTAGGCTTAGCTGATCTGTTGAGTTTCCATAAAAATAACTTGAATTTTTTTATTAAATTCAAGCTAGGGAAGATCAAATATCTGACACCATAACCATTATAGTATGACATTTTATTTAAGAGTAGTATTCATCTGACAACCAGTTTTCAATCCCTTATGACTTTTTAGAGATTGATTAAAACTTTTGAAACCTTTTCTCACTACCGTGTCGTGTCATTTTAAGGTTTGAGAGTAGCAGTCAAGAGTTTGGAACTATGTAGTCACATATTCTCCTTGATAATGCCCTTGTAAACTTAGAATATGTAAGAATAGTTTTAAAGGTATTAATTGGCTCATAAAAATTTGTGAAGGAATAAAATTACGTTCTTAGATAATTGTTCCTAACTTGATCTAATGACAGGTGAGCACCAGCCTCTGAATGCATAATTTGTTTCTTCATTAGGCAACTAAAGCTTCTCATTTAATTGAGTTTTGCTTGTCGGCATGAGTCATTGGCTGGGCTCAGGTTTAAGATTTAAACTAAGCCCTGCTAGCCCCAGAAGGACCCCAGGACACTGACCCAGCAGAGGCAGCAGGGCTCAGCTTTGGCATATCCAAATCCTTGGAGCCCTCACTAAACCCTTTTGGGAAGTCCTGCTCTCCTGTCTCCACCCCACGAGGCAGAATAATGAATTTTTGGCTGCCTTTCCTCCAGACACACGTGGCAGGCAGCCTGGGACTGCGGCTTCACTGTCTCTGCTGGGTTTACAGCACCTGAGCCTCTTACAAATGTCACTTATCACCATGAGCAAATGTGGCAGTGGCTTCGTTGCCCTTACTGTGAGAAGAGTGATTTTTGTCGAGGTTTTAGGATTTTTGTTGAGGTTTTAGGGTTTTTGTCAGGGTTTTAGGGTTTTTGTCAGGGTTTTAGGAAGTTCTTGCAACCCAAGGGGGTCGCACAGTCACAGGAAGGGGCCAAATCACGGTCACTTACTACATTTGTGGGGGTGAATATGTAAAATCTTCTCAGACTGGCATGGGGCATTTTAATAAAATAAACCAGCATTTTAAGTGCTTCCAAGGCTGGCTCAGTGTTCTTTTAGAGCTTCTTGGTGACTGTGGAGCCAGGAATTAATGCATGCTTAAAAAAACACTTAGCTGTGTTTTTTTACCACAATTAAGTTGAGAGTCAGCAATCCAAGCTAAGGGGAAAAAAGAAAAGTCCAGAAAAAGTTTTTGACCAATGTAATTACTGCTCCTTTTATATTCTGGTTAGTTTTTTACTGCTACTTAGAGAATGTTGGAAGAAGATCAGCAAATTCCCTTTAACCTTGCTGGAGCTGCCAGTGGCTGCACACCAGGGCCTTGAACAGCACTCTCTTAATCACTTCATTTTCCCAAAGAAGCAAAAAAAACCCAAACCCCAGGTGTGCTTATAATGTTTCATGGGTGCTGGTTTATATGGGTTGCTCATCCCCCTGCTCTGAACTGGGTTCACAGAGAAATACTGTGATGCTGCAGACACCAGTGAGTGCTGTCATTGAACAAACCTGCTTAAATTTTGTGCTTGAAGGAGATAATGAAGCTCAGTTTCAAAAGGTTGGCACTGTGTCTTAACTCCAGACACAGATTAGGTGTCAGTACTGTCCCTAAAATGAGGGGCTCTTGGTCTCAATGATAACATTGATAAAATACTGGTTTTTAAATAAGTGTTTACTTTTTAATGTTAAGTGAATATTAAGGGAGGTAGAGCTGTAACTGGACTCTTTGGTCACTCTAAAATTTAGCCAAGCTCATGTTTTTACTGAAGTCAGTAGAATGGTGCTACAGCTGGACGTGGCTCCTGATTTCTCTTTCATTGCTCCCCATTCCCTTGTCCTGCTGATGTTTTCCATGCCAGCCCAGGCAGCAGGCTCCTGCAGGGACTGATGGCAGCTTTTTACATTTTTCTGTACTGTCCAGAAGACCAAGTGGCAGTGTGGTCAATTAGCACTGGCTTGTTGGGAGCTGCTTTGCAATTTTTGCACAGTGATGAGGGCTCGGAAGTGGTCTGGTGCCTGCTGACCACATCCTCCAGAAGCTGTGGGAATCTGTATTTTAAATCTTTGGGATTGTGTATTTTAAATCTTTGGGATTGAGAGGTGGCTCAGCTCATCTTCCTGAGCTGCTTCATTTCTGGAGTAACCACAGAGCTGACTGCTGTAAGAGCCAGGGGAAAGGGCAGAAAAATCTGCAGCAGTGCCAGGAAAAATCTGCAGCAGTGCCTGGGGTTTCAAGGTGGAAGAAACCTATAGTTCAAAACAACAAATCACATCCAGGAAAAATATTAATGCAGATGGAGGGAGGAAATCTTAAGCAAGACAAAGTGACAGTGAAAAACATTTCTTAAAAGCCATTGTGTGCTTTAATGGGGAGGTTATGACTGGAGATAATGGAATCAACCCTGTGTGAATGATGACTTCCTGAAAGACTAGGTGAAACCTCACCTGAATAGGGGAAATTGATGCACTGATTGCTTTTTGCCTCCAGGTTTTCGGGACTGGGTTCCCAAGGAGCTGCAGAGAGTGGGCTGTGTGGAGCTGCTGAACACAGTGCAGAGGAGGGTCAGGCCCAAGCTGCATGTCTTTGGTGGGATTCATGAAGGTAAGCAGCAGAGCTGTTCCCTGCTTCATCTGGCATTTCCAGAGGCACATTTTGATGGTGTATTGCAGTGGGTAATGGCAGATTGCATTAAAGTAGGGAGGGAGTTCAGGGAAGTGATTGCCTGAGTGGCACTTTGTAAATTTATTCCAGAATTAAAGCAGACTCTTTCAGGAATGTGTGCTACATTTAGCCACCTACATCTTTCACTGTGCTGCAAAGGTTGTTCCATGCAGGTTATTTGAAAGCAATTCAAGTTTTGACAAACTCAGTTAGAGAAACAGATGAGATTCCCCACACTCGCGAGCCAAAATGAAAACGATCCCCATTACTCCGAGCACAGGAGCTAAGAAAGATGCTGGAGGAGAAAAGGAAATGTGCAGACAAATTGCTGCCTCTGCTCACCTCCCTCAGGGTATGAGGGGAAGCAGAAAGGAGGGGATGTGGAGTCAGGCATCAGTCTCATGTTTGAGGGGAGATATTCCCCCTCTGTGATTGCCAGCACAGGCAGTGTGAGCATTGTGTCAGCCTCCGAAACAACCAGCTCAGTTTGTGGCACTGAGAGATTAAATACATTCTGGAGATACTTAAATATTTAATACAATTTTGTGGCTTTCATGTGGCTGAGAGACAAACACTAGGAGTTCTGCCTGAGAGAGAGTGGAAGACTTCATGACCCCAGAACTCAAAATTACACATTAAATGTTTTATATTCTCCCCCCTGGAGGTTTCTCCATTGTCTCTAACTAGGTTCTCCATAGGCCTAAAGATTTCAGGACTTCATAAAAGCAAAATAAAAAGAGGACAGCTCTCTCTGCCAGTGGTGTTGGTTTTTCTGAAGCCCTTGTGACTTCATACCATGATTTCCATGCCTGGCATCTGTAAATAAAGAGTTTGTACTGGGAATACTGACATGACCCTCTGCACAGAGGCATAAATAACAGTCCCTCAATGCACCCATTAAAAAGATTGGGTATTTTGTACAAATATTAGTCCTCACATATTAAAAATAGATGAACATGGCAAGACTCCCAGCTGAAATGTGTAAATTGTAAATTTGGGTGGTGAAACTTGTGGTTGTAATAGTGCTAAGGGTGGGAGAGGAGGGTGTCTGAATGTACAGGACCATCATTATGAGAAAGCAGCATGTTTAAATCTCCTGGGAAAAGTGGCAGGACATATTAAAAGTGAGCATTCAAATAAATTCTTGTAAAAATACCAGCAAAAAATTAAAATCATTTCTATTCCTTACACAGAAGAACATAAGAATGGCTTGTTTGAGTACAGGAAGAAATAGCAAAGTGTTAAGAGCATTATCTCAGGGTGCAATTAACTTTTATCCAGCCTCAGCTGAGATGAATATGCACCACATTCCCTTGAACCAACAGAGGCCATCCACACATTTTGGTGATGCAGGTTTTTTCCCGTTTGATAAGCAAAACAGCCACAAACAAGGTTTTTCCCACCATGAGATGATCTAAATCAAAATTGCCAGTCTAAATAAATAAAGTGATACAGGTGGACAGGGAAGCAATTCTGAAGTGATTATTCTTTCTGATAGGCACTGTGGGTAGCTGTATTTATCTGAGCTTTCAGACAGCAGTGATCTGTACTCTATCATAATGGTTTAAAAGAAAAAACCTTTTTCCTCTGTGGGTTTGCAATGGGAAGCTTTCTTCCTCCATGATACTCTGGGGTTTTTTTCAATTATTTTTTTTTAAGTGCATTTGGGCCAAATACATCCTGGGTGTTTTCAAGCTTCTTTGTTAGCTTTTTGTGGATGTCAGCTGAAAACACGCACACTTTTATAAAATTCTTTTGAAATACATATATAAATTAAATAATGGAGCCATAGAATGGTTTGGATTGGAAGGGACTTTAAGGATCATCTCATTCCAAGCCCTCTGCCATGTACAGGGATACTTGCCACTATCCCAGGATGCTCTGAGCCCTGTCCAGCCTGGCTTTGAACACTTTGGGGTTGGGGCAGACACAGCTTCTCTGGGCAGCCTGAGGATGTGAATGTGTGTGTTTTTAACCTGCTGAGGAGCTCCTGAGGCCTCAGAAGCTGATGCCTCAGGTTTCAGCTTTTCTATTTTTCACATTCTGTGCTGCTTTAGTGTGTGGGTCTGAGCTTCACATGAGGGGAGGGTGAGCCCTGTGCATAGAGATTCCAGGGATCTCCTCCATGGATCTCCTCCATGGATCCACCTTGGGCAGCACCAGAGCCCAGCCAGGGCTGCACCCAAGAGGAACCAAAATGGCCCCAAAATGCACGAGCGCTCCCGGGGTCTCTCCCTGGGATCAGTTCTGCTCCATTTGCATCTTGCACTTCATTGTCCCATTCCAGCTTTAGCCCCTGCAGTCCCACCCTGCTTGTTTTTCTCTCTGCAGCCCACGGGGTTTGTGCTCTGGGGCTGAGATTTGGGTCATTTGTCCTTGGTGCCCAGCTGGAGCAGGAATTGTTTTGTCTCCCTGCTCTGTGCACAGAGCTCACCATCCCTGAATATGGAGCTCAGACCCACACACTAAAGCAGCACAGAATGTGAAAAATAGAAAAGATAAACCCTGAGGCATCCCAGTGAGTTTTCCCCTTGTCCCCACAGGTTATGGGATCATGACAGATGGCTACACCACCTACATCAACGCCTCCACGTGCACAGTCAGCTTCCAGCCCACCAACCCTCCCATCATCTTTGACCTTCCCACCCCTCAAGGATCCTGAAGCACTACTGGGGAAGGTCTATAAACTGCCATTTTCTAATTAAAAACTTACATTCATGTTTATTTCAAAATAGGGGCTAGGGGGGATTTTGGGGGAGCCGTGGGGGGTTTTTGTTTTGGGGTGGGGTTTGGGGTTTTTTGGTTTTTGGGGTTTTTTTTAAATTTTATTTGTAAATTGCTGGTGCAAAAGAAACAAGAAGAGAAGTTAGAGGTTGTGCTTTTTGGAAATGCAGCATTCATTTTAAATTGATAAAGCATTGTGAATTTGTAAAATGAATTTTGTTTTTCAATAAATTTGCCATTGTAAATTGTTATAGTGTTCTCAAAAGGACAGCCAAGCTTTCTTTTAATAA
This sequence comes from Camarhynchus parvulus, assembly GCF_901933205.1. Taxonomy (NCBI): domain Eukaryota; kingdom Metazoa; phylum Chordata; class Aves; order Passeriformes; family Thraupidae; genus Camarhynchus; species Camarhynchus parvulus. The sequence continues at coordinate 1,253,566 of NC_044575.1, read as the reverse complement.
GTGAGAGACCTTATTTTAATATTATATTATAAGCTAAAAAATAGGCAGCATTTAAATACACCCAAATTTGCACAACTTTTGTTGTTGTCGGGGTTTTTTTAAGTGTCTTCTTTTTCCCTAGGTTTAAATGTTAGCTTTTTATCTGAATTTATATCAATTTTTTAAGTAGCACAAACAATGTTTTGGGGTCCATTTACCTCTTGACATGTGTGCATGTACTTTAACTTGTTTCTATTCATGGTAGAATGCAGCAAGGGGAGAATAGACTTCTCAGTTGTTTGTCTCCACCTGCTTTATAAAGACTGATCTTGATAGCCACAGCCTGTATGTGATATCTACCTTCTGTTGTTTCTTTTTTTAAATTATTTTAGCTTTAAAAGACTGGGGGTGAAAGCTGCAAAGAGCAGGTATTTCATGCAGTAAAAAAAAAAAAAAAAAAATTGTAAATGTGGACTCCTTTTAAATATGAATTTATATATATATGTATTTTTTGTGCATTATAACTAAGCTAGGATTTAATATTGCCAGTATAGCATCTGCAAAATTATGCTGTACAGCACATCTAAATTATGAAGGATGTGACATGTTTTTCCAAGTGCTCAAGGCCTTCAAGAGCCCGAGTTAAATCTTTGTTGTAGTTCAGGCATGTATAGAGTCAAATGGATACAATCAAGCCTAAATAAAATAAGGCTTAGTTGTCCTTTATATTTAAATATTCTTCTTGTCTTTTTTATTTTCTTTTTTCTTATTTTGCACTGTGTGTAAATGCAATCTCACTAGCACAAAATATTGTTGCAGATAGTTATTTCTGTTCCACCACTGTAAATGCTATTGAGCTTCGTCCTGTTTTATGTTACCATGTTAATGGAATTTAGAAAAGCAGTTGTTTCTTTAAATTTATTGTGATATTATATCTAGCGGCCTTTATATGCAAATAAAATTGCAAGATTTTTAAATACGTGGTTCAAGGGAGTTCTGTGTTTTTTTTGTGGCATGGACAATTTTGGGGAGCGATGATAAGGGTAAGTAAGAAATTTTCTATTTCTCAACATATTTCTATTGCAGCCCATCCATCAGATGCCAGCTGGGTCAGTGGAGCACTCAGAATGTCCCTTCTGTTTCTGTGCCCTCCATCTCTCCTTCCTTTTGAGATTTGCAGTTGTATCTTTAAATTTATTGTGATATTATATCTAGCAGCCTTTATATGCAAATAAAGTTGCAAGATTTTTAAATACGTGGTTCAGGGGAATTCTGTGGTATGGTTTTTTTGGGGCATGGACAGTTTTGGGGAGTGATGATAAGGGTAAATAAGAAGTTTGCTATTTCTCAACAAATTTATATTGAATATATTTATATTAATTCGATGCCAGCTGGGTCAGTGGAGCATTCAGAGTTTCCCTTCTGTTTCTGTGCCATCCATCTCTCATTCCTTTCAGGCAGAAGGGATTTTGTCTTTAGGTGTTGTGTGACCAAGTTGAAGCCTTGTGGGACCTTCCTCCAGGTGACACCAGGAAGAACTGATCAGGCCATAACCTTTTTGCTGCTTTACTTGGTCATTGGCACCAAGCTGCAGGTGTCTCATGCTCTCACCCACTCTGGGTTAAAAAATTAATAGTCAGTAGGTGAAACACATCAGTTTTTCTGTGCATCTCCTGTCAGTTTTGTGGCTGCAGCAGGATCCAGCACTGGCAGGGCAGGGGGGTTCTGGCCATGCCAGGGGGATGACAAACACTGCAGGAGCTGCTGGTGATGCTGCATACAGGTGTATAGAGAATAACAGAGTCTTCTTCCAAACCAGGAGCTATGGCTGCAAAAATCTGCTTTTAGACATGAGAAAATGAGGTGCAGTTTGCATGAATCTCCTCAGTAGCAACATCCTCATCCTCAGTAACAGCAACACCTGGAGAGAGACAGAGCATCCCCATTTATCTTAACAGGTTGGTAACTTTGGACATTATTTTGATACAAAGGTTAGAAAAATTAGACAAACAAAATAGGCAAAACAAATCCAATGCAGAGAGTACAGCTTAGAGGGCCACTGTCTGTATTTTGATGCAACATGCATGTCACAGATCTTGGCCAAAACCTTCAGATTTATAAGGCTGCTGTACCAAAGTCTTTTTGGGGGAAGAAGCTGCTGTATCTCTTAAATCTAGTTCTTGTTCTGTATGTGGAATTCCTTGTCAGGTTTCCTTAGGAAACAGACAGGTACCTTCACTCCTTAATGATATCTGCCTCACTTTGCTTGCAGCGCTGCTTGTTTTATCAACTGAGCCAAAGGAAGAAAGGTCACCAAATATTAGTCCTTACTTTTGGGTGTAGAAGCAGGGTCTGTCTAGTGGGTTGTTTTTTTCATCTAGCAGTGAGAACACAAGGAAATTGGTTTTGACAACCACAGCTGTCTGCTGGCAAAGAGCTTTTGAGATGGCTGTCCTTGGAAGAAAAGCAATTTTTGGAGCACATAGAAATTATGTGTGTAGCACACCTTGGATTATTCTGTCTCACTGATCTCCTGCTCGTTGTCACTGCATAAGGAGGAAGTCCCAGGTGCTCTGCAGTGCCATGAAATTTCAGGTGTGCAGAGAATAACCATTGCTGCTGTCCAGCCTTCTGGAGAGCCTGGCACCTCTTCATTAGCTACAGCAGGAGGCCCATGGCACCAGGCTGTCATGACTCTGCCTCTTCACAGAAACTGAGTTATTGCAAAAGCAAAAATCCCAAGCCAGCAGCTTTGTTCCAGCATTTGAGCAGACTTCTGGCAGCAAAAGGAGGGGAAGCTCATCCAGGAGCGTGGCTTGGGTGAGACTGGTGGTGAGGACAGACCAGAAAGCAAAGCTGTGAGGGAGCAGATCTTTAGCAGCCTCTGGGATAACCTCTAAGCTGGTGCCTGTAGCCATGGGTGTCCCTAAAGGGGTGAGTCTTGCTTTCAGCTCTTTGCCACATGGGTTTTTGGCTGTGTGGTGCAGCAGGTGTGTTACTAAAGGGTTCTGCACTGGGATACAAGGGCCTGCATTTGTCCCAGCAGGCTAAGGCTTCCTCCTGCCATTTAGACTCATCAAGGACAGTCACTGCTGTGTCATCACTTGGTGCTGGTGCTAAATGCAGCTTTCATTTACAGAGGTAGGTCTTCAGGGGTACTTCCTAACCCTCTGGTTTCTCCTGGTATTTTTCTCTCAGGCTCTCTCAGCTTCACCTTGCTGGTGGTTCAGCACTGAGCTCATTCTCCTCCATGCCAGGGTATTTTAAATTTTACTCCCTCAGTTTTCTTCTGTCCTTTCAGGAATTGATCTAGTTTTCCTCTTCTGAGGAAGCTCTCATTTTGGCGAGCAGCAATTACAAAAAAACGCCAGGAAAATATTACCACTTTGGCTTTTTTTCCTTGTGCTGCTTGGAGATTTTGAAATGTCTCTAGGTGTCTGTGTGTGCTGTCACAGGCAGGTAATTCTCCTTTGCTGGATGTCAGCCATATCTGACAATCAGGGTGACTGGGACACAGCATGGCTTGTAGGAGTTGGATTTCACAGGGAGGCAAAAGTGTGTGATGAATCTGCTGCTTTTCAAGGATCTACTGAAAGTAGCTTGATGCATGTATGCAGAACAAACCTTGGGTAATAAGTCTTTCTTTGGGGTCTGGTCCAAGCCCAGTGAACTCACCAGGAGTCTTTCTATTGACTTCAGCTGGCTCTGGATCAGACACCTGCCATCTCTCTGGACTCTGCTCCTGCCTATTACTCATCCTTCCAGCTGGAGGAGATGGTGCTTGGTTAAGATGCAGGAATCTCTTGGTGGGAGGAGAGCCCTACCTATTGTAAATGCTGACCCTCCCAGGTGATTGATTAACAGCAGTGCAGTCGATTAACCTTTCCTCCTGTGAGAGCAGCTCCCATCTCCTCATCTCCACGAGGCTGAGAGCAGTCAAGGCCTTCAGCAGGGGAGGGCTGAGGAGCAGGATGCTCCCCAGAGGTGACTGCTTCCCAATTCTCCCTGCACAGTGGATTTAGTGAATTCAGCAGACCTTGGGGTCAAGCATTTATTAGGCTAAGAGACTGTCAAATCAATCTGCTCTACTCCAGGCAAGATCTACCAGGAGAATGGGTTTTGCCAAGACTCTGTCTCAGCAATAGATTGATGACTGGCTCCTGGTTGAGGCTGCCTTTCTCTTTTCCATTTTCTGTGGATCAGTTTTTCCCCTCACTGACACCGATATTTTCTCCTTAGACCAATTTCCTTAAGGAAACTCTTGGAAACTATCTGGAATTTAAGTCAGAGGGAGTGACTTAAAGTCTAAACTCTGCAGTCCTTCCATTCCGTGTTATATTGACCCCAGGGCCTTTCTTGAGAGGTTGCTTTTTGACTACAGGTATTTGAGTTACATTTCTGGAATTTTCTTTTCACCCCTTCTCTCCCTCGCCCTCCCATGTCTTTTTTTCAACTTAATACTCTCTAGCAGTTACAGGCAGGCAGGGATTCTGATTTTTCTCTGCCTAACATCATAGCTTCTTAATGGAAAGAGAAATGCATGGTAAAAGCAGCTGTATTTCCTTTCCTTTATACCAAATCCTAACTTCTTGCAGGTTCTTCATTTGCTGTGACCAGGCTGTTGAGCACCATCACCAGCTAATTTACCTGAGCTACCCAAATGAAACTGTGTTGTGATCAGGCTTGGCCAGGGATGTCAGCAGCCAGAGGACACTCTCTGCAGCCCTGTGGGCAGGTTCCAGCTGCCAGGGCTCTGCAGAAATGCAGGAAAAGGGAGTCCAGCACAGGAGTGCAGCCTAAGTGCAGCATGGAAGACTAAAGTCACGTTGGAACATTTTCACCCCCACTTCCTGCCAGCCTAACCAAGGGAAAATGCAAGAGAAGTCTGAGTGAGTTCAGTGCTCTAAATCAGTTTTCAGTGATCCATATTGATTTGTTTCTTCCCTGTGCAGTTATCCCTTTCCTGCCTGCACCTCTGCAGGAGCCAGCAGTGCTGCAGTGATTCCATTAGCATGTGGCTATGTGGATACATCTCATTTTGTTTTCCCTCTTGTTTTCCTCAGGCTCAATTTGCTTTCTTGATTGATTATAGAATAGAATCAGAGGAGCCCTTCATTTCCTCTGTAATTCTTACCACACAGCTCAGTCACTTATTTTGTGAAGGTTTGCATTCACAAAAGGGGGTGTGACAAAAACCTGAGTTAGGATGACTGAGTGAACAACCCACCTTCATCTCTTCCCCAGACAATGGGTACTTCTTTAGGTAGGTGTCAGTGGTACAATAGGGCTCGTCAGATTTATGGACTCAGGAGCTGGGACTGCACAAAGTCCAAGGAGTTCAGATAAATGGCAACATATTAAAAAAATGGGCTAGAAAGCATACGCTTAAAAGTATAAAAGGAATTGCATTAAGATGTATTTTTTTATTACCATTACTGTTGAAGTGGCTCAGAAGTGTCAGTCTGTTGGGCCCTCAGTTACTAAAGGAACAGCACCACAAACATGAGGGGTTTTGCATGCTGTGCTCCAGCATTTTCAACATGCACTCTTGTGCAAGGACCATAGCAAAATATTTTATTTTCTGGTGACTTGCTGCAATTGCAGGAAGAATATGAACTTTTTTATGAGCACTATCATAGATTGTTTAAGAGGTCTGAAGCAGGTAGAAAATCTGCATTATTGTGAGGCACAAACTGCAGCTCCATCAGTAACACCACGCTGTTATTGGATTTGTGTTAGGAGGTATCTGGAGAATTTTGAAGGCTCTGATTGAGCATCATATTGACACTACAAGGCTGAAGCCCAGCTCTGGCTGGGAGAGGGGCAGTTCCTAAGAGGAGCTAAATTGTATTGATTAAGGTCTCCTAATCAACAGAATGACTTCTTGCACAAAGTGCTATTGAATTTTCTGCAGACTTGAAACTCCAAAATACATAGACTTATTCATAATCAATTACATTCAGTACAGAACTTTGAAACCCAAGAGCTGCATCAGTTTAAAATGAAATTCAGGTGGCTTGTTGTTATTAGTGATTTGCATTTCTGTTACCAAATTGAGGCCAGATTTTTATATATGTTTAGGTTGCCAGGAACATGTTACTCTTGAATACCCCATCACTTGTTGTATCTGGAAATATGTTTAAAAAATCCTGGTTTTTTGGCACGTCTAGAAAAAAATTCTTACCTGTTGTTCTAAGATTTTTCTGCAGGTGCTGTAGGTACCAGTCAGACTTTAGCACTGTGGATAGTCAGATAATAAAATTTACTTTTCTTAGTATAATGCCCTGCAGCAAACTATGAGCTGTGTGAATAAAAGCTGGAGCTCTCAGCAGCACTCCAGCAGCACAAAGACTTCCCTGACTTGGTGTTCCTTGTCAAACATGGTCAGAGGGTCCCTTCACTGTGAAGCCTGAGTCAAACAAGAATCAGAGAAAAGCAAAAAGCCAATAACTGTGCTATTTTTACTGTTAGAGCAGCTGTGGGAGGAAAATCAAACTGATCAGCCACAGTTACACCAGTGGCCTGTAGCCAAACTGAGGATGGAATCCTTATTTTCTGATTTTTGCTGCTGTTTAGTTCCTCACAACTTTTTATTTAGAAAGATCACGCGATGAGAATGAATCAGCTTTCTTATCCTCATTTGGAGAAACAAAATAATTTGAAAGCCCACAAAAGATTTCACATGAAAACTAACATTTGAGCCAAAGATAACCAATAGATAACAGAAAAGGCATTTGAGAGACCAACTGGATTTCCAGGCTAGAGTACACAGGTTGTAGTTTTGGCAAATGTTGGACAAACAGTACTTTATGGCTTGTTTACTGGAATCCTCCTTCTTAAGGGGGTGTGTGTGCCAAAATCCCAGGGCAGGAACAAATCCAGGGCCATGCCACCCCAGATTTTGCTTTTGTTTGGAGAGGGGAGGGGGAGATTTGGAGGGTTTTGTGTGTGTATGTGTGTGTGTGTGTGTGTGTGGAGTAGTTCCCAAGGCACTATTCCTTAGTAGGAAGTGCTCTTTGTTGAAACCTTAATCCCAGTTTACTTTTGTTCAGACCAGCCAGTTGCACTTGTACGTGTCACACAGTGCATTTTTTCCCCCCTGAAGCTGCATTTTGATGGATTTTGTTCCCAGCTTAAAGCCAAGGCTGAACAATGGGGGCAGGTACACGGCGTGGCTGCACTGATGATTTAGAGTTTGCTGCCTTTTATTTGGAACAAGAGGAAAGCTGCTCTGGTGTCAGCAGTCATTACCTTCTGCCTGTGATGTGCTTTCCCCACACTGTGGCACTTGAGAGGCTGCTTTGTGACAACAGACTTTTCCAAGGAACAAATTATCCATCCCCAGTGCAGTAACCATATGCAGACAGCCCCAGCTGTAGCTCTGGCTTCCACCAGGATCATTTACAGACCTGGATATTTGTAGAAATGCCAGTAAAGCTGTGGTAGCACTACTTGTCACAGAAAGCTTGGCCTTATAATAAAAATACTTCAGTTTCTGTTGCCAGACAATTTGAAGAGAGCTTCTGCTGCAGTAAATCAGATGCTGATTACCTGATATAATCATATATATTATATATATAAAATATATGTTATATATACTATATATATTATATATGTGTTTATATATTAATATATTTTATATTATTATTTATATATACTATATATTAATTTATATTATATATTATAATTATATATAATTATATAGTATATATTTTATATATAACATAGATAATGTATAACTTTTTATGTACTATGTATAATATATAATATATTCTATATTATATATCATTGCACCTTATATAATTTTTGTATTATGATATATATAATATTTTCTGTTATTCTTATTATCTATTATATGTTTTATATTAATACATATTAATAATATTTAATATATTTATATATTTGATAACAAGAATAACAAGAATAACAAGAATAACAAGAATAACAATAATAATAATCCCTGCGTGGTTACAGAATGGTAGAGTGAAGTTTCAGCATTTCTGGGGATCTGATTTGGTGAAGTTGGTGATGCTGCTCGTGTGTGTCAGGGGTGCAGGGCTGGCTGCTGTGAAACCACACAAAAAGCAGTGAGACCTGGCACGTTGTAGGAAGATATAAAAGTTGTTGGAAGAAGTTGTTGTAGAAAGATAATAAAGTTGTTGTAGGAAGATAATAAAGTTGTGGTCCTCTTCTGTCAGACAGAGCAGTCCTCAAGCCCAAGAATAGGGCAATGGGAGAAATCCTGGAAGTGTGTCTAATGGATGTTTTGGCAGCTGGGAAAAAAATTACAGATTTCAAGGGTTTTCCACAAGGTTTACTCCCTCCTCCAAGCATACATTCAAGCAAGAGCATCTTGCCTGAGGTAAGTGTGACCCTCAGCAATCACAGCACTGATTTTAGCAATGACTGGGAAGCACAATGCACGTGCCTATGAACCATCTGAATGTTGACTCGTGTGTTTAGTCACTGAAATAGCTGTGTACACTTCCCTTGCCTCTAAAAAGCAGTCTGTGTGTGTGCTGTGGGGTGTTTGTCACTCCACACGTGGGCTGGCAGGGTGCTGGGACAGAGTTCCTGACCTGCCATCCAGCTCAGCTGCTGCTTTTCCCTTTGAGAAAAGGCAGAAGCTCCTCATGGCAAATGAAGCCCCTCTGATCTTCAGCCCTGTCCATGTGCACGTGAGTAAATAGGTTAAACTGTTTAAATGAGAGAATCATTTGAGGAGTGGCACAGAGCGGCAGCAGCAAAACTGAAAAGCAGCCCATTGTGTTTTGCTCTGGGCTGTACCTGCCAGTGTACTGAGGATGAGCACAGTTTTTGATTGCAATCAAGTTAATGAGCACAGGGAAATATGGTTGTTCAGAGAGCTTGGCTCTCTTTCTTCCTCCCAGGGGCACAAGTGCTCTCAGGATGGCCCTGCTGAGCTCAGTGCAGCCACTCTCTGCTTTCCTGCCCCAGTGGCAGTGGCCAAAAGGAGCAGAAATGTGCCCAACACACCAGAACTGTCTCTGCATATGAGGGCAGAGAGTTCCATGACATTAGTTTTCATTTCCCTGCCTTCTGCTTGGTGCTCTGGCTAGCCCAGCATCCTTGCTATCACCCAGCACCTTTCCTCCTCTGCGCAGGTTCCCCCTGCCAGCACCAGAACCCCACAGGATTTCCCTCCCTGAGACAGGCAGGAAAGAGAACAGTATGAAAATAAAGAGTGCAAACAACAGCAATACGTTCTACAGGGTGCTTGCATGCACAGCCTTCCTCCAGGATACAAATAAATGTGGAAGAAAGTCAGAATTACAGCAATGATCACCTCAGCTAGGCAGTTTCCCAAGTCCTTCCCCACCCCTCACTCTCTAGAAAGTTGCAGTGATCCTGCAATGATCAGTGGATGTTATTTTTTCACAGTTTGTCCAATACAATTCAGCCCTGGTGGACTTACAGCTCATCCCTGCTGTCATAGGTCACCATATGCTCCACATCTGGCCCCACAAAAGGAGCCATATTACACACATGATGACAACTGGTTTAGGGCACAGTCTCCAGAGACTGATAACTGTGGCCAGCAGTCTTGACAATTTAGCAGTTTCATTCATCAGCATTAAAATCTCATTTTACTATTACAGGCATAATTACTACAAATCCAAATGCTGGCTGAAAGAAGTAATTTCACGAGTTGTGTTATTTACCAAGCTGATATAGACATTTTTTTCCTAAAATGCAGGCATTTAATAAAAAGCTAACAGCAAGTCCACTGCAGTGTCTCGTCAAAAATTGCTGGACCAAACTGACCTCAGCAGTGATGATAGAGCAGAAGTGTATTTAATCAGAACACAAGCAAAGGTTGTAGACTATATATATGTTTTTCAGAATTCAGACCTTTCATTTGTCACAGGAGAAAGTGCTGCTTTAAAACTGCCTGCAATATCTGAATATTTGCTGTCAGGTGAGTATTTCAGTTTACATTTGGGATCTGACTCTGGTTTTTATTGGTGAGGGGGAGGGAAAAGAAAAAGAAGCCAGTTTCCAGACAGCTATATGCAGGGAAATTATGTCTCCTCTTGCCTCACACAACATATCCTGGAACCCACTGGTACTTAAAGTTTGGAATATTTATTTTCTATATGTTTGCTATAGGGGATTGAAGCTTGATGGGAATTCTTTTCTTGAAATACTTGAAGTCTTCCTAAGAGGATAAAACACAGGAGCCTGGGTTATTTGCCAGATTAAGCTTTAAGAATTTTCTACAAATTCATTTCTGTGTACGATTCCATGTTTGGGGTTCTTCTGCAATGTCTGGACAGCCTTTTCCTAACGTCCCATCCTCCAAAACATGAACCAGGGGAGGCTCTGCCATGTGGGCAGGCACATTTTAACTTTCACTGGTTCATACTGTGGGACAGCTGCCCGCAGAAAGCCAGCCTGGAAAACTGAGGAAAATGCCTTTAAAACAGGGCCAGGGAAAAAAATTAATTTGCTTCTCTTCTTCTTTTCTGATCAAAATCCCTCCTGTGTGTGTGCCACTGCTGTGTGGGTTGGAAAAGAGAAACTGCATTTTCTTCAAGTCAAACACTTTCTTCTTGAAAAAGGAAGGGTTGCTTTCTATTGAATTTACTGAAAATTTGCACCCCAGATTCATTGTAGCAGCAAGGTACATCCACCTCTTTAAACTTCTGCAGGACCAGGGCTAATTTGCCATGATGATTACTTTGCAGGTGGTTTGTTATAACAGGACATGCTCCAGAAGGGCTCTGGACCTGCAGACCTGCCTCACTCTGTGTGTGTCCTGTGGGCACCTCTTCCAGAACACACAATTCCTGCAGCACTTGCAGCTGGAATTTTCCCTTTCCCGGCAGAGGGGCAGGGGATTGTTTCATTCTCCCAATGACTAAATGCATTTTTAATGACCAGCTTTTAGGTCCAGGTATGATGAGCCCATTTTAAATTCATTTTGTTACAGCTACAAAGCAAGGAAAGGTATTTATCCCAAGCACTGCAATGAAATTGGGTTTTCTGTAAATCCCACCTTTCAGTGAGGTAGCTGTTGGGGTAAGTGAGCAGGGATGCTGGCCTGGAGCTGTCCCATGAGGTTCCCTTCAAGGCCACCTCCTGTCTCTCCTGGCTGACTCTCTGCCAGGTTAGGCACTGGAAATCCCTTGAAAACTCTCATTTTTTCCAGCTGCCAAGAACTGTGGTGCTCTTCAAGGAAAATACAGGTGAGGTACTGGATTCCTCACACGAGCAGCTCTCCAGAGCTGGAACTTATTTTAAGCTTTGCTTATTTTTAGGGCAGTTCTTGCTGTTGTTGTCAGGCCCATGCTAAAGCAATTACTGCCTGTGAGGGTCACCTGGAGTTCAGTGTCACTGAGAAACTTGGAGCAGGGCAGGGAATGGCATGAACTGCTCAGCAGAGGGGCTGACACAGGCTCCCTCCCTTAAAGAAACAGAGCAGCTCCCTCCCTGCCTCCCTGCTTTATTATTTTTTTCCAAATGAGAAGCAGGTTGAAGCCCTTTTCTTTCATGGCATCAAGCCATGCTGCCAAAAAACCCCTCCCCTGCTCCAAGCAGCCAAGTGCCCCCCAAAATGCAAACCCTGGCATGTGCTGGGGGCAGCTCCAGCCTCTTGTGCCTGGCCCCTCGGGGGGATGGAAGCAGCCAAGGCATCCCTGGGTGTCAGAGCAATCCACCCAGACGAGATGTGCTTTGACACACCGTCCAAAAGGGATGGGCAGAGATGTGACAAAGAGCAAATGAGAGCCAAAGCAGGGAATAAACATGGCCATCCATGCAAGGGAACTCCTCCAATCTGCTTTCCTCCCCTCCTGGATCAGCTGCTCCTTCCCTGTCACTGCTGCAGGAGAGTGAGAGGAATGGTGGATTTGTCTTTCCAGACAAGCTGTGGGTCTGCTGGTAGATAAAACCAGCACTGGGAGAGGAAAAAAACAATGGGAAGAATTCCACTGATTGATGAATGGAAAAAGGTATTTGCTTTACAAATAAACTTTAGGCATTGAAAGATGAAAGAAACAATGGGGAAGAAAAACCTCTGAATTCTGTAAGAATTAAAAATTAAAAGGGAGGGTTATTAATTAGAAGGCAATTTTTGGTATCACATGTATCAGGAAGTTTGTCTCTTTCAAGTACCTCAGCTAAAGGGGAAAGAGAGAAGGGAAATGTGGTCAGGAAGTTGGGATAAAAAGGAGGCTGTGTCCTCCAAAAATGTGAGAGATCCCAGGGGAATGCCCCATGGCCTCTCCCTTTATTCAAATAAAGTAAAAGGACACCTCTGTCTCCTTTTTAGACATAAACCTCTGATGTTGGTAAATTAAATTTCCTAATAAGAGGAAACCTCTGCTGCCTCCTTGCAGCTTCAGTTCCATTTTCATGTTTGCTAACTTTCCTCCAGGAACACAACTTTTACATATAGATGGTTTAAGAGGCTGATTTTTCTGCTCAGTCCCTTGGCTGGAGAAGCAGTGTGTAATGCAAGGCATTCCATGGGTGATCCAGGCTTCAGAGCACCTTCTGTCCACTCTCTGTTTGTAGTTGCTCAAGTCTGGTTTCAGTTGGCTGGGTTTTGTCTCCACTCACATTTTCTTCAGAGGAGAGAAATGAAATGTTGGGCATTAAAGGGGAAAAATCCTGGATTTGTGGGCAAAGGTAAGAACAGAAATCTAACCTCTGGTGGTGTTCACAGGGGTCCCAGGAAGAGGGAAGAGAAGAGGATCTGACGCCATGTTTCAGAAGGCTAATTTATTATTTTATTATATATATATATTATATTAGAACTATACTAAAAGAATAGAAGAAGGGATTTAATCAGAAGGGTGGCAAGGAAAAGAACTAAATGATAACAAAATCTTGTGACTGACCAGAGAGTCTGAGCCAGCTGGACTGTGATTGGCCATTAATTAGAAACAACCACACGAGACCAATCACAGATGCACCTGTTGCATTCCACAGCAGCAGATAATCATTGTTTACACTTTGTTTCTGAGGCCTCTCAGCTTCTCAGGAGAAAAAATCCTAAGGAAAGGATTTTTCATAAAATGTGCCTGCGACACGTACCCTCTAGATTGATCTTGATATTCATAAATGAAATGTTGGGCGTTAAAAGGGAAAGATCCTGGATTTGTGTGCAGAGGTAAGAACAGAAATCTAACCCTCTAGATTGATCTTTGATATTCATAACATTTAGACTTGGGTAATTCTACTGCCTGGGCCTGTCCTGTCATGGTTTAACCCTAACCAGCAGCTGTTCCTGCGCCTGAAAGCTTTGAGAGAAAGAGATTTCTGCAGAGGGAAAGCTGCTCTGGGGAGGGGTGGGCTGGACACAGCAGGGATGCTGGGCTGGCTGCTCACAGGAACCTCAAGGACCATTCCAGGAGGCTGTGTCAGAGGCCTGTCCACATCTTCTCCACCCCAGGAGGACTGCCTCTCGGGGCTGTAGCTGCTCAGAGTGAGCCTGAGATGCTTTAGAAAGTCTCTTTTCCCAGGCAGGCAGTTGAAGAAGGAGTCAGAACTCTTCAGTTCTCATTCTCAAGGTTGTTTATTGTATCTTATCTATAAAATTCTTTCTCCTGTCCAGCCGAGGTCCATTCAGCAGGACAGTCAGAGGCACTCTGGCCACTCCCAGGGCAGCGTTATCTTTTTGTACTAAAAACTACGTGTGCATTATTTACAATAACTTCCCAATACATATCACCTATGTTAGACAGTGAGCTTCTACTCCAAACCAATCCAAAAGTGCCACCATCACAGCAGAAGATGGAGGCCAAGAAGGAGAAGGAGAAAGGCTGGACAAGCCCAGATTCCCCCATCTTGCCTCCTGAAGCCCCCTTCTAAAAACCCCAAAAATCTATTTTTCACCCTGTGATAAATTTACTATCATTCTACTTAAACTTTCATGGCCTGTCATTCTTCATACAAGGTTGGTGATTGTTTTTTCCAAGGGCTCAATCAAAGGCACAGGGGTCTTGGGCTCTGTGCCAAGGTCTCTGAGCCCCCTGGGCAGGGGCTGGAGCTCTCCAGGGCAGCCAGAGGAATCTCCTGGGTTCCAACACTGCCCAGCCCAGGTGAGTGCTACATTCCTGCTGGGAAAGCCACAGGCATTGCTTTTCTCCCTGCCACAGAAAAGCAGCACTCATGTGGGGCTGTCCCAAAATGTGTTCTATTTTAACAGCTGTGTTGCAGAGAAAAGTAGGATGGATGTAGCTGTTGTTTGAGGTTGGGGGGAGGAAAGTAAAGGGGAAAAAAAATTAATCAGAAAATTGCCTTCTCTTTTTTTGCCTTTTCACTTTTTGGTGGGCTGAGGAGCTGCACTGCTCCATTTACAGCAGCTGCGAGTGGAGGGTTCCTTTACACCTGTGTATTTCTATATGTGTGTATAAATGCACCACATCTTATTTTCACTTTTGTGCGTGTGTGTGTGTACACGCAGCACAAATGCAAACCTGCTGGTGTTGTGTGCATTGACAAACATCCTCAGGTTCTGTGGGATACCCACAAACACACACACACACACACTTTGAGGATGCTTTCATTGTACCCAGCCACGAGGGGTTTTCATGACAGAACTCCAGAAGCTGCAAGAGATTAATTTTTCAGCCTCTCTGTCACTCATGAGAACACCTGCTCACAGATAAATCTGTTTTATTAAATCACAGTGGTGATTACAGGCAGACCTCTTAGACATGACAAAAATGCTGCACTTTTCATCACAAATGGATTTAATAAGTCCTGTGCAAGTGCAAATGAGCAGGGAGAGCTCTGATCCTCCACCCAGGAGAGCCAAAAGTTCTGCTGTTAACCTCCAAAGTGCAGGTGAGCTGCTGCTGCTGCTACTGGGTTTTATTTGGTGAGAACAGAACCAAAACAAGAGTTTTGATACCACTTTTGGTGGAAATAGAATACATTTTGTTCTCTGATCGTTATCATATTTAATAATGAGAAGTAAGTATACTTAATAATTAATATAAGTATATTTAGTAATACATATAGTAAATATATTTAATAATGAGAAGTGCATCAGGTAAGCACAGCAGGATTAAAATAATTCCCTGATGAAGAGAGGCCTTCAGGAAAGGGCCAGGCTTTATTGTCTGTGAGGCTGCTGTCAGCATAAAAAATTATCATGAACTTCAACTTCAGGCAATCAAACTTCATCATATTGAAGGAGCCCCATTAAATGCCCAGATTGCTCTTCATTTGATCAATTCCTGAGGGAAGGAGAGGCTGCAGAAATCAATAGGGCATGGCTGAGGAAGCCCGGGTGTCTTGGTGGTGACTGCCAGAGGGAGTGGAGCTGCCCAAGGAGGGAGCTTGTGTCACCCTGCTGGGACACCAAAAGCCCAGGAGCCCTGGGATGGTTTGGAGCAGACAAGGACTTCCAAAGACAGCTGAGCTGGGAGAAATCAGGCTCAAATTCTTTTTTCTAGAGCTGTGTTCAGCTCCTCCCTTGGGTTTCACTGCTCCCCAGGCAGGCTGAGGGTGGCATCTGCTGTGCCATGGGGATGCTGGTGCAGCACATCCCTCACTCAGGGCAGCTGGGCTGCTCACTGCTGCCTTCTGCCTTCAGAGTCACCCAGAGAGTGATCCAGCCTTCAGAGCACCTTGTGTTCCCTCTCTCTTTGTAGTTTCTCAAGTCAAAGTACGCTGCTGGTTTCAGTTTGCTGGGTTTTGTGTCTCCATTCACATTTTCTTCAGAGGAGAGAAATGAAATGTTGGGCATTAAAGGGGAAAGATCCTGGATTTGTGTGCAAAGGTAAGAACAGAAATCTAACCCTCTAGATTGATCTTTGATATTCATAACATTTAGACTTGGGTAACTGTACTGCCTGGGCCTGTCCTGTCATGGTTTAACCCCAACCAGCAGCTGAACCCAGCAGCTGCTGTGTCCTGGGGTGACTTTTTAGTGCTCTTTAATATTATTCACTTTTTGTGCTGGTGAATGCTTTACCTGTTAAATAAACAGGTTTTTCCCCCTTTTTTCCAAGGAAATCTTTGCTTTCTAGAGCAAATTCTAAACCCCTTTAGAGGTTTTCTCCCAAATTTGCCCTAAACCAGGACACACACACTCCCTCCCTCCAGATGGGAATGGAGGAGAGAATGGGCAGGGTGGAGGTGAGAAAATCCTGGACTGAGATAAAGACAGTTTAACAGTGAAAGCAGAAGCCATAGGTGCAAGCAAAGCAAAGCCAAGCCAGGGGTTCATTCCCCACTGCCAGGGCAGGCAGGTGCTCAGCATCCCCAGGAGAGCAGGGCTCCATCACATGGAGGGTGACCTGGGAAGAAAAACACCATCATCCCCTTCCCTCTTTCTTCCCCCAGCTCTCCATGGGAGGATGATGGTCTGGAACACCCCTGGGGGCAGCTGTCCTGTGTGTGTCCCCTCCCAGCTGCCCAAAAAGGGCCTTGACACTCTGCTCAGCAGGAAGGAAAGCATCCCTGTATGACCAACTTTGTTTCCAAAACACAATCTCATACCAGCTCCCATGGGGGAAATTATCCCAAAAACCATCCCATCCCTAAATCAGCCCCTTTCACCCTGAGCTTCTCTTCCACTTCTGTAATAACAGAGAGCCCAGCAAAGTTAAAACAATTGGCACAAATTTTTGTCAGAATTGCTTTCATGTCTCATGATTTAAAAATCACCCTGTCACTTTGTAGTTATTCTGTTAATCAATGTGCTCACATTGAAATATTTCTAAATAAAAAAAAAGTTTGTGATGAGCAGATTATTTTTCCCCTCATATTTTGATCACAGAACTGTGGGAAAAAACTTAACTTGAAAAGCACCCTGAAAAATAAATAAGGACAAGGCCATTTACAAAGTAAAATGCCTTTTCTTTTGAAATCTCTCTGTTCCTCCCCGTTTACAAGGGTGAGCCTTACACTGAGCTTTTTGGATCCAATTGTTTCACTAAAAGGAGAATATGAGATGCTTCTTCTGAGTTCTGCCTCAGATAACTGAATGTGTTTTATGTCAGAATTGCTGCAGAAGACACAGATAAAGGCTTTACAAACAGATGTGTTTTAGGTCAGAAATGCTACAGAGGACACAGATAAAGGCTTTACAAACAGATTTTGTGGCTTTTCCCTTTCTGATTGCTGGTTGAATATTGGGAACCTCGACCTGATTCAGAGCAGGGATAACATGGCCTACTCTTTTCAAGTGGGCTTCAGGGCACAAAGAAGCCTTGCTCCAGTCCTTGGAGGTAAAGAAAGCAGGCTTTCAGATCCTGTTAGCCTTTTCCCCCCAGCAGGTTCAGAGTGCAGCCTTAAACCTGCAGAGAAAGGGTGCCCAGCTTCCCCTGGCCTTTTCAAAACAAACCAACACAGCTTCCAGCCTGCTGCTCCCATCTTTTGGCGGTGGTTGGTGACAATCCTGCATGCCCACTGATTGTTGGCACTCCCCAAGCCTATTCTCCAGGGCAATGACCTTGGAGATGAAGGGGTTCTGCAGATGAGGGGGTTCTGCATGTTTGTGCTGCTCTCCGCAAAGCTGATCTCCCAGCATGGCAGCTGCTGCGTTGCACCCTTCCCATCGTGTAGGGAAGCCACAGAGGCCGCTGGGAAGGCACCAAGGCAGGCCCTGGCCACCAGCTGGGAATTTCAACTGGCCCCAGGCTCCAGCTGGGAGCAGGGAATTGCCAGCAGCTGCCAGCTGGCAACTGCACCCTGCACCTTGCCCAGCAAAGCACTGGCATCAGTGCCAGGATCCTGCCACATCCAGAGCCCACTTGTGGCCCCACTCCCCTTCCTGCTGGCTTGGATTGGGCTTTGATATCCTCTGGCTTTGCTGCCATGGTGTGAATCTGCAGCTGAAACCACCTCCTCCTCCTCCTCCTCCTCCTCCTCCTCCTCCTCCTCCTGGTCTCTGGCGCTGGCCCCTGTGTGCTGGGGTTAACTCTGCCTCGTGCCTGCTGCTCTCAGGTTGTGTGTTTGCTGAAATGGCTCCTGAGGTATTAGAAAGTTTTTTTTTCTTTCCCAGCCCTGTGACCAAAGAAGAAGTTGAGATTCCTCAGTTCTGCTCTTCAAGGTTGTTTATTTTCTCTTTTCTGTTACATTCTTTCTCTGACCTGCTGAGGTCTGTCTGGCAGGTTGGTTTGTGGCACACTGACTGCCTTTGGGGTGGTGTTGGCTTTTTATACGACAAACTACGTGTACTTTATTTACAATAATTTTCCAATACCTATCACCTATGTTAGACAGTCTGTCTCTACTCTAAACCAATCCAAAAGTGCCACCATCACAACAGAAGATGGAGGACAAGAAGAAGAAGGAGAAGGACAGGACATGCCCAGATTCCTCCATCTTGCCTCCTGAACCCCCATTTTAAATCCCCAAAATTCTACATTTTCACGCTGTGACAAATCCACTGTCATTCTACTCAAACTCTTGTGGCTTGTAACTCTTCACACAAAGTTGGTTATTGTTTCCATGGGATAAATCAAAGGCACAGGTGTTTGTGACTCTGTGCCAAGGTCTCTGAGCCCCCTGCCAGGGTCTGCAATCACCCAGGGCAGCCAGAGGAATGTCCTGGGTCCCAACAGACTGCTTAGGAAGTGGTGTCAATAACATAGAAAAGTTTCAAAAATAGTTTAACTAATAATACAGAAAAGCCTAACTGGTGCTGAGCTGGGCTCACATGGAACCGAGGCCTTTCCTCCTCTCGGCCCAGCCAGGGCCTCAGGGGGCACAAGGTGCTGGCAGGGGACAGAGCCAGGCCGACCGAGCCCAGCGCACCAGGGCACAGCCCAGGCCACAGGGCCTCATGCTCAGCACGTACAGCTGGGCAAGGAGGAGGAGAGGACACGTTCAGGGCCGGCATTTGTCTCCCCAAGGCGCCATTATGGGAGCAGGACCCTGGGGATGGCTGAGCTCCTGCCTGCCCAAGGGAACTGGGGAGGGAATTCCTGCTTTGCTTTGCTTTGCTCTGCTCTGCTTTGCTTGCACATGTGGCTTTTGCTTCCTCTATTAAACTGTCTCTACCTCTGTCTTTACCTGGAAAACCCTTTACCAGGGTTCTCCTCGCTTCCACCCTTGCCATTCTCTCCCCCATCCCTCCAGGGGGGGAATAAGTGAGGGGCTGTGTGGGGCTTAGCTGCCAGCTGGGGTTAAACCTTGACACCTTGGGGAAAATGTTAAATATCTGTGGTGGGAAGTGCTCAAATGAAACTGCCAGCTATTCATCACAGAGAATTTATGGATGTCTCCCCCTTCACATCTTAAACCTTGCATTCACTGAAGGCCACAACACTCAGATATTATTGCCATGTATCTTACACAAACAGGGACTCAACTAATCTGGGGTCAGGGAGTGGGGGAGCATGGAGAAGCTGTCACCGCGCCCTCCTCCCTTTTTTTTTCCCTCTGGAAGTATTCTAGATGCATTTTAATAAGTAGGAGCTGTCAGTGTAACACCTTGCCTTCCTCACATCCTATGTGGGAACATTAAAATGACATTAATAATAAGTTATAATTGATTATATATTAGTTATATTAGTTACAATAATTATTAATTAATTGTATTATTGTATAGTTAATATAATTAATTATTAATAAGCAATTATTAAGAATTAATTCTTGATTAATTAATACTTAAAATAAGCATTTCATTTTTGATCCAAAGATCTTGGAGGGTTTTTTGAGGGACTGGAGGAGCAGGACAAAGACAAGCCCTGCACTGTGGATGGACTGTGCTGGAGTGAGCACAGCTCCTAGAGGAGCTTATCAGACCCCTGTCCTCAGCATTTGTCAGGCTACATCACAACTGATACTGTGACATCTGGGCTCCCTCATGCAAGGGAGGAGAAGAAACTCTGCAGGAACTCTTTTATCTCTTTTATCACCATCCAATTCTGCCACAGGAGAATTATACAGAATACTGTCCTCCCTGCAATGGGGGCAGTACAATAATAGCACATCAACCCCAAAATCCCTGCCCTGCATTCAAGGCCCTTGGGATCAGACCTTGCCACATCTTACAGCTTCAAAATCAAGACTAGAGCTGGCAGTTTTCATCTTTGGGGATACCATTGCCTTCGATTAGCAGGTAAGACCACCCCTAACTGAGAAATTGAGGAGTCTTTGTGACTCACCTAGCAAAGGCAGAATAAACTGTCCTAAGGTTTGAGAGCAGCTTCAAATAGCACTTATTTCCACCCCAATTTGTCTTCAAATTGGCTCCAGAAAAGCAGCACATCAAAGATCAATAGACTTCAGGGAAAGTGTGGGAGGCAGGGAAGAAGAGTGATGGTGAGATGATTCCCATGTTACTTGGAGGCACATTAATATTTCTTTGGCCACAAAGCACAGATCACAGGTGAGCTGAGCTCCAGAACAAGGTAGGCTTTGCTGTGAGATGCATAACACTTGTATGAGCTGGGAGCCCTGCAGGTGTCTTTAGTGGGTACCAAACATTTAGTGAGAAAACAGGAAGAAAAAGTGGTAATTTAGGACCAAAGCAGTTGGTAGAGGCTCAGTATATAACACAGCAATGCACTGTGACAAATGTAGGCAATAATGTGTATCGCTCTGCAGAGTCAGAGCCAGAGACTGTAAAGGCCAGGTAAGAATTAACCAAATACCAGCAAAAAAAATCCCCAACCCCCCCCCAAAAAACAACAACAAACAAACAAATAAAGAAAACCAAACCAAAAAACAGCAACAACAACAACAAAAACCAAACAAAAATCAAAACCAAAGAGGATATTATCCTTCAGTAACTCGTTTTTGGGAAAGGACTGGCTGGTGCGCCCAGGGCTTGAGACCAGGGCACAGTGTGGTGGCAGTGCCACAGTTCACGCTTCTGTAAGAGGCTTTATCATCAGGCAACAGCACTTAATTTTGCTCTTAATAAAAAATGTCAGGAGATTAAGACCAAGCTGAAGATTCCTACTGCCATCCTAGGATTTCGAGGTTATGCTGAAATCATTAATACAACCACTATTTGAACTCTTTTGATCACCAAGTATTAAATTCATCCCTAAGTACATAAATCCTAGGAAGCAGGAAAGCAGAGCTACCAGCATTGCTGGTCCTTTTTCATCTGCTTTTCTCATCATTGCCAGTGCTTGTAATGTCCCTCAATCACCTCCTGAACTGCGTAAAGAACCCACAGTCCCTCCCCATAAAAAGCTCTCCTAAATTATCCTAGACAATCTGTTTGTTTTTGTGGGTTTTTGTTTTTTTAATTTCAGACTCTCAGAGCATCCATGAAAATCCCAGGAGGGGTTTGTTCCCTCCCTGGGGCTCCTGCTGATGATTTGTGCTGGCCCAGAGAAGCAGGCTTGGCCCTGGCCCTGCTCCTTCCAGCAAGCAGGTATTTCTCAGAGCCAAGAGCCTTGGTGCATTTGCAGCACCCCCAGCTGTGGCAGTGCAGTGCTGGCAGAGGGTGAGACACATTTTATTATTTTTTATGCTATTATTATTTTTTTTTCTGCTCAGCCTTATCCCTGTGCTGTGGTGATAAAGAAGAATGTTGTTTTGTTTTGATTTTGGGTTTTTTTTTTCCCCTTGGGTAAAATGAGTGCCTAATATAAAACCTGCCCTCTAAAGCCAGAAGACCTCAAGCCTTTATTTATTAAACTAAAATCTCCATTGCAAGTAGATGAGCCAGCACAGTAGTCAGGGAACCCCAACAGCAATTCTTGTTGTTGTTTTAGAAGTTCTTAACAGATATTTCTGAGCCAGACAAAGGATCATGCTAATGAGCCTGCTGAGCTGACACTGCCTTTCCACAACTTTTTAAGACAATGGCCACATTTTCTTCTAAAACCAGCTCTCTCATTAACAGGAAAGCTCCAGAACACATTCTGCTTCTCACAGAGAAATAATTCCTCTAATTGCATTTTCTATTTGACTTCAAGCAGCATTTGAACAAAACTGTCACTCCAAAATATTATGGCATTGTTTCACAGCCTTTCTTTTGACATCCTTTTCCACCCTTAAAATGAAGATTCACGTGGAACCTCTACCTGCTCTTGCAGCAAGCTGTTGTTCTGTGTGTTGGGTGTCTTTAAGTGCCCCTCACCACAGCTCAGGTGAGATGGTAGGATCTCTTAGGAGCTGGAATGGGCTTAGCCAGGCTTTAGGCTTTCATTACTCAGCCAGAATGGGGAGTCCATCAATCCCCCCTGCATTGACACGCTGCTGAATTCATTGGCACGTTTGACAAGGACAGCTATTACCCCATGTTCTTCTGACAGCTGCTCTTGAGATCAGGAATTTGTCAACTTCCCTTCACATCAGCTGCTGCAGGAACAGTTGAATAGATCAGGTGAGGACATTGCAAGATTTCTCCCCATCCCCCAATACAATCTCAACATCTGGTGATAACCTGAACCCTAAGTAAAATTATTACCCTAAGTAAAATTATGGACTTCATGACATCAATAAGCAAGCAGCAACGCCAGAGCTGTGCTGTAAACCATCTCCTGACTGGGCTGACAAAGCATTCAAGGAGTCAGAAAACGAATTCATTATCAGGAAAGTTAGCACCTTTCAGCAGTGACTTTCTATGTGTCCTTCAAGTGATGCTTATTGGGGGGGAGTATTTCAGGTTTGTCTGAGTCTGGGGACTGGTGTTTACACAAGTGTTGATCACTCGAACTTCACCTCTCTTAAGATCAGGACCAAGCTTGAGTTACAGTAGGATGTGAATAGTTCTGGGCATGGAACACTGTGCTGGGAGCCTGTGCTGCTCCCTGGCCACCACTATCCCATTTTGAGACAGTTCCTAGAGCCTTGTTCTTCATTTCCCATGGCTGCTCTCAAGAGCTTTTTCTGGCCTTTTAAGACCAGATTAGAAAGGGATGTGGCATTTTATAGAGAACAGCATGCAAGTATGCTCCTGCCCAGAGCTGGCAGAGGTTCACTGGCCTGACAGTCCTACAGGCTTCTTCCTCTAGTGATGCCTCAGGTTTCAGCTTTTATATTTTTCACATTCTGTACTACTTTGGTGTGTAGTTCTGAGCTTCACATTCAGGGATGGTGAGCTCTGTGCACAGAGCAGGGAGACAAAACAATTCCTGCTCCAGCTGGGCACCAAGGACAAATGATCCAAATCTCAGCCCCAGAGCACAAACCCCGTGGGCTGCAGAGAGAAAAACAAGCAGGGTGGGACTGCAGGGGCTAAAGCTGGAATGGGACAATGAAGTGCAAGATGCAAATGGAGCAGAACTGATCCCAGGGAGAGACCCCGGGAGCGCTCGTGCATTTTGGGGCCATTTTGGTTCCTCTTGGGTGCAGTCCTGGCTGGGCTCTTGGTGCTGCCCAAGGTGGATCCATGGAGGAGATGCTTGGAATCAATCCCTGCTTTATTCTGTAGCTCTGTCCAGCCTCTGCTCCAGGGCAGCCTGCACAAGGCATCACAAGAGGGAGATGCCTGAGCCAGTCCCCAGCTTAGTGAGAGATCTTCCTTTTGTCCCTGAAGAGCAAAAGCCAAGCTGTGCCTCTGCCCCCTCTGCTCCTCTTGATGCCTTAGGATTTTAGCTTTTATAGTTTTGAAATCCTCTACTGCATTAGTGCATAACTCCAAACTCCATACAGAGTGTGGTTAACTCTTCACATTTTGGTCAGACAGAACAATCCCTCTGAGCCTGTAAACCAAAGACACCCTACAGCCTCAGGCCCTGAGAAGTATAAACAGAAGTGAATTGGGGGGTGGGGCGAACAGGGGCAATATGACTTCATTACCTGAAAGTTTAATTGGAGGATTAACCCCTGATATGTTATTGGACCAAACTTATAATTGTCTGAAAACCTTGTGACCATTATCCATCTTGGGTGTAGCCTCAGAAGCTTTTGACTATGCTGTTTGAAAGCCTTTAATAAATACCCACTTTATTCTCTTAATCTCATCTGGCCTCTGTTCTAGGCAGCCACTCCCAGGCATCACTCTCTGCTGGGCACAGAGAGGGAGAAATGCCCTTGTCAGGAGATCTCCCCAAGCCTGACAGGAGGGCAGTGGAAATAGACTCATCCTCACAGCCTAAAGTGCTCAGAAGCAAATCCTGGGACACAGAACTCCATTAGGTCTAGAATTTAGCATCAGTCAGGCTTAAAAGTTAGTTTGTAAACAATTAGGATACGCTAGAGCTGTTAGAAAGTAAAGGCTTACCACAATTCTGTAAAAAGGAAAAAAGGAAGACATGCCAAACTTCCAAATTCCCCAGCTCAGCAAACAGGTACCAGCTATTTGGCTTTCCCAAGACCACAAGGTAAATTCTGGAGGGATATGCCTTGGGGCAGCCCTTTGGCCACAAAGCAAGTCTCTTTTCCCTTTAAATAAAATGACTTTTTTTTTTTTAATCCGAAGGGCTGGCTATCAGCATCCATTACCCTAAGAATGGACATGGACAGACCACCAGGTGTGTCACTGTCATATCTTCTGAAAAATCCCTTTGCTGGGATTTCTTCTCCTGGGAAGCAGAGAAGCCTCAGAGAAGGATGAAAACAATAATTACCTGATTTGCTTCTCCTGTGTTTTGCTGCTTTGGAATGCGGTTGGAGATTGTTTATCCAACAGGTGGTGGTTTCATTGGTTTCATGTGAATTGTTTTGACTTAATGGCCAATCACCATCAGCTGTGTCAGGACTCTGAGGGGTCAGTCACGAGTTTTTAAATGAGTATCTTGTTAAGCCTTCTGTAAGTATCCTTTCTCTATTCTTTGGTGTAATTTAGTATAGCATTCTTTTATATAATATAATATAATATAATATAATATAATATAATATAATATAATATAATATAATATAATATAATATAATATAATATAATATAATATAATAATATAATATAATTAATATAATATAATATAATATAATATAATATAATATAATATAATATAATATAATATAATATAATATAATATAATATAATATAATATAATATAATATAATATAATATAATATAATATAATATATTTTAGCCTTGTAAGAACATGGAGTCAGATTCTCAATTCCTCCTTCATCCTGAGGACCCCCAAAATACCCCACAGATGGCTCTGGAAGGGACTGGATGCACAGGAGTTGGGGCTGGCTGGCTGGTGGCCATGTGAAGGCAGAGTCCAGGCCTGACCTCTGGCCTCTCTGGGCATGTAAAGCATGGCTCTCCATGCAGGTGATCCTCACAAACCCTTGATCCTACAGCTGTGCCTTCATTCCCTGAGAAAACACAGCAAAGAGGAGCTGCTGCCCTTCACCCATCAGCCCTGGGTTAACTGTGGGCCCTGAGACCATGCTAGAATAACTTGTGGAGATTACTGCTCTTTCAAAGACAGTGATGCAGCCAGGTTTTCATTTGCACCTTACTGGTTTTGCTGGCAAGTGGTGCACAGTACAGATTCCATCACGCAAGGCTTGCTGAAAAGACACAGAAAAAACACAATTATGCTGCTTATGACTCTCGAGGGGAAATAGCTGGGACCAGCTCATTTATTTTCTTTGACCAGGTCATTTGCTTGTGGCCAGCAAAACCATTTTATTCAGCACATGGACATGTGGCTACCACCAAACTCCTTTAGCAGGTAGTCCAAGAAAAGTAAAATTAAGAAGGTTTTACAACACAAAAAAAACAAACAGTAGAAAGCAATCTGGCTAGCTCAGTCCCATGGATCCTTGTAGGAAAAAATTGCCCTGTGGTAGTCAGCTGTTCTACTTTCACAGCCAGGGGCTGCTCACCTGGACAAGGTGATGCCTGCCCTGCTCAGACCACAAAAAATGGATTCCCGCACTCTTGTTCTGCCTTTCATCCCAAATAAGATTCCCTAAGCTGGGGGAAGGATGCAAGGGGAGCAGCTTTCTTATTGCTGCTACCTCTGGCTGCAAAGCTGGTAAGGGATAAACTGCAAAAAACTGGAAATGTGCAATGGACAGAATGTACCCCAGTTTTTGCAGGTATCTGGTGATATCACCTCCATTTTAAAGGGATATTTTTAACAGATGATTCAATCAGCAAGCAGAGAAAGTTGCAAAATTAAGTGCAGTTTAATGGTGAAGTATTTCCATTTCTGAGGCACTAGCTTGAATTATGCAGCAGTGCATCACACTAACTTTCAAGTCAAAGTGACCTTTGGTCAAAGTATATTGAAATAATCTTACTTTATAAAATATGGGTTAGGGGAAAACCCCCCAGCACCTGGCACACATAGATTTTGCCATTTCAGAAACTTGTCTTGCCAAATGAAAAAATACAGCCTTGTAGGTGTTCATTAGCAGCAGGAGTAGCATGGGGATCCATACTTACAGTTAGTGTGATCAAAATGAAATGTTAAATTACCTAAGCAAGAACTGCGCCGGTAGATTTCTCTTAGAAAGAAAAAAAAAAAAGGATGGTCAAGTAGGCATAGGCAGTAAGATTACCTTTAAAATGTTTTACTGTAGACCTAAAATAGCTTCTCAGCTTTGTTAAAAAAAAATTGAAAAAATAAAGGAGAGAGAAGGGGAGGGGGGAAAGAGAGAGAACATAATTTCCAAACCCTTAGCTTATTTTTAATTTATAGTCCTTGGAAAAAAAATAAGTGGATAGCCCAATCATTTATGTGCCTGGGCAAAAGCAATACATCTATATAAAAGTGCAGTGATATATTTCTGTTGCTGGTTTAATGTGCTGCTCTGTGCCCTGTGTGTTCTGATTCATTGGAGAGCAGCAATCATGTCGACAGGAGCTGTTCTTCAGCTCCCATCAGCGACAACTAAAGGCCAATTCAAGGTTGTGGTGGGGTCATGAATCTAACACATTCACTGATGGAACAATTTTCCTCCTGCATGACACTGTTGGTGGGACACAGAGGGAATGCACAGCAGGTTTGTCTTGTTTCCTCATCCTTCCTCCCCTCTCCCCACCCCATTCCTCTTTTTATTTTTTTTTGTGTTTAATTTTTGGCAGTGATGTGTGCTGTTAACAAGCAGCCTCTGGGGAACACAGAGTCAGCAGCATGGGAAATAAGAGGAGAGGAAATTTCTAAGCCTTTAGGAAGCCAGCATAGTCCTGGCCTCTGTGCAGGGCAGCTCAGCTGGCTGTGAAAGCTGGCTCCACCCCGGGACAGCACGGGCTGCAGACATCAATGAAGGAGAGAGGTGCTGGGCCAAACTCCACAGTGTCTTCACCCCTGCTCCACCACCCTTTGAGTCAAATAAAGAGGCATTTTTATCCAGCTGTAACTGCACCTGAGCTGCTGTCCTCCTGTGGTATGGAAATAAGAGCTGAATTTTGCCTGGCAATATTATTTTCACACATTGGAGCTTGTAGGTGTGAACTTCCACTGAACTTGGCACAAGGTTTGCCCAAGCTGAAAACAAAAAAACCAACTCCCATTATTATTTCTTCTGTGTGTGCTGCTGAGCGAGCTGATCTTGGAACTGGTGAGGGTTATTTCATTCTCGTGCCATTACCTGTCACCACAGGGCTGCTCTGGTCTAAAACAGCCCTCAAGGCCAAGGTGAATGCTTATACTCAATGCTCTGTGTTTCCCATGCCTGGAAAGCCAAAATCCCAGCTGAGAGCTGCAGTGGATGGGGACAGCTCCAAGCTTTTCTGTCCATCACATTTCCTCCCCTGTGTGTGACACTCGTGGGCACCTGGGGCCAGGCCAGGTGTGCACCAGGAGCTGCTCAGGTGTGAGCTGGAGCTCAGTGGGGCTGAACAAGCCCAGCTGGAAGAGGGGTGGCCTCTCCTGATGCCAGGGATTGTGGTCACCAATTGTTGTGGTGTTGTGAGGGTCCCCAGGACAAGGTGAGAGATGAGAATTGACTCCAAGTTCTCAGAAGGTTGATTTATTATTATATAATATTATATTATATTATATTATATTATATTATATTATATTATATTACATTATATTACATTATACTATATTATATTATATTATATTATATTATATTATATTATATATATTATATTATATTATATTATATTACATATATATACATTATATTATATTACATTATATTATATTACATTATATATATTATATATATATATTATATATATAAAAAAAATATATATATTATATATATTATATATATATATACATTATATATATATATATATTACATTATATTACATTATACTATATTATATTATATTATATTACATTATATTATGCTATACTAAAACTGTACTAAAGAATAGAGAAAGGATACTTACAGAAGGCTTAACAAGAATACTCATTAAAAACTCGTGACTGACTCCTCAGAGTCCCGACACAACTGGACTGTGATTGGTCATTAATTAAAAACAATTCACATGGAACCAACCAAAGATGCACCTGTTGGTAAGAAACCTCCAAACCACCTTCCAAGCAATCAGATCATTATTGTGTACATTTCTTTTCTGAGGCTTCTCAGCTTCTCAGGAGAAAAATCCTGGTGAAGGGATTTTTCATGAAATATCATAGTGACAAGGGATATCGCAGGGCTTGGTGGCAGGTCCTGCTCACCAGAGCTCCCTTCTGCTGCAAACACAGTGGGTACCACGAGCAGGGAAGGGACAGGAGATGCTGGAACCCAGCACATTCCTCTGGCTGCCCTGGGTGATTGCAGACCCTGGCAGGGGGCTCAGAGACCTTGGCACAGAGTCACAAACACCTGTGCCTTTGGTTTATCCCATGGAAACAATTACCAACTTTGTATGAAGAGTTACAAGCCACAAGGGTTTGAGTAGCATGATAGTGAATTTGTCACAGGGTGGAAAAGTAGAATTTTGGGGATTTAGAATGGGGGTTCAAGAGGCAAGATAGAGGAATCTGGGCGTGTCCTGTCTTTCTCCCTCTCCTTCTTGTCCTCCATCTTCTGCTGTGATGGATTTCTGGATTGGTTTAGAGTAGAGATAGACTATCTAACATAGGTGATAGGTATTGGAAAATTATTGTAAATAAAGTACACGTAGTTCTTAGTATAAAAAGCCAACACCACCCCAAGGGCAGTCAGTGTGCCACAAACCAACCTGCCAGACAGACCTCAGCAGGTCAGAGAAAGAATGTAACAGAAAAGAGAAAATAACCTTGAGAACGAGAGCTGAGGAATCTCGACTTCTTCCTCGATTGTGGGGCTGGGAAAAAGAGACTTTCTAACACCTCAGGAGCCATTTCAGCAACACAAAATCCGAGAAGGAGCTGCAGCCCTGCAAGCATCCTGAGAGCAGATCTGCTCCTTTGAGGGATCTCCCTAGCTTTCTAGGGGATCTCCTTCAAAGATCAGGGGGTTTCCCTCCTTGTTTTGAGCAGCTTCAAAGCCAGGTGAGACCCAGTCTGCCATCTCCCTTTGGTGTCCAAGAAGAATTCCATGGTAATTCACATGGAGCCATTTACAGGAGGAGAGGAGCGAGTGTTTCTGTGCTGCTGTGGCCTTTCAGCCTCACCAGAGCATTGGCAGGCTTCCCCAAGAGCATCAGCTCTCGCTCCTGGCTCTCAGGCCCTGCAGCTGTACACAACTGTGTCTAAGTATCTGATTTTTAATTGTTTTCTTTAGAGTGCTCTAGTTGCCCCTGATCCAGCTGACTGCAGACAAGAGCCCAGCATGTGCTGAACTCAGGAGCACAAGCTGCTGCCACCATCCTCTTCCATGGTGTCACCATCCTCTTCTGTCCCACCACAGGTGGAGAAAATGAAGAGTATAAAACCTCCCAAACCCCAGCCTTTAGCTCTTCTTTGGGCAGAATGTTTGACCATATTGATTTCATTTGCATTAAAAATGCTTCTCTGGAAATGAAAGACTTGCATCTGTCTCATTATTTCAGATCTGAGCTGGCAACTGAGTTAATATTAAAATGACACATGCACACAAATCACATTTCCTATGTTACAAATAACAGGAGCAAGGCGAATATACCAACATTAATAATTTACCTTTTGAGCTTAGCCCTTCTTTATTTTTCTGAAACCTCTACAAGCAGATTGCCATTTCCTCCAATTTATTCATTATTCAAATTCAGCCAACAGTTTAAAAGAACATGTTTACCTAACAGATAGCTAGCATTTTGCTCCCATTTTCACTGCTCAGTATTTGTAACCAAGTGTGAGTCACAATCGTGTAATTAAATCACATAATACAATTCCTTTTCCTCAGCTAAATCAAAATGTAATACTTCTGGGGGAAAAGTACTGCCAATGTGTCTATAAAAACCAAACTCCTACAAATAGCTTTGTCTATGTCTGAATTTCATCTACATTCATTCTGACTAACAACTCAGCTGCTCGGATGTTTAGCAAATAGTCATTAAAACAGGCAGAGCAGCTTTATTTCCCTGCTTCTCATAAAGAATGAAGGAAAAATATCCATTTGCTTTCCTTGAGCCATCTTTAGCTCCTTGTGCCGCCCAGCCACTGCTTTCCCCTGGTCCTGCAGGTGACATTAACAGCAACAAAAAAGGCCACTGACAGCAGCTGCCTTTCAGCTGCCTTTTATTCCCTTTTGAGCAGCAGCCTTTTGGGGGAAGTGAAAGCCCAGAGTAAACTAAAGAAACATCAGGAGAAGAACAATAAATCTTTCACACCTCCTCTCAATTCTCCTTTAGCTTTCATTTTTCTCACCCAAAAGAAAAACGAGGGTTTTTTTCCCTCCTGTTTTAGTTATTTTTTGTTAAGTTCAAATAACATTCCTCAGTTATTTCAGGGCTAACCAGACATGAAGCCTGCATATATAAAAGCTTAAAAACACACCTAGCAGTCCTTTTGCAGATCTGATTTTTAGCTGAGCTCCTGGCCCTCAGAAGTCTCTGCTGCCATGGTAGGATGCAATGAAAGGCAGCATCCCACTACAGCCTGGCCTTGGACACCTCCAGGGGTGGGACAGCCACGAGTTCTCTGTGTTAGGGCCTTACCACCCTCACAGAAAAAGAAATCGTAGCAGTTATATTTGATTCAAACATGTGAGACTCTAATTTTTCTCATTTTCTCCGATTCCTGAGATGCAGCTGAATGAGCGTACAATTTAACACCAGTTTGCACGTGTACAGCTCTTGGAAAAAAAACAAAGCTTTTCAGAAAAAAAAAAAAGGAGTTGCAGGGGATGTCTTCTTGTAAACCCATTCTGACTTCAAGCAGCAGCACTCTGCATTTTTGGAGGAGACAGAATAGATTTAGAAAGTGGCTGCCTATCGATTTATTGTCTTTATGCTGGACATAGGTTTTTATTAAAGAAAGCAGATGCTCAATAATGTTAACTAGTAATGGGAATTGACTTTTCACTAATTGCACAGAACCTGGCATTAATACACTTTAATAGAAAATAGGCTTGTGCACTCCAGATCAATCCAAAAGTTTTTCCTGAGTACGCTGCAGACAAAGGGCTCCAACAACAGCACAGCTAAATAAGACATTGTATTTATTCACTTATTATTCCTCCAGTCATTGAGACAGGGAAATACCTCCAGGGAATGAGGGAAATGCTTGACCTCAGCTGCTTTTCCACTCTCTGTTTGCTCCATAGGGCTCAGTATTTCCTGGTCTGCTGTTCTGCCCCATTTACCCAGTTTGTAAACAGAGGAGCTATTTTGTCTGCCTCAGGTACTGTGGGAGGCAGGCAAAATAAATGTTTTGGAGGTATGACATGAGAAATAAAATAATTTATCACTTAATAGAAATATGTTATCATTACTATAATTATTATCACCACTATTATAATTCATATCGTTATTAATATTATTATATTTGTTTAAAATGTCAATGTTATAAACCAAATTCTCTGTATGTTTAGTTTCACCATCTGGCTTCTCATTCGGGGATCACAAGGGGATTAACAGCACCAGGGTTATCTGGGGTGTGTATCTCTGTGGGGCTCAGCTGCCACCCAAGACAACCTCATGAAACCCTTTTTCTGGGGCCTGGCAGGGCAAAGCCAGCGGGCACAGCCAAAACCAGTGCATTTTCACCCAAGCGGTTGGGAACATTCACTGATGTGAGGCTTGCTCCCATGGGGCAGTTAAGAGGTCCTTTGCATTGCCTGCCAGACGCCTCCAGGAAAAAGATGAAGACAAATGAAGCAGGATCAAGCCTCCGTCCCTGTCCCTCTGAAACCCTTGCAGGAAATGAGGCCACGTGCTCTCACAGCAAACAGTGGTTCCAAGTGGAGCAAATTGGAGTCCCAACCCTTTTTAGGCACTATTACCAGTCCAATAAAGCAGCTAATAATAAAGGATTGCTGCTTTATTTCCTACACTTAAAGAGAAGAGATTGGCAAAACCTTGTTAATCATTTCTGACGCTGAAGCGCTATAGCAGCAGACAGGCTGCTGGTGAAAGGCAGGACTTGACAGGAGGTTTGGACTTCTGAAGGGTGGGACTCCATGACTTCGTCTGAATGAAGTTTGAAGCACCCTGACCTCTATAACCACACCTCCCACAGCTCTCAGCCATTTCAGATCCTCTTTAGCTTTCTCTGAGGCAGCTGAAGGAAAAAGCCCCATTGCCCAGGGTCCTGGCAGTGACACATGGGCTGACAATACTTTGTGCTTGTTATAAAAGTATGCTTGTGCCACAGGAAGGTCGTTTTTAGTTCCGTGCTGTGGGTGGGTGGCACAGCTGGCACAGCTGGCACAGCTGGACCTCTGCCATGGCTGGATAAGCTGGGGGTAGAGCACAGCTGTGCTGCTCCCCAGGAGGGGGAATCAGCTCTGGAAGAGGAACTTCTCACTTCTGAGAACTTCTGGCTCACCTCAACACTCCTGTCAGGAGACAGCCAAAGCCCAGAGGGAGAGCCCCTCCATGGGAGAGGGGATCCCCCAGTTCCCCCTGGGCTGTCCCTATGGCTCCATCACTGCCATGGGGTGATACCTTGGAGCTAGAGCAGAGGCTGGACAGAGCTACAGAATAAAGCAGGGATTGATTCCAAGCATCTCCTCCATGGATCCACCTTGGGCAGCACAAGAGCCCAGCCAGGGCTGCACCCAAGAGGAACCAAAATGGCCCCAAAATGCACGAGCGCTCCCGGGGTCTCTCCCTGGGATCAGTTCTGCTCCATTTGCATCTTGCACTTCATTGTCCCATTCCAGCTTTAGCCCCTGCAGTCCCACCCTGCTTGTTTTTCTCTCTGCAGCCCACGGTGTTTGTGCTCTGGGGCTGAGATTTGGATCATTTGTCCTTGGTGCCCAGCTGGAGCAGGAATTGTTTTGTCTCCCTGCTCTGTGCACAGAGCTCAGCATCCCTGAATGTGGAGCTCAGACCCACTCACTAAAGCAGCACAGAATGTGAAAAATAGAAAAGATAAACCCTGAGGA
The DNA here is from genome assembly GCF_901933205.1 of Camarhynchus parvulus. Taxonomy (NCBI): domain Eukaryota; kingdom Metazoa; phylum Chordata; class Aves; order Passeriformes; family Thraupidae; genus Camarhynchus; species Camarhynchus parvulus. The sequence goes on along the minus strand of NC_044575.1, from coordinate 1,220,374 downwards.
ATCAGTTGGGTGCAGGAGGACGCAGGAAGGTGGGAGGTCCCTCTGGCAGTGTTGCAGGCTGAGGTCCTTTGCCATTTGGAAGGACAGGGGATGTGTTCCTGCAGGCAGCTGAAGGCCCCTCAGGGTGCAGCACACGTGTGTTGGTTTGGTTCAGTTTTGGTCTGGGACCAAAAGAGGATGAACAGCCAGAGCCACATCACCAGTGCCAGCCTGTTTGGGCCCCTGGACCTGCCTGCAGCAACAGGAGGGCACCACAGCTGCTGTGGGCTGAGGGTTTTGCTCTGCAGCTCCTCCACCCACCTGATTCCCCCCTGGGGAACAGCAGCCCCTGGGATGAACTGCTCAGAACACTGGAATTGCCTTTTTGCTTCGTTATCTTGCTGCTGGTTGTTTATCAAAGCAATGGCAGCTCAAACTAAGCTCACTGCTGAGGAAATATGACTAGTTTACCATCATTGCTATTTTAAAGTGTGTTAAGACGCTGCTTATTCAAAACTACCAATGTATAATTAATTAATATCCTATCCTGAAGTGAACTTGTACCACTAACAATCAGTGATAAAGCCACTTATATTGTCCCCTCTCCTAAAGTGGTAGTTCATACTGGAAAAGCCCCTCTACTTGTAGCGCCAGACATGTTGCTTCTGGATACCTGCAGAAATGCAGAGTAACTTGCCCCACAGGAATGTTTTATATAGTCAGACAGCCCTCTGAAGTGAAAGGGTGACCATTTCTGATCATAACCTGGGCTTTGCACTTCTAGTAATTATCCTTTAATTGCATTACCCTATTTGAAATAGATTCGGAACTGGGAAAAACCAATTCGATGTTCCCTGATGCCTACTCTGACATGCATTATTTGCTTTTTTTATTCAAATCTAAATGTTGTCTGCAGTTCCATCAAAGAAAAGAGAAAAATAAAGTTGAAATGTAGCCATTTTGGTCATGTGAGAAGCACCAGCAATCAGTGCTGGGTGGGAAAAATAATATTGTGATAATATAATAATAATAATTAGTGGTGTCAGTGGAAAGAAGAGATGTGGAAGGGGAAAGGGCTCCAGCTCTGCTCCTCCAGAAGCTCTGTTGCACATGGTGGTGTCTGACTATTAAATAATTACTGAGGTCAATACAATGGAGTGCAGGTCCCCTTTCCTCATAGCCTGTGGGACAGAACACACTCTCAGGCAGAAAAGTGCTTTTACTTCTTCCTTCTTGGGCAGATCAAACTAATCCAGATCAGCGGCAACTTGGACCCATGCCACTTGTACCTGGTATTTCTGAGAGAGGAGATGCACTCAGTTTGGCTGCATTAACTGCACATTACAGCCCTACAAGCACATGTGAACACACACACACACACACACACACACACACACACACATCACTGAGATGTGACCCAGCCCTGCATCATTTGGAGCACTGTGCAGACAGAAATGAAATAAATTACACCTACAATGTTAGTGAGGTGGGTTCTGCCACTCTGCAGCAGAACTAGAACTTCCAGCCAAGGAGGCAGGATGTGCTCAGAGGGTGGACAAGGAAAACCATGGCTGGGTCAGAGGTGCCTGGTGGGATGGAGTGTGCACCCAGAGCTGGGTGCTGCAGCCACTCCCAGCACAGAAGGAATTGCAGACGTTTTCTGCAGCAGCTCCTGTGACAGATGTCCTGTGACAGCAGCCCTGCATCCTCATCTGCTCCAAAGCACTGCCAGCCCAATCTGTACTTCAAGTCAGCAGCTCACAGACAAAAAATTAACCCAGGGGAGTCATAAAGCAGAGAGGTTAGGCTGGATAAATTTGGCCTTTCTGGGGTTTTTGATAAAAGCAAAACCCAACCCTCAAACCCAATAGGAAGAAATAAAATCTTCTCTTGTGAAAAATAAAATTCTGTTTTTTTCTGGAGATATAACCAACTTTCATTAGTACAGTTTGTTTATACTGACCACATCCAACAGAAAGCAGAAGCAGAGTCATCTGTTCTGCTTGTGCCTGTCTGGCTGCCCTGTCCCCATCTCCAAGCCTCATCCTGAGGGAAACATAAGTACTGAAGCTCAGATGCAGGCATTTGGCACTTCAGGCTTCTGTGGATCTTTAGGGAACAATCCTGCAAAGGTTACCCAGCATGTTATTTTGGGAATCCCACAGCAGAAGGCAATTTTATTTTAGGTGTACACTCCGTAGCTGCTTTCCATGGTGGCTGCTTAGGATCACAAGATCTTGGGCACAATGTCTCCTCCTGTTTCACACATAAGCAGTGAGGGTGAGAGGTGATTTTGTCCAAACAGCTCTGTCAGTCCCAGCATTTCATCCTGATACATTTCACCTGGGCAGAACACAGCTCTTTGCTTGGCTTTCTTCACTGCTCTAAGCAATTCCACTCAAAGCCCCAGGGCTGTTATTTGGAGCTCACTGGTGAGACAGAGAACAGTGCAGCTGAGGTTTGGGGCTCCCTCAGCGCTCACAATTTAAGGAGCCTGCTGGAGGTTTGACATCCTGCACAGGTGTATTTAACAGAGAACTAGCTCTGATTTTTTTTTTTTTTTTTTTAGAGATTGAACTGAAACTCCCAGGAAGCAGCAAAAAGATAACAAATGAGAAACTAAGCCAAAAGATAATCACTCTAATTATAATGACTACTAAAAAGAGATGGTTAAGAGAGAACTTGCAGCAGCATTGAAGCCAGCTGTCAAGATCCAGCCCATCTGATTGAAAACTGGCAAGCAAGTCAGCTGAGAGTGCACTGCCATGTTATAAAACAGAAGGAGAGGAGCAGCTTGGAAGCTTGAGAGTGGGGTTTGCAGTTGTTTGTGGGTGGTTTTATTGTGTGCTAAAAACTCGCAACAGAAAATGGATGAAGTGAGAAGAAAACTCATTCTCACCTGGATTATAAGGTACTCTAATGCAGGATTGACTAGAAAAAGAAATGGTGAATTAAGAAAACTTATGTTACTGACATTTGCTAAAATCTTATTTTCTACCTTTAAGCCAAGTGGTTATGTTAAAAGGTTTCTCAGATGACTTGTGAGGCCTTAAAAGCTGTGAACGAAGTAGGATCTTTGAATTCCCAGTGATTTCTCTTTGAGAATTTAAGTTGTGATGGTGCTGTTAACCAGCTTACCCAGACTGCACAGCTGCTGCTGGGTGGTGTACACATACATATATGTATGTTCTTTTTAATATGTTCCTGTTTTCTACTTCATGGTTCTAATTCAGCAGCTAAAACAATCAATTTAAAAGTAGGTAGGGCTATCAGTTAAAATGCAAGGAAAACTGGAAGAATAACAAGGAGAAATTCAGAAGATGATAGAAGAGAATTGCTTTTACTTGAGTCTGCAGGCTGGAGCTCTGCGTGGAGCCACTCTCAGGAGGTTGCATTAGGTGATGCTGACATCTGTGGGTGAGATGGAGAGCTGAGCTTGTGATCCAAGTTGTTAATGCTGTCCTGACTAGAGCTCAGAAGGGCAAGTCACTTAGTGTGTGATCCCGATTTCATCTGCTGCTGAGGATATGCACAGGGCTGCTGAAGGGAAGGAGAGAAGAATTAGGGCAATTTTCTCATCACTTGGTCATGGTGGGAGAACCAGGGAAAGTCCCTCTCTTGTCTTTTCCCTACCCCAGCCTCAGGCTAGGCTGCTTATGGCTGCTGCTCTTGCTATCCTGGGAAAATGCTGTCCCTGTTTGTGTGGGAAAGTTTTCCATGTTTGTGTGGAAAGTTTTCCATGTTTGTGTGGAAAGTTTTCCATTTTATCAGGAGAGCAGGGCCCTGCTGTAAGTGCCTCCTTGGCTACCCAATACTGCATTTATGAGGCGATGTTCAGGCAGGAGATCCAAACCAAACTTTCACACTGGAAAGTAAATTTCAAATGTATCTATTAAAACGTGCTGTTCTCCTCTGGAAGAGCTAGCAGTCATCGAGGTGTTTGGGGATTGGCTGCAAAGCTCTTAGCAAGCCCAAAAAGAAAATCAATTTCTCTTAAGTGCAAATCTTGTGCCTGAGTCAGCTCTGCTGCAACCTCGCGGCTGTGGGTGACACTTTTCTCATCCTGTGCTCGGGTTTTGAATGCTCCCATGAATTCCTCTCTGAGGAGTCCCCCAGCTCTGGGGTCACATCTCTTGCAGGCGCAGCACAGAACTCGTGGACAGGTTTGCAGTAGGCTGATGCCCTCTGCTGGGTCTGAGAGACTAGAAACATGGAAATTCCCTATTTCAGAGTGGGAAACCGGCACAAAACTCCTTCCAGCAGTGAACTGGACAGTTTAATGGCAAGGCTTCACACCTCCCTACAATATTTTTTTAATACATGTTAAAGGGCAGCTGATGATTTGAGATCTAACTGGTGTCGATTTGATTTGAAATCTAATTACAGTAGTTCTAGTTACGGCTGCCACATTGGTGAATATTAGATGCAACTTATAATTAATGATCTTCGAATATATTAATTTCAATGAACTGCTCCTCTGCCATCAGCTGGATTTAAAAGAATGTATAATTTAGAGAGAAATGTCTGAAGGGGCTTTTAAATAAAGTAGCATTAGTGTGGTATTGGTTAGAAGCCAGTAGAAAGATGAACAAAGCTTTCAGAATGTTTGCTGAGGAGTTATTGGGGAAAAAGACCTGGATCTTGAGGGACAAGCTACCATATGTCAGCACACCCTGTATTCCACTGAGACATCAGCTGAGAAATGCTGGAACTGCATTTCTTGAGACACAAATATGACAAAAGAAAATTGGGAATTTTAGGGGAAAACAAAGCTGGAAATGGTGTGTTAGTGTTTTGCCATGAGACTGAGGACTCTTCAGGCCTCGATGCTGACTGCTGTAGGTGTTTCTGTCACGCACCAAGGGACAGATGTCCACTTAACCTCTCGGGAGCTCTGTCACCATGGGATTTCAGTGAGAGTTTGTGCAGTTGTCCATTCTGGCTAATATGAGTAATGCCTATGAGAAAAGGCTAAAAGGAACATTAAAACAGATCTAAAATAGGTACAAATTTGTCACCTTAACTTTCTTCTTTTCCTATAGAAGCTTTAATTCTGGATTTATAAAATTACAATTTTTGTGTAGGTCTGTCCACTTCCAGATCTTTCTCATGTATTGAATGGTAAGAGATTCAAAAGTTAGAGGTTGTCTAATGTTAGTTACCGAAGAAATTAATTTAACTGATTAAAAAAAAAACCAAAACCCAGATTCATGCTGTGTCTAAGGATAAGGCTATAACATCCTCCCAAAGATAAATGTCTTTTTGTATCATAATAGCTGAAAAAGTTAGTGTAAAGCTTCTCTGAGTTAATTACCTGACTGCTCTGTATTGTTGAGTATTTAACACAAAAAATCCCAAGGCATACTTAATTGGTTTTAAATGTTCAGCTTCACAAAGGGGCACATCCTATCTCTGGTCTGACCACAGGTTTGTGCAGCAATTCTCACAGGGTCAGCAGAAGAACCCTCACTGACTTTTGAAGGTGTTAAACTTGACCATTTTCTAAACATGAAGTTTGCTCTGTATGAGAAAGCAGAGTGTTAAGGACTGGCTTGGTTTCTTACACAATTCTGGAGCTTCTGCTCAATAATCCCAAACTGATTAATGGGATATTCATTCTTCATTAACCAGTCTTTTCTTGTCATTGATTTTTGTCCCTTGAATATGTAAACTTTGCCAAGACATAACTTTTTGCAATTAATAGCAAAAGGAAAGCTTTAATACAGCCACTGAGGTGCACCTGAATTTTGGATTTTATGGAAAGTAGTTGTTTCTTTTGGCTCTATTAAAATGATGTCCTGTTTAACAGGTTTAGTTGTGAGTAACTGGCAGATGGGGAAGTCCATGTGCTGCAGGGAGTCACATGCACTCACTTTAAATGATGACAAAATAGTTTGTGTGGTGTTTATAAAAACAGCAAAAAGAGAAATTCATACTGTAAGCAGGTTAAATCTAGCAAAGTTTGACTTGTAACAATGTCTTTTAAGACAAAAATGGTTGTGAGGCATGTGGAACCATATAAAAACATGCTACTGAACTTAGTGACACACTCCAGCCTAGCCATGTTAGGAAATGCAGCTAAATGGAAATGTCATAAATATGTTAGGAGGACATGTGAACAGCCAACACCAAAATGTCATTTTTTTTTACCAGAAAAAACCTAAACCCTAAGTGTCCTTGGGGACAGTACTCACTATTTGCATTGTTAGGAAACAAGTGTTTTATTTGGGAAAGTAATCCCCTGCTATGCAGCTGTAAAATGAGAGGCTGAATGTACTAACTGCACAGACTTAATGGAGGTGCAGAAATACAGTTTTAATAATGAGATGCTCTAGGCACCTGAAGTTACTGATAGTTAGTGAATCCAAAATCTGGCTGTGGACCTGAAGGGGCTGCACTCAGCACACACATGGAAGCCTGTTAAGTTTATTAACAGTGGGTACTGCCAACTCTGGTCTCATTAAAAAAAAATAATAAACACACGGAAATGACACGACTCAACCACTTTTCCCCTCTCACTCTCCTGGAAGTTACCTGTTTATATTTTCACCTGATTCAAAAGATTGCTTAAGAGATGAAACAGTGAGAGACATCCACTGCAACAGCTGCCAATGCTCTGACCAAAGAAAGAGTCTGATTTATTTTTAGAACAGATTTAATAAAAATGTAGCATCTCAGTGCTTATACTCCAGCAGGACCAGCAGATGTCAGCATAACTCAAAGCATAACTTTGGATTTTGCCAAGGCAACATTCATGACACTTACCAGAAAAGAAAAAGACCTGCTGAGCACATTGCAAGGTTATACAACTTTACCAAGTAAGTCTGCAAGAACTTAACAGTATTATTGAAAAAATGTGACCCAGCAAACCAAACCACCAAAAGATAGGAAATTTATACAAAACACAACAAAATACAAGAATAAAAATGTCACTAAGAGTTAATTTACAAAATCTTTTCAATAAGTTTTCTTATAGTGTAAAAGTTTAATATTATGAAGACAGATAATATATCAACCAAAGATACTTTCCATTCATCTGGGTTTTTTTGGCAACAGTCAAAAAAACTGTTTGGAAATCTTTGTTTGGAAACAAACACTCAAATTCATTTCAACTGCATATAAACCTTAAAAATCAGTAAAAAGACAAAACAGGGAGAGGGCTGTTGAAGTACTGGTTCAGTCCAATTACAGACTGATAACAGAGCAAAACTGTTTTAATTTTGTTCTACGGAAACCAACAAAGTAGTAAGTAATACTTTAACACAGTGCCTTGACAGGTTAATTTCAATATTTTAATATGAATTCATACCCTTATGAATTCATAAGGATAACTTGACCTCAAATCCCAGTAACTGGGATGAGATCTGAACACCTAAATGCTTTTGACTCCTTTTTAAGTGAACAGGATTGGATTTACCAGATGTAGCTTTAATACTCTATATAGGACACAGTATTCACTATTAATACTAGAAAGAGAGCACCTTTAACACTGCATGTGAATTCATTGAGAACTTTCACCTAAAACAGATTAAAACCCACGAGATCCTGAATTTGAGAAGGAGACATGAGGGATGCACAGAGATGGTACATTCTACAAACCAATGTATGAAAGAATAGCGAGTGGCTCAGGATAGATCACATTAGAATTCAGCACCTTGTAGCTGAATACAGCTGTTCAGTGAGATCCCACCTGCATGAGTAAGAAGCCTGACTACAGTGCAAAGACAGCAGCATGGTTATGTCCATGACCACACTGAAAACAACTGTGAAAGTGAGCGCATTCATCCCACGGGTCCTGACAAGTCCCAACAGATTACAGTAAACTAAACCCTGCATGTGCTGTGTTTACCCAAAGCATGGCCCATCCACTCGGGATGGAACAAGGGCCATGATGGCCCCTAGCCCACGTGCTTGTTCCTGATGATCTCCCCGCCCTCGATCTCGATCTGCTCGTAGAGCCACTTGCGGTCGCAGCGGCACTCGGTGCCGCACTTGTTGGAGCCGCACTTGGGGCAGGCGTAGAAGCAGCCCAGGCAATCCTCGTCCAGGCAGTCACACAGGTCCATCCCGCTGTACAGCAGCAGCCCCTGGCTGTCATACACCTTGCTCTTGGCTGGAATTACTTGCCTGTGCAATGAAAAACAAACAGCTATTTTTTCCATGTTAAAATCCCCTTACTGTTTTGATGCCAAGTTGCTGAGATTTTTTTAGGCCAGAAGGAAAAAAGGAACTTCTTGGAAAGAAGTTTTTCTTTTGTCTTTTACGTGTGTTTTTTCACAGAGGTGTGTACAGCCTTCTAGTGGCTAAAAGCTTAGCATCACTTCTGTGAATGCTTCCCATGCAAAACCAGGACAGGAGGGAAGTTTGCTTTCTTCAGGCGCTCACTTTAACACTGTTAATTTCAAAGATACCTTACTGTGTTTGGTAACATCTGCCAGTCCTAATTGTATCTCCAAAAAATTGTATCCCCACTCTGTGCCCAAACTAAGCAGGAGACACAGAGGGAGAGGGAAGGATGTGTAGTTGGTGAGCAGCACATTTAGTGTCTGTTTCTGTCTGGTACAGTTACACTTGATATGATACAACACACTAATGTGATTATTTCTTGTATATTTTGACAAATAGAATTTTTTTTTCTATTTTTTTTTTTTTTTGTAATCAGTCACATTAGAAGGTTGTAACTTGTTATCCAGTATTATCCAATCTGGATGTTAACTTTGTTTTTCAAAAGGAAGGTAAGGTCCTAACTTGCACACTTTTGTTTACCAAGTGTAACTACTGAGTTTACAGAAAGATGATGACCAATATTTAAAGTGTAGCCTATTTGATCTTACTGTATTCAAATTTATCTTATTATCAGAATTTTAGTTTATGCATGTATTAATAGCTACATCTATGGTCTATGTAGTATTGTGCCTCACAAACACCTTTTTGTGTTTGCCTGAAATATGAACTGTAAGCTAACGTTTTATCTTCTCTTTTATTTATCTCAGGAATGAGAGGGATCTTCAACATCCCTAAAACCAAGAACCCAATCCATACACACATAAACATCCACACAGCTAATGTTACAGCCTGACCATCAAGGCTACTTTATCTTCAAATGAAAGTTAATGTAAATAGAGCTAACAAATTACCTGTCTGAATTAAACACTGAGATTTTGGTTTGCCTTCTTTTTTCCCTTTTACTGGTCTCTGGAGTGAACTCAGTCTGTCGTCCTGGGTTAGCAAACTGGAGAGACTTTAAAGCCTTAGCTGTACGCCCCTAAAGGAAGAGAAAATGTCACTTCATCAGAAATACAGATCTTGAGAAAATATCTAGTCAAAGATATTGTAATAACCTAGATGAATTCTTGACCTATGATTCTATGATTTCCCAGGAGGAACAACTTAAAATCTTTATGCTGGACAACTATACCTGTCTCTGACCCCAGCAACACAAGCTTTGTAGTGGCAGTTTTAATCAATGCTATCAAATCTTCCTCCTAATCACACTGACACAGAAATGAAAAATACAGCAGGGGAGCAGCTCCTAGGATGCAACTCCTCTTAGCTCAGGGTGCAGATTCCCTGTGCCAGCCACATTCCAAGCTCAGCACCTGGAGAAGTGTCCTCCCACACCCGTTCATCAGTGTCCCTGACCAAATGCCACGGCCTTCACAGCCCAGACACCACAACAGGAGTACACTTAATGCACCTCACTGCAGGCTCATTTCATAATGAGCTGCAACACAAAATGCCTTCTTCTCTTTTTTAACTGAAGAGACATCTTTAGAAGCAACTTTTGCAGTGCTCAGGAGTTTGTTGTTTGCAAGGCTTGAATAACAGCTTAAAATACCAGCAGCAGTCTGGTATTCACATGAATTCATAAGTAGACACAATTTTTCAAAACTTAGAGGGCATATTATTTAATTAGAGAAGAAGATTTTAAGGTTCTCCAAACAAAGGTTTAAATGCAGTAAACCCCTGTACGTCTAAAAGACTACATCCTTTCTTATTTCTAGGTGAGAAAAATTAAATTTATGTAGTAGTTATAGGAAGTGTAATAGCTTGCAGAGTTCAGAGGGGATTGGGAAACTGATCCATATACATACATCTGGATCCAGCCTTCTCCTCTGGCGCTCCTCAGGTTCCACATCCACACTTCCATTGATGATCTGCATACACTTGGGACAAAGCTTCCAACCAGGAACAAACTGCCTTCCAAACTTGGCACTCAGAAAAGCCGCATCGTCCAAGTCAATGGCTCGCAAGTTTTTCTTTGATAGCTTTCTGTGGATGTTAAAGGGATCACAACAGGATTTTTGTAAGTCTTCAAACCTCTCAATGTAAATTTTGGCATGGTGGAAGCAGATTGTGTTGTTCTCTGACAGGGTTATCCCAGTCCTCAGCTGAAGCAGCAGGAGGTCAGATGAAGAGATATCTTGTTTGGTTTTGAGGCCAGTGTGACGGGTGTAATAGATCTTGTGGCACTCGTTGGTAGCCTGGAGCTGAACTCCAACTGAACAAGGATCCATTTTCCTTTATCAGAACAACTCAGCTCACTTATTTTGCCCAAAAGAAATCTTTGAAGCCTTTAGGAGTTTCTGCGAAGATCACCCTAGAGAAAGCATTAAAATCAATCAGATTTGTAGCGCAAACTTTTCTCCATAAGCCTGACATACTGGATTTAAGTAATTAAAAAACATGTAAAGAAATTATAGCCCTCTAGTCCAGATAAAACTAAAATTTATTCTGGAGCTAAACCACGCATTTTCTACCCCTTTCAGAGGCTTTTTTTTTTGGCTAAACTAAGTATCTATTCAAAATGTTTAGTGGCATGACTGTCTCAAAAGCAATCTGGGAGCAAAGTGGATGAACTGTTCACAGAGATCTGGTCGCTGGTTTTCCTGGGGACCCCCACTCCTGGGGCAATCCCTGCTAGCCAAGAGCCAGCTGCCCACAGAGAGGGACTGCTGATGGCTACACAATTCACCTAAGGAGTTTTTAAGGAGGAAAAAAGCTGCAGAAGGTGGCCTGGCTGGTGTCAGTTAGCAATTCCCATCCAGCAGCACTTTCCTGTATGTTCTTCGCACGTGCATCAGGTGCAGGTAAACACCCTGGATCAACCTGAGCCTTTCCAAGAGCCAGGCTGGGCTATGCACCAAGACTGGCAGTTCCAGATGTGCGCATTTTTGGGGTCATGTGGCTTTTGTGTGCAGCCCTCTGTTGGGCAGTTATTTCATAGCTATACACTAATACCAAATTAAATTACCAGATGCCAAGTGAGCCACTGCAGACTGATGTTGGAACCCTGGTTACTGAGAATTTCAGACTTTCTGTGCTGACAGGCACTGACCCCCAAGAGAACACTGCATTTCACCTGAGGCCGTGGAGAAGCTTCCAAAATGGAATGACAGAACTGGGATTGTGGGTGTGGAGTTTGAATAGAAGTGTGTGATATCACAGGGGGGGAAACTTAGAGCTTAAGGTTTCAGAATACAGTAATATATATAAAGCAAGATGGAGGTTTTAGGGTGGAGGCTGGTCCTTCTCCTTCACCTTCTTCTCCATGGGTTTGGCTGCTTTTGTGTAACTGGATAAAAAGTCCACATTGTGGGCACGGGTGGTTGGTTATTGGGTTAAAAGAAACAATAATTTAGGTCTCACACCCTGCCTGTTGCTAGCCCAGTGCTGGCCCCAACACACCAGAGCCGGAGCCCATCTTGCACTATTTTCCACCACAACGTAAAAAACAAACTTTTACCAAAAGAAAGGAATCACTTGCTTTCAAATCCTCTGAGAACCTTAATTACAATGAGTGTAGTTTAATTGGGATGCTTATGTTCACCTACACCCTGTTCTGCAAAGGCAAACCCCAGGAAAATGGAAAAGCAGTGTACTGGTTGTGTCTGGGAGGAATCAAATTCTTCACAATAGCTGGTGTGGTGTGTGAATGATTTTTTAATCTTTTTTAAAAGACCACCTAACAAACTTCACCATCTTAGTGAACCAGCTCTAATGACAATCTTTTATTATTAGCTGCACTAAGTTTGTGTTTCAAGCCAAGGTAACTGGAGCTGGTAATGACCAAAGTTCACTGCAGCTGAGTTAACATTTGAACAGCAGTTCAGGCAATACCAAATAACTTTATTCAAAGAAGTTTGTTGCATCCAGCCTGCTTCAAGTGCTAATGTGCACTTTGGACTGATTCCTGCTGTGGAAGGTGGGGTTCGTGTGTGTGGCTGAAATACACCATGTCAATATACAAGTGATACTCGGAATTTTCAACATTTCTAAGTCAGAACTCTTGGCAGATGTTCCTATTGAGAAACCAAATTTGTCTTCTAAGGGAAAAAAACCCAAACTAAATAACTATTACGATGTCTGGTATCTGTCCTATGCTATGTGATATTCCCTCTATGATATTAAACTGCACAAAAGCACAACAAGTCTGTCATCTCGCTTTGTTCAAACGACAGCACTGCTGACGGAACACGGGGATCTCATCCATTAATCCACAGCAATTCCTGGTGGGAGCTGCAGCGCGTTTCTCCTCCGCCTGGGAGGAGCACACGGCTGCTTCTGCTGGGAGTTCTCCTTGGCGGAAAGAGGAAAGCGCTGGAAACCCCAACCCGCGAGGTTTGTGTGTGCGATGTAACCCAGCGCTCCCCGCACAGCCGAGCTCCCTGCGGGGCAGCACGGCGGAGGAGGAGCCCGCCCCACGCCGGCCTGGCAACGTCCCGGGAAAGGAAGGCCCGGCCCTTCCGCTGCCTCCGGGCCGCCCCGCTCCCTCCCCGCCGTGCCGGTACCTGCCCGCGGTGCGCGTCCCGCCGTGTGGGCCGTGTCCCGCTCCGGCCGCGGGCTCGGTCCCTGCGCGCTGCCCGGCGGGCGGCGGCCATCAAGGGCGCCTCGCCACAGAGCCGGGGCGGCCGGAGCGGCGCTTCCGCCCGGCGGGCGGCCACAGCGACACCTGGCGGCGCGGAGGGGCGGCCCCGGCCTGAGGGGCCCGGCGTTCCCTGGTGATTCCTGATGTTCCCCGGTGATTCCCGTGTTTCCCGGTGTTTATTTCCCGGGGCCCGTGCTGAGCGAACGCCCCCGGGGCGGCCGGTGAGCGGAAGGCCGCGGCCCGGTGCAGGCTCCGCCGGGCTGCAGAGCGGCGGCGGCGGGGCTGAGGGGCACCGGCGCTGACCGGGGCCGGGGCCTCGCCGGGGCTTGGGAGTTGCCTGTGCTGTCCCGGGGTTCCCTGTGCTATCCTGGGAATGCCCCGTGCTGTCCTGGGAATGTCCTGTGCTATTCCGTGAATGCCCTGTGCTATGTCGGGATACCTTGTGCTATCTTAGAGTGCTCTGTGCTATCCCGGGAATGCCCTGTGCTATCCCGGGAATGCCCTGTGCTATCCCGGGAATGCTCTGTGCTGTCCTGGCAATGCCCTGTGCTATCCCGGGAATGCTCTGTGCTGTCCTGGAAATGCCCTCTGCTGTCCCAGATGTCACCTGTGCTCTCCCGGGATACTATGTGCTTCCACCCTCAGCCTGTATTTCTCGTCTCACCCCAACTCCAAAATTAGTTCTTACCAAAGCTGTTCTTTGTTTTAAATAAATAAATAAACAAAGCCAAACCCCCTCAAATCTGTCTCTTCATTTAGGGGAAAAACCCAACACGGCCTTTGGGTCACCAGAACATCCTTCAAAAGTCTGTCACTCTATTTTGGTCGCCAGAACGTCTCTCAAAAGTCTGTCACTTTTTTTGGCCACCAGAACGTTTCTCAAAAGTCTGTCACTCTTTTTTTGGTCACTAGAATATCCCTCAAAAGTTACTTTTTTTGAATGGTTGGGTTTGAGTTTTTTGGTTGGTTGGCCTTTTAAAATAAATTCTGCTGTGTGTTCAAGAGGTGTGTCGGTGGTGTGGTGGTTGTGCTGGGATGATCCTGAAGGTCTCTTCCATCCTTCAGGACAATAATGGACTTATCAGGGAGGAGATAGGAAAATTTCACCTGCCTTCACTTGGTCCACTTCTAAATAATGACAGCACACCCTGGTTATTCTTGGAGTTTTTAGTTTTTAGAACAAAGTTAGTTCTAGAGTTCAAAGAGCAAACAGAACACAGTTGCCCTGATAAGTGGCTTAAATTTCTAATGTTTCAAATTATGATGGCACTAGTGATATCTAAAATAAAGCCTCATATTACCTCTTAATGCCCATACAAAGGTTTTGTTGGTCTAACTAAATAACTGCTCTCCTACAGATCTCCAGTGGGTGTTAATAGTAAGGAAGCTGATTCTTAGGGCAAATACAGAAAGGCATGGCAAGAACCTAAAATAAAGAATTGTAGTGAGCCATAGGAACTGGTGTAAGCACCAGAACAGTGAATTCCATGGGGTTTCACAGCTGTGCTGACACTTAGTGCTAAAGAAATCATTTGGGACTGAGGCAGCAGTTTGCGTAATAGAAGCTCAGCTTTATTTACCCATAAATATTTGGGTATAGAGCTAGGTGCTCTCTTGAGACCTAGTGGTAGTTTTTTATCACTTTGGTATATTTTTGCTGTTTTTATATATTAGAAAATGGAGTACTGAACCCAGCTGGGCACATGGAGTAGAAACATCACAAAAGACCCAAAGCAGCAAAGTGGTTTTTGTTTGTTTTTTTAAAAAGTCTGTTATTTACAGTAGCTTTTGTCAGTACTAGGAAAGAGATTAGGGAGAGGGTATTTTCATATAGAAATATGACACTGAAATTGCCTTTAGAATGCAAGACTCTAAATCAGGATACCTTTTTACCTAAGCTTTTGAACAGTGTTGAAGAATTGGTGGGATTGTGGTCTGAAAATAATTAAAAGCCTGTGGAGAAATTATTTTATCCCTGCTTCAGGAGATAGCCAGGGTTCTAAAGCATGGGAATGTGAAGCTTTAATAAGTGTAACATCATGTAGGTTGTGGCATTTGCTGTTTCTCCATCTGACCACTAAAGAAAACCATTGTAAATTCCAGATATTAAATCATGCAGTGGGTCAGCAGAGAGACTGTGAAGTGCTGTCGTTCAAGAAAGCCTCAATGAGGCTGCTTCTGCTGACTTGTGTGGCTTAGGATGAAATATGTGGAGTTAATGGAGGGGAATAATTCATGAGGGGAGATATTTGAGCTACAGGTTGTGACATCAATTTGTATTACATAAGTCTAGGAAGGGCAGTGAGGTGTGTTCACTTTTTCACTGTTAGTGTCAATATGTGAGGCTGACTGGATGGGGCTGCTCCCAGGTTATTTGGGAATTAACAAATCTGCCAGCCATGGATTTAGGCTGGGTTTGGTTGATCACATTAGCTGTCCTCTGTGTAAATGGGATGGTGCTTTAATGAGGGAGAGCTTTGGGATTTAAAGGATCCTCAATAAGGATGAAGAAGTGGAACTGGGTGTGGTAGAAATATTCTCATATTCTGGTGATTCTGGGTGGGCATAGGCACAGAGTTTGTGGTGCCTGGGAGTGGGGCTGCAGCTGAGCCTGATCCCTAGTTGGCTCCAGCTGTGAAAAGCAGGTGAAGAATATTAAAGGTAAAAAGCCATGGGGTGCCCAGGGTGCCGAGCAATCACACAGGGAGCAGAGGGCACACAGGGGCAGTGCATGAGGGGTATAAAAGGCTGAAGGACAACAAGAGGAGGCATTTGCAGCCTTCTGAAGTGGTGCAGTGCTGTTCTCTGTGGGCTGAAACTCTCTGCACTTGGATGGTGGCACTCTGTGAGTTGTGGCTGTCTCAGCTGTGGCAGGGGGGAATTTAAATTTGTTTCTCTGCCAGTGTAGGTTGGCTCCATTTACCATTTTCACTCATAAGGGTATCTGAAAAATGTGAAAGCTCATGCTGCAAAGCAATATGCATGTCAAGGTAATTTTTGATGGCTTTTTGGTTGAGCAGTAGCACAAGTCCTACTCTCTCCAGTTTGTGTCTGCTCACTAAGTCAGTGATTTGTGTGTCCCTCAGTTCCCTCACGTGTAAAAACTGCATAAAGCAGTGTTGACATACATGATCACTTAAAAATTGCTGGTTTTCCATTGCCTTGATTTCCAGAGCTTAATGCAGTGACAGATTTGTTGCTGTCTGCAAAAAGCTTTGTGATAGACTCGGAAAAAAGCCATGTGTAACTGTATTCAATATAGTATAAACTCCAGGCAGCTCACTTCAAATTTCAAAGGTAATCAAGCAAAAATTTTTCATATCTATCATTTGACCACTGTTCAGCATTATTTTAAGATCTTACACCTTATTTTAAAAACCTCCTAGAGATTCTGTTCACCTGTATGATATCCAGTTAGTCTGGTCTAGAAATCAGCCTGGTCTAGAATAGTGGAAAGTGTCAGATTTAATTTCTCTTTCAGCCTAAGCAAGTTTGAGGATGCTGTTAAATTGGTTTTTCATTAAAATGAAACAGGCTAAGATATTCCACTAGTATAGGATCACTATCTCATTGAGTGGATTTTTTTTAAACTTTAGTGTCAAATAGAAATAAAACACCCACTTTATTTTATTTGGCATATTTGGGGAAAAAACAACCTGAATGTAGTTGTGGTTATATATTTTTGCTACCACCAGGGATCCTATTACTTTTCTTCAAGGCAAACATCTCTGGCTAGCTCCTACAAAATGTGCTGGAACACCAAGTAGGCATAGATATTGTTTGCTTTGAGTTTCTCTGTGATTTTCTTATGAAATATTGTTATCTACTCTTTCAGAAACACGAAGTCAGAGATATAGAGAGCAATTGTTGCAGGGAAAAAGGCAGAAAAAAGCTGATAGTTTTGGTAGAGAGCATTTAGACATAAATGGAAAAAGGGAAATAAATAGCCTACTTGAGTTTTCCTTGTAGATAATGTGATGCCAAGTGCTGTATTTTATCTAAAAGTCATCAAGTAATGTCACAAACAGAGCTGTTTATTTCACATCAAATCTTTAAGTCATTGAAAGTCTGGGTAACACCATAAAACTCATTTTAAAAAATCTTAAAAATTACCTTGGCATATTTTGTAGCATGCTAATAAGTTTTATTTTGTTAGCTATGGATATACTAGCATGCATGCAGTGTCTCAAATCGCTCTCTGGCCTAGTTGTTCTGTTTTTTGTTGTTTTTTTTTTTTAATTTTCATTTGGCAATGTTATAAAGACTTCTGATTATTTAAATTCGCATTTACATTTTGGCACACAACTGTTGAATATGTGGTTTCATATTATGTGGAGGTTTTGGGGTATCTAGAAATAGCAGAAATTCTGTCAGGCTGAAAAAATCCCTTAAAATCCCCCTCAACACTTTGAGTGTTGCTGTCTCACGAAGACAATCCTCTGCTTTACTGGCATGGACCTTGGGATGCCTCTTTGGGAATCTTCTGCCCTTTCCAGGCCGATTTCGTGACAGTCCTTATAAATTTATAGCCTGGAACATTCCCTGCTCGGTGAGATCGTTGTGTCGAGGAGGATTTTGGCTGCTGCTTCCAGCCTGCTCCTCTTGTCTGAGCAGCTTCACAGATGATGCAGCATCACCCTGCTGCTCTTCTGTGTTCCCTGCTTTGGGGCTGGAGGGAATGTGCTCAGAAACTTGGATTTGGTGCAGCCACTCTGTGCCAGTTTGGGACACAAACCCAATGTTTGGGAGTTTCTTTTACCCATCTCCAAAGGCATTGAATTTATTTCTGATTCAAAAAGCAGGGACATTGCTAAAAGCAATCTCATTCAGCCTCTTTCTAGTCACTTCCAGAGCATCCAATCCTTGCACAGCCCTAAGACAGTCAATGGTTACTCACTGGTAACAGGTTAGGGTGCTCAAGGAATTTAGGGTTTGTCCTTTCCTAAGAAAAATGTCCTCTCCATGCTTGGCTTGATGGCAAATGAAGGTTGTTAATCTGACAGCTGGTGAAGAATCAAATAGAGAAAACGACTATTTTTCCTTTTTTTTTGACTTGGTGCATGCTGAATCATTTGTCTGGGTGTTACTTCTCCCCAGTGCACCCTGATGTCCCAGGGAGCAAAGGTGTCATGAATAAATGATCTGTGAGTGGGCTTTATGTCAGTGTGAGTGTGGGTTTGTGGATCACACAGCACTCCAGGAAGCCTTCCACAGCTTTTTCCTGTTAAATAGTAGGGCTTGATTCATGGTTACTCAGCATTTCTTTGATGCTATTTGCCTTCAATTAATGCTGCCTTGATGGAGCACCAAAGCTGAGGAGAAGAAAGGAACAGATCAGCATTTAGGTCGAGAATGGTCAGTTCCGTGGCTGCCAGCAGCCAGTGCAAAGCACTCTAGTTAAGCCCTAGTTTTGGGAAACCCATCCAGCAAAATAACTATTTAATAATAATATTAGTGGGAAAAATAAATATATAACTAGCAGTGATTGATTATGAGCCAATTTTTGGAAACTCTTGTGTGTGATGTTGTCTGTAGAGGGAGAAATTTTCCTGTGATATTTTTATTCAAGGCAAACGTTTACTCTGTGACATGGCTATACTGGCATAGCACTGCTACTATGGGTAGCTGATGCACACTGTATTAATAAAAGGATATTTTCCAGGGCAAATCACATCTATCTTAACAATCACCAGTTGGTTATCTCATTGAGAAGGTCCCCAGCAATATTACTTAGAGAAGTTGAATGGCTTGCTGAAATCCTGGAGCAGAGCAGTAGCAAAGTAACAGCACCTCACGAGCCTCAGTGTGGACTTGAGGTCTCCTGTGCAATGTTTTGTTGCTGCAAAATTCACATGTGACACATGTTTTAGAGTGTTTTACCGCAAGAGGATGTTTGCTTGCGAAGTTTTCTGTTCCTGACTCATGGGTTCTGCCACGCTTCCCCAGTTCCACTCATGGAGCAGCAAGTCCTGAAATGTTTGTGGCAGGGAACGTCAGAAACTGACTCTGACATTTGACTATGAAGTGAGTTGCACGTATTTTTATCTTGATATTAAAATGGTCACTGCAGCTGAGTGTATGCACAAACCAAAGAAATGATTCTTGGAGCTTAGCTTTCTTTTTTTTTCAGTCGTCTTCTGCTGCAAGGATTGGGCTCTGCAAGAAATTCTGTGACTGTTCTTCAGTTCTGCAGTGCTCTGCTCCGTGACTCACTGTACATCAAAATTTTCTGTCAGCTGTAGCTATGGGAATTACCATGGTTCCTTGAAATCCTTTTAGAAATAAGACAGTTAGACCGTGAAACCTTTACTGAAATAAAGTTTATTTATATCTTTTGTGGTTTTACTTTTGAGAGTGATTTTTTTTTTCCTCAAGGCATGGGAGGCAGTTGCATTGTCCATCAGTTTTATGGCCTTCTGACAAATCACTGACCTAAAACCACACTGTTTGCCCCCCGATTTCATGCCTCATTAGGTATTTGGAGTGAAAATGCTCCATTTCTCTGCAACTGATAGGCCTGTTAGCAGCTTCCAGCAGCTACTGTAAATAGTCCCAGTCTCATCCTAGCAGTTTTTGACTTGCAGAAATGAATGTAAACCCATTACATATTGCATTAGGCTGTGCTTTTAAAAAGTGTTCAAACAATGAGGTTTTGGATGCTTTGTCCTCTGTCATTGTTTTTTGAAAGATAAACAGGGCGAGACTGACAAATGATGGAAGGAAAGTCAAGTGTTTCCCACCCCCATAAAAAGCACAGTAAAACCTGTTTAGCCTGACCCACTTTGTGGGTGTACTTTGGATATCAAAGCCAAACCAAGGGTCATGCATGGACTAAGCAGTGTATGAGTCAGGCTGCAAATTATCTAGTGTTGTTGAGTATATTAGGAGTTACAGCAACAGTTTCCTTTATAGATTTTAATGAATCCAAGTAACATAAGAGGACCCCTCAGCTTGCAGAGGAAATGGATGTAAGTTAATATCAGCAGGTGTGCAGACAAAAGAAAGTGTAACTAATCCTAAAGGCCGCCTAGAAAAAGTTTTAGTTTTGACAGTAATTATAACCTTTGGTTTTTCAAATTAAGAATTTTCATCTTATGCCTTTATTGAAAGCTGAGGTACAGGAAAGGTGTTACCGTGCAACACAGAATGAAAATTTCTTTGTGGAGGCAGTGACATTGAGACTTGCTGTTTCTCCGGGTTTTAGTGCCATTCCAGTGCCAACATGGTGGCTGAGGGCAAGGGGGATGTCCTGTGTGTCCCCAAAGTGTTGAAGGGGAGGCTCCACGTGTGTGTCCAGTGCCAGGAGCAGCTGGAGCCTGCTCCAGGCTCTGCAGTGAGCTGCTTTGAGAGCCCAGGGTGCTTTTTATTCTATAGCTGAACACCCTCTAGGATTTCTTCAAACAGCTTCTTGAGGCAGCTCATTCTATCAGCTGGCTTTACTCATGCATGTCATAACATTCTTCTCTTTCCAGCCAGCCTCAAATGTTCTTTTTAAGTTTTTCTCTGGCTGAATTGAGTACCAGCTTC